>NW_027140589.1:1021875-1362500 GCF_036365525.1 Heterodontus francisci | reverse complement strand
TCCAGTACCCAGACACTGAGATATATATGTATATATATTTATATATATTTACACACACACACTCTGTCTCTCTCTCGCTCACATTCTCTCTCACACACACACACTTGCTGAATCACATTATCTCAAATACGCGCACACCCTCTCTCTCTCTAATTTCTCTGTTTATTTCTGACACTCACACACATACACAGATCTGGTAACATTGCTGCAGTCTGATGTCTAATTTCTCTGTTTATTTCTGACACTCACACACATACACAGATCTGGTAACATTGCTGCCGTCTGATGTCTAATGTCTCTGTTTATTTCTGACACTCACACACATACACAGATCTGGTAACATTGCTGCAGTCTGATGTCTAATTTCTCTGTTTATTTCTGACACTCACACACATACACAGATCTGGTAACATTGCTGCCGTCTGATGTCTAATTTCTCTGTTTATTTCTGACACTCACACACATACATTGATCTGTTAACTTTGCTCCAGTCTGATGTCTAATTTCTCTGTTTATTTCTGACACTCACACACATACACTGATCTGGTAACTTTGCTCCAGTCTGATGCCTAATTTCTCTGTTTATTTCTGACACTCACACACATACACTGATCTGGTAACTTTGCTCCAGTCTGATGTCTAATTTCTCTGTTTATTTCTGACACTCACACACATACACAGATCTGGTAACATTGCTCCAGTCTGATGTCTAATTTCTCTGTTTATTTCCCTTCCTCACAGTTAACTTGCTGACGATTGGGATCCTGTCTCGGGGAAAGTGCGGTCTCTCCAAATGTGTCACTCGGTACCTGGTGGCCATGTCAGCGGCGGATCTACTGGTCATTATCCTGGACCTGATATTCAGACACATTCCCATTGTTTATTGGGAACAGTTTCTGTTCCTGTATTCCATCCCCGTGTGTAATATCCACGCCGTCCTGCTTTACACAGTCACAGACTGTTCTGTCTGGTTCACCGTCACTTTCACCTTTGATCGATTTGTGGCCATTTGTTGTCAGAATCTGAAAAGTAAATATTGCAGTGAGAAAACATGTGCTGTGGTTGTGGGAACAGTGAGTTTGCTGAGCTGTTTAAAGAACATCTTCTGGTATTTTATGTTAACGGGTCGGTATTGGCTGTGGAACAATCCCTGGTTTTGTGATGTAACAATGGATGTTCATGTCTCTCGTGTCTGGGGAACAATCGAGTTCCTCCACAACATTCTAACCCCGGCCGTCCCATTTGTGCTGATTCTGCTGCTCAACGCTCTCACCGTCAGACACATTTTAGTGAGCAGCAGAGGACGCAGGAGACTCCGGGCTCACAGCAGTGGAGAGAGTCACAGAGACCCCGAGATGGAGATTCGAAGGAAATCTATCATTTTACTGTTAGTTATCTCTGGTAATTTCATGGTGTTGTGGGCCCTGTTAATGGTGTATTCTATATGGAGGAGGATGTATAATATGGGTTATGGGTCTGTTTATCTCCCTCCGTTTCTGATGGAATTGTCCTTCATGCTCCAGCTCCTGAGCTGCTCCACAAACACTGTGATTTACGCCGTGACCCAGACTCAGTTCAGAGAGCAGGTGAAGAATGTGCTGAAATATCCCTTTAATACAATTGTTAAATTAATTCAATAATCAGAGGAGGGGGAGGGGCCTGTCACCATGGAGACAGAGCGGGGGAGGGGCCTGTCACCATGGAGACAGAGCGGGGGAGGGGACTGTCACCATGGAGACAGAGCGGGGGAGGAGCCTCTCACCATGGAGACAGAGCGGGGGAGGGGCCTCTCACCATGGAGACAGAGCGGGGGAGGGGACTGTCACCATGGAGACAGAGCGGGGGAGGAGCCTGACACCATGGAGACAGAGCGGGGGAGGGGACTGTCACCATGGAGACAGAGCGGGGGAGGGGCCTGTCACCATGGAGACAGAGCGGGGGAGGGGCCTCTCACCATGGAGACAGAGCGGGGGAGGGGACTGTCACCATGGAGACAGAGCGGGGGAGGGGCCTCTCACCATGGAGACAGAGCGGGGGAGGGGCCTCTCACCATGGAGACAGAGCGGGGGAGGGGCCTGTCACCATGGAGACAGAGCGGGGGAGGGGACTGTCACCATGGAGACAGAGCGGGGGAGGGGCCTCTCACCATGGAGACAGAGCGGGGGAGGGGACTGTCACCATGGAGACAGAGCGGGGGAGGAGCCTGTCACCATGGAGACAGAGCGGGGGAGGGGCCTCTCACCATGGAGACAGAGCGGGGGAGGGGCCTCTCACCATGGAGACAGAGCGGGGGAGGGGACTGTCACCATGGAGACAGAGCGGGGGAGAGGACTGTCACCATGGAGACAGAGCGGGGGAGGGGCCTCTCACCATGGAGACAGAGCGGGGGAGGGGCCTGTCACCATGGAGACAGAGCGGGGGAGGGGCCTCTCACCATGGAGACAGAGCGGGGGAGGGGCCTGTCACCATGGAGACAGAGCGGGGGAGGGGACTGTCACCATGGAGACAGAGCGGGGGAGGGGACTGTCACCATGGAGACAGAGCGGGGGAGGGGACTGTCACCATGGAGACAGAGCGGGGGAGGGGACTGTCACCATGGAGACAGAGCGGGGGAGGGGCCTGTCACCATGGAGACAGAGCGGGGGTGGGACTGTCACCATGGAGACAGAGCGGGGGAGGGGCCTGTCACCATGGAGACAGAGCGGGGGAGGGGCCTCTCACCATGGAGACAGAGCGGGGGAGGGGCCTCTCACCATGGAGACAGAGCGGGGGAGGGGACTGTCACCATGGAGACAGAGCGGGGGAGGGGACTGTCACCATGGAGACAGAGCGGGGGAGGGGCCTGTCACCATGGAGACAGAGCGGGGGTGGGACTGTCACCATGGAGACAGAGCGGGGGAGGGGCCTGTCACCATGGAGACAGAGCGGGGGTGGGACTGTCACCATGGAGACAGAGCGGGGGAGGGGCCTGTCACCATGGAGACAGAGCGGGGGAGGGGACTGTCACCATGGAGACAGAGCGGGGGAGGGGACTGTCACCATGGAGACAGAGCGGGGGAGGGGCCTGTCACCATGGAGACAGAGCGGGGGAGGGGCCTGTCACCATGGAGACAGAGCGGGGGAGGGGCCTGTCACCATGGAGACAGAGCGGGGGAGGGGCCTGTCACCATGGAGACAGAGCGGGGGAGGGGCCTCTCACCATGGAGACAGAGCGGGGGAGGGGACTGTCACCATGGAGACAGAGCGGGGGAGGGGCCTCTCACCATGGAGACAGAGCGGGGGAGGGGCCTGTCACCATGGAGACAGAGCGGGGGAGGGGCCTGTCACCATGGAGACAGAGCGGGGGAGGGGACTGTCACCATGGAGACAGAGCGGGGGAGGGGCCTGTCACCATGGAGACAGAGCGGGGGAGGAGACTGTCACCATGGAGACAGAGCGGGGGAGGGGCCTGTCACCATGGAGACAGAGCGGGGGAGGGGCCTGTCACCATGGAGACAGAGCGGGGGAGGAGACTGTCACCATGGAGACAGAGCGGGGGAGGGGCCTGTCACCATGGAGACAGAGCGGGGGAGGGGCCTCTCACCATGGAGACAGAGCGGGGGAGGGGCCTCTCACCATGGAGACAGAGCGGGGGAGGGGACTGTCACCATGGAGACAGAGCGGGGGAGGGGCCTGTCACCATGGAGACAGAGCGGGGGAGGGGACTGTCACCATGGAGACAGAGCGGGGGAGGGGCCTCTCATCATGGAGACAGAGCGGGGGAGGGGACTGTCACCATGGAGACAGAGCGGGGGAGGGGACTGTCACCATGGAGACAGAGCGGGGGAGGGGACTGTCACCATGGAGACAGAGCGGGGGAGGGGCCTCTCATCATGGAGACAGAGCGGGGGAGGGGACTGTCACCATGGAGACAGAGCGGGGGAGGGGCCTCTCACCATGGAGACAGAGCGGGGGAGGGGCCTCTCACCATGGAGACAGAGCGGGGGAGGGGCCTGTCACCATGGAGACAGAGCGGGGGAGGGGCCTGTCACCATGGAGACAGAGCGGGGGAGGGGCCTCTCACCATGGAGACAGAGCGGGGGAGGAGACTGTCACCATGGAGACAGAGCGGGGGAGGGGCCTCTCACCATGGAGACAGAGCGGGGGAGGGGCCAGTCACCATGGAGACAGAGCGGGGGAGGGGCCTCTCACCATGGAGACAGAGCGGGGGAGGGGCCTCTCACCATGGAGACAGAGCGGGGGAGGGGACTCTCACCATGGAGACAGAGCGGGGGAGGGGCCTGTCACCATGGAGACAGAGCGGGGGAGGGGCCTCTCACCATGGAGACAGAGCGGGGGAGGGGCCTCTCACCATGGAGACAGAGCGGGGGAGGGGCCAGTCACCATGGAGACAGAGCGGGGGAGGGGCCTCTCACCATGGAGACAGAGCGGGGGAGGGGCCTCTCACCATGGAGACAGAGCGGGGGAGGGGACTCTCACCATGGAGACAGAGCGGGGGAGGGGCCTGTCACCATGGAGACAGAGAGGGGGCGGGGCCTCTCACCATGGAGACAGAGCGGGGGAGGGGCCTCTCACCATGGAGACAGAGCGGGGGAGGGGACTGTCACCATGGAGACAGAGCGGGGGAGGGGCCTCTCATCATGGAGACAGAGCGGGGGAGGGGACTGTCACCATGGAGACAGAGCGGGGGAGGGGACTGTCACCATGGAGACAGAGCGGGGGAGGGGCCTCTCACCATGGAGACAGAGCGGGGGAGGGGACTGTCACCATGGAGACAGAGCGGGGGAGGGGCCTCTCATCATGGAGACAGAGCGGGGGAGGGGACTGTCACCATGGAGACAGAGCGGGGGAGGGGACTGTCACCATGGAGACAGAGCGGGGGAGGGGACTGTCACCATGGAGACAGAGCGGGGGAGGGGCCTCTCACCATGGAGACAGAGCGGGGGAGGGGCCTGTCACCATGGAGACAGAGCGGGGGAGGGGCCTCTCACCATGGAGACAGAGCGGGGGAGGGGCCTCTCACCATGGAGACAGAGCGGGGGAGGAGACTGTCACCATGGAGACAGAGCGGGGGAGGGGCCAGTCACCATGGAGACAGAGCGGGGGAGGGGCCTCTCACCATGGAGACAGAGCGGGGGAGGGGACTCTCACCATGGAGACAGAGCGGGGGAGGGGCCTCTCACCATGGAGACAGAGCGGGGGAGGGGACTCTCACCATGGAGACAGAGCGGGGGAGGGGCCTGTCACCATGGAGACAGAGCGGGGGAGGGGCCTCTCACCATGGAGACAGAGCGGGGGAGGGGCCTCTCACCATGGAGACAGAGCGGGGGAGGAGACTGTCACCATGGAGACAGAGCGGGGGAGGGGCCAGTCACCATGGAGACAGAGCGGGGGAGGGGCCTGTCACCATGGAGACAGAGCGGGGGAGGGGCCTCTCACCATGGAGACAGAGCGGGGGAGGGGCCTGTCACCATGGAGACAGAGCGGGGGAGGGGACTGTCACCATGGAGACAGAGTGGGGGAGGGGCCTGTCACCATGGAGACAGAGCGGGGGAGGGGCCTGTCACCATGGAGACAGAGCGGGGGAGGAGACTGTCACCATGGAGACAGAGCGGGGGAGGGGCCTCTCACCATGGAGACAGAGCGGGGGAGGGGCCTCTCACCATGGAGACAGAGCGGGGGAGGGGCCTGTCACCATGGAGACAGAGCGGGGGAGGGGCCTGTCACCATGGAGACAGAGCGGGGGAGGGGCCTGTCACCATGGAGACAGAGCGGGGGAGGAGACTGTCACCATGGAGACAGAGTGGGGGAGGGGCCTCTCACCATGGAGACAGAGCGGGGGAGGGGACTGTCACCATGGAGACAGAGTGGGGGAGGGGCCTGTCACCATGGAGACAGAGTGGGGGAGGGGACTGTCACCATGGAGACAGAGTGGGGGAGGGGACTGTCACCATGGAGACAGAGCGGGGGAGGGGACTGTCACCATGGAGACAGAGTGGGGGAGGGGCCTGTCACCATGGAGACAGAGCGGGGGAGGGGCCTGTCACCATGGAGACAGAGCGGGGGAGGGGCCTGTCAACATGGAGACAGAGCGGGGGAGGGGACTGTCACCATGGAGACAGAGTGGGGGAGGGGCCTGTCACCATGGAGACAGAACGGGGGAGGGGCCTCTCACCATGGAGACAGAGCGGGGGAGGGGCCTGTCACCATGGAGACAGAGCGGGGGAGGGGACTGTCACCATGGAGACAGAGTGGGGGAGGGGCCTGTCACCATGGAGACAGAGCGGGGGAGGGGCCTCTCTCCATGGAGACAGAGCGGGGGAGGGGCCTCTCACCATGGAGACAGAGCGGGGGAGGGGCCTCTCACCATGGAGACAGAGCGGGGGAGGGGCCTGTCACCATGGAGACAGAGCGGGGGAGGGGACTGTCACCATGGAGACAGAGCGGGGGAGGGGCCTCTCACCATGGAGACAGAGCGGGGGAGGGGCCTCTCACCATGGAGACAGAGCGGGGGAGGGGCCTGTCACCATGGAGACAGAGCGGGGGAGGGGCCTCTCTCCATGGAGACAGAGCGGGGGAGGGGCCTCTCACCATGGAGACAGAGCGGGGGAGGGGCTTCTCACCATGGAGACAGAGCGGGGGCGGGGCCTGTCACCATGGAGACAGAGCGGGGGAGGGGACTCTCACCATGGAGACAGAGCGGGGGAGGGGACTGTCACCATGGAGACAGAGCGGGGGAGGGGCCTCTCACCATGGAGACAGAGCGGGGGAGGGGCCTCTCACCATGGAGACAGAGCGGGGGAGGGGCTTCTCACCATGGAGACAGAGCGGGGGCGGGGACTCTCACCATGGAGACAGAGCGGGGGAGGGGCCTGTCACCATGGAGACAGAGCGGGGGAGGGGCCTCTCACCATGGAGACAGAGCGGGGGAGGGGCCTCTCACCATGGAGACAGAGCGGGGGAGGGGCCTCTCACCATGGAGACAGAGCGGGGGAGGGGCCTGTCACCATGGAGACAGAGCGGGGGAGGGGCCTCTCACCATGGAGACAGAGCGGGGGAGGGGCCTCTCACCATGGAGACAGAGCGTGGGAGGGGCCTGTCACCATGGAGACAGATCGGGGGAGGAGACTGTCACCATGGAGACAGAGCGGGGGAGGGGCCTCTCACCATGGAAACAGAGCGGGGGTGGGGCCTGTTTCCAAGGTGACGGCGAGTGGGGGCGGGGTCTGTTACCAAGGTGACTTTCCAGAGTGACGGGAATGTGGGCGGGGTCTGTTTCCAGGGTGACGGGAGTGGGGGCGGGGTCTGTTACCAAGGTGACGGCGAGTGGGGGCGGGGTCTGTTTCCAAGGTGACGGCGAGTGGGGGCGGGGTCTTTTTCCAGAGTGACGGGAATGTGGGCGGGGTCTGTTTCCAGGGTGATGGGAGTGGGGGCGGGGTCTGTTACCAAAGTGACGGCGAGTGGGGGCGGGGTCTGTTACCAAAGTGACGGCGAGTGGGGGCGGGGTCTGTTTCCAAGGTGACGGGAGTGGGGGCGGGGTCTGTTTCCAAGGTGACGGCGAGTGGGGGCGGGGTCTGTTTCCAGAGTGACGGGAATGGGGGCGGGGTCTGTTACCAAGGTGACGGCGAGTGGGGGCGGGGTCTGTTTCCAAGGTGACGGGAGTGGGGGCGGGGTCTGTTTCCAAGGTGACGGTGAGTGGGGGCGGGGTCTGTTTCCAGAGTGACGGGAATGTGGGTGGGGTCTGTTTCCAGGGTGACGGGAGTGGGGGCGGGGTCTGTTACCAAGGTGACGGGAGTGGGGGCGGGGTCTGTTACCTAGGTGACGTGAGTGGGGGCGGGGTCTGTTACCAAAGTGACGGCGAGTGGGGGCGGGGTCTGTTCCCAAGGTGACGTGAGTGGGGGCGGGGTCTGTTACCAAAGTGACGGCGAGTGGGGGCGGGGTCTGTTTCCAAGGTGACGGCGAGTGGGGGCGGGGTCTGTTTCCAGAGTGACGGGAATGTGGGTGGGGTCTGTTTCCAGGGTGACGGGAGTGGGGGCGGGGTCTGTTACCAAGGTGACGGGAGTGGGGGCGGGGTCTGTTCCCAAGGTGACGTGAGTGGTGGCGTGGTCTGTTACCTAGGTGACGGAGTGGGGGCGGGGTCTGTTACCAGGGTGACGGAGTGGGGGCGGGGTCTGTTACCAAGGTGCCGGAGTGGGGGCGGGGTCTGTTACCAAGGTGACGGGAGTGGGGGCGGGGTCTGTTTCCAGGGTGACGGGAGTGGGGGCGGGGTCTGTTTCCAGGGTGACGGGAGTGGGGGCGGGGTCTGTTACCAAGGTGACGGGTGTGGGGGCGGGGTCTGTTTCCAGGGTGACGGGAGTGGGGGCGGGGTCTGTTTCCAGGGTGACGGGAGTGGGGGCGGGGTTTGTTTCCAGAGTGACGGGTGTGGGGGCGGGGTCTGTTTCCAGAGTGACGGGAGTGGGGGCGGGGTCTGTTTCCAGGGTGACGGGAGTGGGGGCGGGGTCTGTTTCCAGAGTGACGGGAGTGGGGGCGGGGTCTGTTTCCAGGGTGACGGGAGTGGGGGCGGGGTCTGTTTCCAGAGTGACGGGAGTGGGGGCGGGGTCTGTTTCCAGGGTGACGGGGAATGGGGGCGGGGTCTGTTTCCAGGGTGACGGGAGTGGGGGCGGGGTCTGTTTCCAGGGTGACGGGAGTGGGGGCGGGGTCTGTTTCCAGGGTGACGGGAGTGGGGGCGGGGTCTGTTTCCAGGGTGACGGGAGTGGGGGCGGGGTCTGTTTCCAGAGTGACGGGAGTGGGGGCGGGGTCTGTTTCCAGGGTGACGGGGAGTGCGGGCGGGGTCTGTTTCCAGGGTGACGGGAGTGGGGGCGGGGTCTGTTTCCAGGGTGACGGGAGTGGGGGCGGGGTCTGTTTCCAGGGTGACGGGAGTGGGGGCGGGGTCTGTTTCCAGGGTGACGGAGTGGGGGCGGGGTCTGTTTCCAGAGTGACGGGAGTGGGGGCGGGGTCTGTTTCCAGGGTGACGGGGAGTGGGGGCGGGGTCTGTTTCCAGGGTGACGGGAGTGGGGGCGGGGTCTGTTTCCAGGGTGACGGGAGTGGGGGCGGGGTCTGTTTCCAGGGTGACGGGAGTGGGGGTGGGGTCTGAATCTTTCTGATTCTTTTATAATCCCTTTCAAACTAAAAGAATCCTGATAATTATTGATAATTCTTTATAATAATTTATAAACATTTACTGACCTTTACAACCTTTATAAACTGTTTATAATTCTTCCTCTCACTTTGTAAATCTTTATAATATTTATGATTGTCTGTGATTTATTATCCTTTATGAGATTTTATTCTCATTTATAATCTGTTACATTCACTGCCCTGGACAGAAAACGTTGAAAATGATCCCCGTGGATTACTCTCAATTCAAACAGATCACAGAGCATATCATTTAAAATGGCCGCAGCACATGTCACGTAAAATGGCCGCAGTGAAGGTGACATCAAACAGACCACAGAGCATAACATTTAAAATGGACGCAGTGACGGTGACATCAAACAGACCACAGTGCATATCATTTAAAATGGCCGCAGCACATGTCACGTAAAATGGCTGCAGTCAAGGTGACATCAAACAGACCACAGAGCATAACATTTAAAATGGACGCAGTGACGGTGACATCAAACAGACCACAGTGCATATTATTTAAAATGGCCGTACCATATGTCACGTAAAATGGCCGCAGTGAAGGTGACATCAAACAGACCACAGAGCACATCATTTAGAATGGCCGCAGCACATGTCGCTTAAAATGGCCGCGGTGCAGGTAACATCAAACAGACAACAGTGCATATCATCAGATCGAACTGGCCTTTGTTAAAACCAGCTGGAGTGGTACTGAGTCCCACACACACACCAGGAAACAGCCAATTCAATCCAGACCTCTATTAATGCCAGCTGGAGTGGTACTGAGCCCCACTCACACACCAGATAAGAGCCAATTGAATTTGAGCCTATATTAATACCAGCTGGAGTGGTACTGAGGCTCATTCACATACCGGGAAAGAACCAATTCAATCCAGGCCCCTATTAATACCAGCTGGAGTAAAATTAACTCCCACTCACACACCAGGAAAGAGCCAATTCAATCCAGGTCTCTATTAATACCAGCTGGAGAGGGACTGAGGCTCATTCACATACCGGGAAAGAACCAATTCAATCCAGGCCCCTATTAATACCAGCTGGAGTAAAATTAACTCCCATTCACACACCAGGAAAGAGCCAATTGAAACCGAGCCTATATTATCACCAGCTGGAGTGGTACTGAGTCCCACTGACACACCAGGAAAGAGCCAATTCAATGCAAACCTTTATTAATACCAGCTGGAGTGGTACTGAGCCCCACTCACACACCAGGAAAAAGCTAATGAAAGCCATACCGCCATTGATACCAGCTGGAGTGGGACTGAGACCCACTCACACACCAGGAAAGAGATAGTTCATTCCAGACTTCCATTAATACTAGCTGGAGTGGCACTGAGTCCCACTAACACCCCAGAAAGAGCCAATTCAATCCAGGTCTCTATTAATACCAGCTGGAGTGGAATTAACTCCCACTCACACAACAGGAAAAAGCTAATTAAAGCCAGACCGCCATTGATACCAGCTGGAGTGGGACTGAGTCCCACTCACACAGCAGGAAAGGGACAGTTCATTACAGGCCTCCATTAATACCAGCTGGAGTGGCAGTGAGTCCCACTCACACCAGGAGAGAGCCATATCAATCGAGGCTTATATCAATACCAGTAGGAGTGGTATTGAGTCCCACTCACACACCAGTAAAGAGCCAATTCAATCCAGGCCTCTATTTATACCAGCTGGAGTGGTACTGAGTCCCACTCACTCACCAGGAAGGAGCCAATTCAATCCAGACCTCTATTAATAACATTTGGAGTGGGACTGAATCCCACTCACACAGCAGAGAAGAGACAGTTCATTCCAGGACTCTATTAACACCGGGTGTTCTGGCACTGTGTCCCACTCACACACCAGAAAGAGCCAATTCATTCTAGGCCTCTATTAATACCAGCTGGAGTGATACTGATTCTCACGGACGCACCAGGAAAGAGACCATTCCATCCAGACCACTAATAATACCAGCAGGATGGTACTGAGCCCCCCTCAGGCACCAGCAAGAGCCAATTCAATCCAAGGCTCTATTTATACCAGCTGGAGTGGTACTGAGTCCCACACACACATCAAGAAGTGCCAATTCAATCCAGACCTCTTTTAATACCAGCTGGAGTGGTACTGAGTCCCACTCACACACCAGGAAAGAGCCAATTCAATCCAGACCACGATTAATAACAGCTGGAGTGGTACTGAGCCCCACTCACTCACCAGGAAGGAGCCAATTCAATCCAGCCCTCTATTCATACCAGCTGGAGTGGTACTGAGTCCCACTCACTAACCATGAAAGAGCCAATTCAATCCAGCCCTCTATTCATACCAGCTGGAGTGGTACTGAGTCCCACTCACGAACCATGAAAGAGCCAATTAAATTCAGACCTCAATTAATACCAGCTGGAGTGGTTCTGAGAGCCACTCACACACCAGGAAAGAGGCAATTCAATCCAGGTATCTATTTATACCAGCTGGAGTGGTACTGAGTCCCACTCACACACCAGGAAAGAGGCAATTCAATCCAGGTATCTATTAATAACAGCTGGAGTGGTACTGAGTCCCACTCACTCACCAGGAAGGAGCCAATTCAATCCAGACCTCTATTAATAACATTTGGAGTGGGACTGAATCCCACTCACACAGCAGAGAAGAGACAGTTCATTCCAGGACTCTATCAACACTGGATGTTCTGGCACTGTGTCCCACTCACACACCAGAAAGAGCCAATTCATTCTAGGCCTCTATTAATACCAGCTGGAGTGATACTGATTCTCACGGACACACCAGGAAAGAGACCATTCCATCCAGACCACTAATAATACCACCAGGATGGTACTGAGCCCCACTCAGGCACCAGCAAGAGCCAATTCAATCCAAGCCTCTATTAATACCAGCTGGAGTGGTACTGAGTCCCACACACACATCAAGAAGTGCCAATTCAATCCAGACCTCTTCTAATACCAGCTGGAGTGGTACTGAGTCCCACACACACATCAAGAAAGAGCCAATTCAATCCAGACCTCTATTCATACCAGCTGGAGTGGTACTGAGTCCCACTCACTAACCATGGAAGAGCCAATTCAATCCAGCCCTCTATTCATACAAGCTGGAGTGGTACTGAGCCCCACTCACGAACCATGAAAGAGCCAATTAAATTCAGACCTCAATTAATACCAGCTGGAGTGGTACTGAGTCCAACGCACAGACCAGGAAAGAGTCAAATCAATCCAGACCTCTATTCATACCAGCTGGAGTGGTACTGAGTCCCACTCACTAACCATGAAAGAGCCAATTCAATCCAGACCTCTATTAATACCATCTGGAGTGGCACTGAGCCTCACTCACACACCAGGGAAGAGCCATTTCGATCCAGGCCTCGCTCTATAGCGACTGGAGTGGGACTGAGAGCCACTCACACACCAGGAAAGAGGCAATTCAATCCAGGTATCTATTAATAGCAGCTGGAGTGGTACTGAGTCCCACTCACACAGCAGAGAAGAGACAGTTCATTCCAGGACTTTATTAACACCGGGTGTTCTGGCACTGTGTCCCACTCACACACCAGAAAGAGCCAATTCATTCTAGGCCTCTATTAATACCAGCTGGAATGGTACTGATTCTCACGGACGCACCAGGAAAGAGACCATTCCATCCAGACCTCTAATAATACCACCAGGATGGTACTGAGCCCCACTCAGGCACCAGCAAGAGCCAATTCAATCCAAGCCTCTATTAATACCAGCTGGAGTGGTACTGAGCCCCACACACACATCAAGAAGTGCCAATTCAATCCAGACCTCTTTTAATACCAGCTGGAGTGGTACAGATCCCCACTCACTCCCCAGCAAAGAGCCAATTCAATCCAGGCCTCTATTAATACCAGCTGGAGTGGTACAGAGTCTCACTCACACACCAGGAAAGAGACAATTCAATTTAGGCCTCTTTTAATACCAGCAGGAGTGGCACTAATCCCCACTCACTCACCAAAAAAGGGCCAATTCAATCCATGTCTCTATTAATAGCAGAAGGAGTGGAACTGAGCCCCGCTCACACACCAAGAAGTGGCTAACTCAATCCAGGCCTCTATTAATACTAGCTGGAGTGGTACTGAGTCCCACTCACACACCAGGAAAGAGCCAATTCAATCCAGACCTCTATTAATACCAGCTGGAGTGGTACTGAGTCCCACTCACACACCAGGAAAGAGCCAATTCAATCCAGACCTCTATTAATACCAGCTGGAGTGGTACTGAGTCCCACTCACACACCAGGAAAGAGCCAATTCAATCCAGACCTCTATTAATACCAGCTGGAGTGGTACTGAGCCCCACTCACACACCAGGAAAGAGCCAATTCAATCCTGACCTCTATTAATACCAGCTGGAGTGGTACTGAGTCCCACTCACACACCAGGAAAGAGCCAATTCAATCCTGACCTCTATTAATACCAGCTGGAGTGGTACTGAGTCCCACTCACACACCAGGAAAGAGCCAATTCAATCCTGACCTCTATTAATACCAGCTGGAGTGGTACTGAGTCCCACTCACACACCAGTTAAGAGCCAATTCAATCCCGACCTCTATTAATACCAGCTGGAGTGGTACTGAGCCCCACTCACACACCAGGAAAGAGCCAATTCAATCCCAACCGTATTAATACCAGCTGGAGTGGTTCGGAGTCCCAATCACGCACCAGGAAAGAGCCAATTCAATCCAGGCCGCTATTCATACCAGCTGGAGTGGTACTGAGTCCCACTCTCAAACCAGGAAAGAGACAATTCAATCCAGACCTCTATTAATACCAGCTGGAGTTCTACTGAACCCCACTCACACACCAGGAAAGAGCCAATTGAATCCAGAACACTAATTAATACCAGCTGGAGTGGTACTGAGCCCCACTCACACACCAGGGAAGAGAGAATTCAATCCAGACCTCTATTAATACCAGCTGGAGTTCTACTGAACCCCACTCACACAGCAGGAAAGAGCCAATTGAATCCAGAACACGAATTAATACCAGCTGGAGTGGTACTGAGTCCCACTCACAAACCAGGAAAGAGCCAATTCAATTCAGACCTCTATTAATACCAGCTGGAGTGGTACTGAGTCCCACACACACCAGGAAAGAGCCAATTCAATCCCAACCCTATTAATACCAGCTGGAATGGTACTGAGTCCCACTCACACACCAGTTAAGAGCCAATTCAATCCCGACCTCTATTAATACCAGCTGGAGTGGTACTGAGTCCCACACACACCAGGAAAGAGCCAATTCAATCCCAACCCTATTAATACCAGCTGGAATGGTACTGAGTCCCACACACACCAGGAAAGAGCCAATTCAATCCCAACCCTATTAATACCAGCTGGAATGGTACTGAATCCCACTCACACACCAGGAAAGAGCCAATTCAATCCCGACCTCTATTAATACCAGCTGGAGTGGTACTGAGTCCCACTCACACATCAGTTAAGAGCCAATCCGGTCCAGACCTCTATAATACCAGCTGGAGTGCGACTGAGCGCCAAGCACACAGCAGGAAAGGGACGGTTCATTCCAGGCCTCTATTAATACCAGCTGGAGTGGAATTAACTCCCACTCACTCCCCAGCAAAGAGCCAATTCAATCCAGACCTCTATTAATACCAGCTGGAATGGTACTGAGCCCCCTCACACTCCAGTAAAGGGTAACTTCCAACCAGACCTCCATGAAAAGCAGCTGGACTGGTACTGAACCCCATTCACTCACCCGGAAAGAGCGAATTCAGTCCAGACCTGTTTCAATCCCAGCTGGAGTGTTTCTGAGCCCCACTCACACACCAGGAAAGTGCCAATTCAATACAGACCTCTATAATACCAGCTGCAGTGCGACTGAGTCCCACTCACACAGCAGGAAAGGGACAGTTCATTCCAGGCTTCTATTAATCCCAGCTGGAGTGGTTCTGAGCCCCAGTCACACACCAGGAAACGGCCAATTCAATCTAGGCCTCTATTAATACCAGCTGGAGTGGAATTAACTCCCACTCACACACCAGGAAATAGCCAATTCAATCCAGACCTCTATTAATACCAGCAGGAATGGTACTGAGCCCCACGCAGACACCAGAAAGATCCAATTCAATCCAGGCCTCTATTAATACCAGCTGGAGGGGTACTGAGTCTCACTCACAAACCAGGAAAGGGCAGTTCATTCCAGGCCTCTATTAATACCAGCTGGAGTGGAATTAACACCATCACACACACCAGAAACAGCCAATTCAATCCTGACCTCTATAATACCAGCTGGTGTGCGTCTAAGTCCCACTCACATGCCATGAAGGGGTCAGTTCATTGCAGGCTTCTATTAATACCAGCTGGAGTGGTACTGAGTCCCACTCACAAACCAGGAAAGAGCCAATTCAATTCAGGCCTCTATTAATACCAGCTGGAATGGTACTGAGCCCCACGCAGACACCAGAAAGATCCAATTCAATCCAGGCCTCTATTAATACCAGCTGGAGGGGTACTGAGTCCCACTCACAAACCAGGAAAGGGCAGTTCATTCCAGGCCTCTATTAATACCAGCTGGAGTGGAATTAACTCCATCACACACACCAGAAACAGCCAATTCAATCCTGACCTCTATAATAGCAGCTGGTGTGCGTCCAAGTCCCACTCACACGCCATGAAGGGGTCAGTTCATTGCAGGCCTCTATTAATACCAGCTGGAGTGGTACTGAGTCCCACTCACACCCCAGGAAAGAGCCAATTCAATTCAGGCCTCTATTAATACCAGCTGGAGTGGTACTGAGTCCCACTCACAAACCAGGAAAGTGCCAATTCAATTCAGGCCTCTATTCATACCAGCTGGAGTGGAATTAACTCCATCTCACACTCCAGAAAGAGCCAATTCAATCCTGACCTCCATAATAGCAGCTGGTGTGCGTCTGAGTCCCTCTCACACGCCATGAAGGTGTCAGTTCATTCCAGGCCTCTATTAATACCAGCTGGAGTGGTACTGAGTCCCACTCACACAGCCGGAAAGGGACAGGTCATTCCAGGCCTCTATTAATACCAGCTGGAGTGCGACTGAGGATCACTCAGACACCAGGAAAGAGGCCCATTCAATCCAGACCTCTTAATACCAGCTGGAGAGGTACTGAGCCCCACTCACACACCAGGGAAGAGAGAATTCAATCCAGACCTTTATTCATACCAGCTGGAGTTGTACTGAGCCCCACTCACACACCAGGAAAGAGCCAATTGAATCCAGACCACTAATTAATACCAGCTGGAGTGCGACTGAGTCCCACTCACACACCAGGAAAGAGCCAATTCAATTCAGACCTCTGTAATACCAGCTGGAGTGCGACAGAGTCACACTCACACAGCCGGAAAGGGACAGGTCATTCCAGGCCTCCATTAATACAAGCTGGAGTGCGACTGAGTCCCACTCACATAGCAGGAAAGTGACAGTTCATTCCAGGCCTCTATTAATACAAGCTGGAGTTGAACTGATCCCCACTCACACACCAGGAAACAGCCAATTCATTCCAGGCCTCCATTAATACCAGCTGGAGTGCGACTGAGTCCCACTCACACAGCAGGAAAGTGACAGTTCATTCCAGGCCTCTATTAATACAAGCTGGAGTTGAACTGATCCCCACTCACACACCAGGAAAGTGCCAATTCGATCCAGACCTCCATTAATAGCAGCTGGAGTGGTACTCAAAGAACAAAGAACAAAGAACAAAGAAATTTACAGCACAGGAACAGGCCCTTCGGCCCTCCAAGCCTGCGCCGATCCAGATCCTCTCTCTAAACATGTCGCCTATTTTCTAAGGTTCTGTATCTCTTTTCTTCCTGCCCATTCATGTATCTGTCTAGATACATCTTAAAAGAATCCATCGTGCCCGCATCTACCACCTCCGCTGGCAATGCGTTCCAAGTGCCCACCACCCTCTGCGTAAAGAACTTTCCACGCATATCCCCCCTAAACTTTTCCCCTTTCACTTTGAACTCGTGTCCTCTAGTAATTGAAACCCCCACTCTGGGAAAAAGCCTCTTGCTGTCCACCCTGTCTATACCTCTCATGATTTTGTACACCTCAATCAGGTCCCCCCTCAACCTCCGTCTTTCTAATGAAAATAATCCTAATCTACTCAACCTCTCTTCATAGCTAGCGCCCTCCATACCAGGCAACATCCTGGTGAACCTCCTCTGCACCCTCTCCAAAGCATCCACATCCTTTTGGTAATGTGGCGACCAGAACTGCAAGCAGTATTCCAAATGTGGCCGAACCAAAGTCCTATACAACTGTAACATGACCTGCCAACTCTTGTACTCAATACCCCGTCCGATGAAGGAAAGCATGCCGTATGCCTTCTTGACCACTCTATTTACCTGCGTTGCCACCTTCAGGGAACAATGGACCTGAACACCCAAATCTCTCTGGACATCAATTTTCCCCAGGACTTTTCCATTTACTGTATAGTTCACTCTTGAATTGGATCTTCCAAAATGCATCACCTCGCATTTGCCCTGATTGAACTCCATCTGCCATTTCTCTGCCCAACTCTCCAATCTATCTATATTCTGCTGTGTTCTCTGACAGTCCCCTTCACTATCTGCTACTCCACCAATCTTAGTGTCGTTTGCAAACTTGCTAATCAGACCACCTATACTTTCCTCCAAATCATTTATGTATATCACAAACAACAGTGGTGCCAGCACGGATCCCTGTGGAACACCACTGGTCACACGTCACCATTTTGAGAAACTCCCCTCTACTGCTACTCTCTGTCTCCTGTTGCCCAGCCAGTTCTTTATCCATCTAGCTAGTACACCCTGGACCCCATGCACCTTCACTTTCTTCATCAGCCTGCCATGGGGAACCTTATCAAACGCCTTACTGAAGTCCATGTATATGACATCGACAGCCCTTCCCTCATCAATCAACTTTGCCACTTCCTCAAAGAATTCTATTAAGTTGGTAAGACATGACCTTCCCTGCACAAAACCATGTTGCCTATCACTGATAAGCCCATTTTCTTCCAAATGGGAATAGATCCTATCCCTCAGTATCTTCTCCAGCAGCTTCCCTACCACTGACGTCAGGCTCACTGGTCTATAATTACCTGGATTTTCCCTGCTACCCTTCTTAAACAAGGGGACAACATTAGCAATTCTCCAGTCCTCCGGGACCTCACCCGTGTTTAAGGATGCTGCAAAGATATCTGTTAAGGCCCCAGCTATTTCCTCTCTCGCTTCCCACAGAAACCTGGGATAGATCCCATCCGGACCTGGGGACTTGTCCACCTTAATGCCTTTTAGAATACCCAACACTTTCTCCCTCCTTATGCCGACTTGACCGAGAGTAATCAAACATCTGTTCCTAACCTCAACATCCGTCATGTCCCTCTCCTCGGTGAATACCGATGCAAAGTACTCGTTTAGAATCTCACCCATTTTCTCTGAGTCCAAGCATAACATTCCTTCTTTGTCCTTTAGTGGGCCAATCCTTTCTCTAGATACCCTCTTTCTCCTTATATATGAATAAAATGCTTTGGGATTTTCTTTAACCCTGTTTGCTAAAGATATTTCATGACCCCTTTTAGCCCTCTTAATTCCTCGTTTCAGATTGGTCCTACATTCCCGATATTCTTTCAAAGCTTCGTCTTTCATCAGCCGCCTAGACCTTATGTATGCTTCCTTTTTCCTCTTAGCTAGTCTCACAATTTCACCTGTCATCCATGGTTCCCTAATCTTGCCATTTCTATCCCTCATTTTCACAGGAACATGTCTCTCCTGCACGCTAATCAACCTCTCTTTAAAAGCCTCCCACATATCACATGTGGATTTACCTTCAAACAGCTGCTCCCAATCTACATTCCCCAGCTCCTGCCGAATTTTGGTATAGTTGGCCTTCCCCCAATTTAGCACTCTTCCTTTTGGACCACTCTCGTCTTTGTCCATGAGTATTTTAAAGCTTACGGAATTGTGATCACTATCCCCAAAGTAGTCCCCTACTGAAACTTCAACCACCTGGCCGGGCTCATTCCCGAACACCAGGTCCAGTATGGCCCCTTCCCGAGTTGGACCATTTACATACTGCTCTAGAAAACCCTCCTGGATGCTCCTTACAAATTCTGCTCCAGCTGGACCTCTAACACTAAGTGAATCCCAGTCAATGTTTGGAAAATTAAAATCTATCACCACCACCCTGTTGCTCCTACATCTTTCCATAATCTGTTTACATATTTGTACCTCTATCTCACGCTCGCTGTTGGGAGGCCTGTAGTACAGCCCCAACATTGTTACCGCACCCTTCCTATTTCTGAGTTCTGTCCATATTGCCTCACTGCTCGAGTCCTCCATAGTGCCCTCCTTCAGCACAGCTGTGATATCCTCTTTGACCAGTAATGCAACTCCTCCACCCCTTTTACCTCCCTCTCTATCCCGCCTGAAGCATCGATATCCTGGGATATTCAGTTGCCAATCATGGCCTTCCCTCAACCAAGTCTCAGTAATAGCAATAACATCATACTCCCGGGTACTAATCAAAGCCCGAAGTTTATCTGCCTTACCTACTACACTTCTTGCATTAAAACAAATGCACCTCAGACCACCAGTCCCTTTACATTCATCATCTGCTCCCTGCCTGCTCTTCCCCTTAGTCACACTCACACACCAGGAAACAGCCAATTCAATCCAGACCTCTATTCATACCAGCTGGAGTGCGACTGAGTCCCACACACACAGCAGGAAAGGGACTGTTCATTCCAGGCCTCTATTTAACCAGTTGGAGTGGTCCTGAGCCCCACACAATCACACCAGAAAGAGCCAATTCAATCCAGGCCTCTGTTAATACCAGCTGGAATGGTACTGAGCCCCCTCACACACCAGGAAAGAGCAAATTCAATCCAGAACTCCAAGAAAAGCAGCTGGACTGATACTGAACCCCATTCACACACCCGGAAAGAGCAAATTCAATCCAGAACTCCAAGAAAAGCAGCTGGACTGGTACTGAACCCCATTCACACACCCGGAAAGAGCGAATTCAGTCCAGACCTCTTTTAATCCCAGCTGGAGTGGTTCTGAGCCCCACTCACACACCAGGAAAGTGCCAATTCAATCCAGACCTCAATAATACAAGCTGCAGTGCGACTGAGTCCCATTCACACAGCAGGAAAGGGACAGTTCATTCCAGGCTTCTATTAATACCAGCTGGAGTGGTTCTGAGCCCCAGTCACACACCAGGAAACGGCCAATTCAATCTAGGCCTCGAATAATACCAGCTGGAATGGAATTAACTCCCACTCACACACCAGGAAAGCGCCAATTCAATCCAGACCTCAATTAATACCAGCAGGAATGGTTCTGAGCCCCACGCAGACACCAGAAAGAGCCAATACAATCCAGGCCTCTATTAATACTAGCTGGAGGGGTACTGAGTCCCAGTCACAAACCAGGAAAGGGCAGTTCATTCCAGGCCTCTATTAATACCATTTGGAGTGGTACTGAGACCCACTCACACACCAGAAAGAGGCAATTCAATCTGGGCCTCTATTAATACCAGCTGGAATGGTACTGAGACCCACTCACACACCAGAAAGAGGCAATTCAATCTGGGCCTCTATTAATACCAGCTGGAGTGGTACTGAGTCCCACTCACACACCAGAAAGAGGCAATTCAATCTGGGCCTCTATTAATACCAGCTGGAATGGTACTGAGACCCACTCACAAACCAGGAAAGAGCCAATTCAATCTGGGCCTCTATTAATACCAGCTGGAGTGGTACTGAGTCCCACTCACAAACCAGGAAAGAGCCAATTCAATTCAGGCCTCTATTAATACCATCTGGAGTGGTACTGAGACCCACTCACACACCAGAAAGAGGCAATTCAATCTGGGCCTCTATTAATACCAGCTGGAATGGTACTGAGACCCACTCACAAACCAGGAAAGAGCCAATTCAATCTGGGCCTCTATTAATACCAGCTGGAGTGGTACTGAGTCCCACTCACAAACCAGGAAAGAGCCAATTCAATTCAGGCCTCTATTAATACTAGCTGGAGTGGTACTGAGTCCCACTCTCAAACCAGGAAACAGCCAATTCAATCCAGACCACTATTCATACCAGCTGGAGTGCGACTGAGTCCCACTCACGCACAAGGAAAGAGGCAATTCAATCCAGACATCTATTAATACTAGCTGAAGTGCGACTGAGTCCCACTCACACAGCACGAAAAGAACAGTTCATTCCAGGCCTCTATTAATACCAGTTGGAGTGGTACTGAGCCCCACACACACACCAGAAAGAGCCAATTCAATCCAGGCCTCTATTAATACCAGCTGGAGTGGTACAGATCCCCACTCACACACCAGGAAAGAGCCAATTCAATCCAGACCACTATTCATACCAGCTGGAGTGGTTCTGAGTCCCACTCACACACCAGGAAAGAGCCAATTCAATCCAGGCCTCTATTAATACCAGCTGGAGTGGTACAGATCCCCACTCACACCTCAGGAAAGAGCCAATTCAATCCAGGCCTCTATTAATACCAGCTGGAGTGGTTCTGAGTCCCACTCACACACCAGGAAAGAGCCAATTCAATCCAGACCTCTATTAATACCAGCTGGAGTGGTACAGATCCCCACTCACTCCCCAGGAAAGAACCAATTCAATCCAGACCTCTATTAATACCAGCTGGAGTGGTACAGAGTCTCACGCACACACCAGGAAAGAGTCAATTCCATCCAGACCTATATTAATACCAGCAGGATTGGTACTGAGCCCCACTCAGACACCAGAAAGAGCCAATACAATCCAGGCCGCTATCAATACCAGCTGGAGTTGTACCGAGCCCCACTCACACACCAGGAAAGAGCCAATTCAATCCAAACCTCTGTTAATACCAGCTGGAGAGGTACTGAGTCTCACTCAAACACCATGAAAGAGCCAATTCAATCCAAACCTCTTTTAATACCAGCTGGAGTGGCACTGAGTCCCACTCACACAACAGTAAAGCGCCAATTCAATGCAGGCCTCTATTAATAACATTTGGAGTGGGACTGAGTCCCACTCACACAGCTGAGAAGAGACAGTTCATTCCAGGACTCTATTAACCCCGGGTGATCTGGCACTGTGTCCCACTCACACACCAGGAAAGGGACAGTTCATTCCAAACATCTATAAATATCAGCTGGAATGGTACTGAGTACCACTCACACAACAGAAGGAGCCAATTCATTCCAGGCCTCTATTAATACCAGCTGGAATGGTACTGATTCTCACGGACACACCAGGAAAGAGACAATTCCATCCAGACCTCTATTAATACCAGCAGGATGGTACTGAGCCCCCCTCAGGAACCAGCAGCAACCAATTCAATCCAGGCCGCTATTAATACCAGCTGGAGTGGTACTGAGTGCCACTCACACACCAAAAAGAGCCAATTCAATCCAGACCTCTTTTAATACCAGCTGGAGTGGTACTGAGTCCCACTCAGACACCAAAAAGAGCCAATTCAATCCAGACCTCTATTAATACCAGCTGGAGTGGTACTGAGCCCCACTCACACACCAAAAAGAGCCAATTCAATCCAGACCTCTTTTAATACCAGCTGGAGTGGTACTGAGTCCCACTCACACACCAAAAAGAGCCAATTCAATCCAGACCTCTTTTCATACCAGCTGGAGTGGTTCTGAGCCCCAATCACACACCAGGAAAGAGACAATTCAATGCAGGCCTCTATTAGTAACATTTGGAGTGGGACTGAATCCCACTCACACAGCTGAGAAGAGACAGTTCATTCCAGGACTCTATTAACTCCGGGTGATCTGGCACTGTGTCCCACTCACACACCAGGAAAGGGACAGTTCATTCCAAACATCAATCAATACCAGCTGGAGTGGTACTGAGCCGCCCCACTCACCCACCAGGAAAGAGCCAATTCTACCCAGACCACTATTAATAACAGATGGAGTGGTACTGAGCCCCACTCACACACCAGGAATGAGCCAATTCAATACAGGCTTCTATTAATACCAGCTGGAGTGGTACTGAACCACACTCACCCACGAGGAATGAGCCAATTCAATCCAGACCTCTATTAATCCCGGCTGGAGTGGTACTGAGTCCCACTCACCCACCAGGAAAGAGCCAATTCAATCCAGACCTCTATTAATACCAGCTGGAGTGGTACTGAACCACACTCACCCACGAGGAATGAGCCAATTCTACCCAGACCACTATTAATAACAGATGGGGTGGTACTGAGTCCCACTCACACACCAGGAATGAGCCAATTCAATACAGGCCTCTATTAATACCGGCTGGAGTGGTACTGAACCCCACTCACACACCAGGAATGAGCCAATTCTACCCAGACCACTATTAATAACAGATGTGGTGGTACTGAACCCCACTCACACACCAGGAATGAGCCAATTCTACCCAGACCACTATTAATAACAGATGGGGTGGTACTGAGTCCCACTCACACACCAGGAATGAGCCAATTCAATACAGGCTTCTATTAATACCGGCTGGAGTGGTACTGAGCCCCACTCACACACCAGGAATGAGCCAATTCTACCCAGACCACTATTAATAACAGATGGGGTGGTACTGAGTCCCACTCACACACCAGGAATGAGCCAATTCTACCCAGACCACTATTAATAACAGATGGGGTGGTACTGAACCCCACTCACCCACCAGGAATGAGCCAATTCTACCCAGACCACTATTAATAACAGATGGAGTGGTACTGAACCCCACTCACACACCAGGAATGAGCCAATTCTACCCAGACCTCTATTAATACCGGCTGGAGTGGTACTGAACCCCACTCACCCACCAGGAATGAGCCAATTCTACCCAGACCACTAATCGAATTTAGAATTAGAACATTACAGCGCAGTACAGGCCCTTCGGCCCTCGATGTTGCGCCAACCTGTGAAACCATCTGACCTACACTATTCCATTTTCATCCATGTGTCTATCCAATGACCACTTAAATGCCGTAAACGTTGGCGTATCTACTACTGCTGCAGGCAGGGCTTTCCACGCCCTTACTACTCTCTGAGTAAAGAAACTACCTCTCACATCTGTCCTATATCTATCACCCCTCAACTTAAAGCTATGTCCCCTCGTGTTTGCCATCACCATCCGAGGAAAAAGACTCTCACTATCCAACCTATCTAACCCTCTGATTATCTTATATGTCTCTATTAAGTCACCTCTCCTCCTCCTTCTCTCCAACGAAAACAACCTCAAGTCCCTCAGCCTTTCCTCGTAAGACCTTCTCTCCATACCAGGCAACATCCTAGTAAATCTCCTCTGCACCCTTTCCAAAGCTTCCACATCCTTCCTATAATGCGGTGACCAGAACTGCACGCAATACTCCAGGTGCGGTCTCACCAGAGTTTTGTACAGCTGCAGCATGACCTCGTGGCTCCGAAACTCGATCCCCCTACTAATAAAAGCTAACACACCATATGCCTTCTTAACAGCCCTATTAACTTGGGGAGCAACCTTCAGGAATTTATGCACATGGACACCAAGATCTCTCTGTTCATCTACACTACCAAGAATCTTCCCATTAGCCCAGTACTCTGCATTCCTGTTACTCCTTCCAAAGTGAATCACCTCGCACTTTTCCGCATTAAACTCCATTTGCCATCTCTCAGCCCAGCTCTGCAGCCTATCTATGTCCCTCTGTAACCTACAACATCCTTCGGCACTATCCACAACTCCACAGACCTTAGTGTCATCTGCAAATTTACTAACCCACCCTTCTACACCCTCTTCCAGGTCATTTATAAAAATGACAAACAACAGTGGCCCCAAACAGATCCTTGCGGTACACCACTAGTAACTAAACTCCAGGATGAACATTTGCATCAACCACCACCCTCTGTCTTCTTTCAGCTATCCAATTTCTGATCCAAATCTCTAAATCACCTTCAACCCCATACTTCCGTATCTTCTGCAATCGCCTACCGTGGGGAACCTTATCAAACGCCTTACTGAAATCCATATACACCACATCCACGGCTTTACCCTCATCCACCTGTTTGGTCACCTTCTCGAAAAACTCAATAAGGTTTCTGAGGCACGACCTACCCTTCACAAAACCGTGCTGACTATCTCTAATGTACTTATTCTTTTCAAGATGATTATAAATCCTGTCTCTTATAACCTTTTCCAACATTTACCCACAACCGAAGTAAGGCTCACAGGTCTATAATTACCAGGGCTGTCTCTACTCCCCTTCTTGAACAAGAGGACAACATTTGCTATCCTCCAGTCTTCCGGCACTATTCCCTGACGACAATGACGACATAAAGATCAAGGACAAAGGCTCTGCAATCTCCTCCCGAGCTTCCCTGAGAATCCTAGGATAAATCCCATCTGGCCAGGGGACTTATCTATTTTCATACTTTCCAAATTGCTAACACCTCCTCCTTGTGAACCTCAATCCCATCTAGCCTAGTAGTCTGTATCTCAGTATTCTCCTCAACAAAATTTTCATTCTCCACTGTAAATACTGACGCAAAATATTCATTTAACACTTCCCCTATCTCCTCTGATTCCACACACAACTTCCCACTACTATCCTTGATTGGCCCTAATCTAACTCTTGTCATTCTTTTATTCCTGATATACCTATTGAAAGCCTTAGGGTTTTCCCTGATCCTATCCGCCAATGACTTCTCGTGTCCTCTCCTGCTCTTCTTAGCTCTCCCTTTAGATCCTTCCTGGCTAGCTTGTAACTCTCAATCGCCCTAACTGAGCCTTCACGTCTCATCCTAACATAAGCCTCTTCTCCTCTTGATAAGCGCTTCAACTTCCTCAGTAAACCACGGCTCCCTCGCTCGACAACTTCCTGCCTGCCTCACAGGTACATACTTATCAAGGACACACAGTAGCTGCTCCTTGAATAAGCTCCACATTTCGATTGTTCCCAACCCCTGCAGTTTCCTTCCCCATCCTACGCATCCTAAATCCTGCCTAATCGCATCATAATTTCCTTTCCCCCCGCTATAATTTTTGCCCTGCGGTATATACCTGTCCCTGCCCATCGCTAACGTAAACCTAACCGAATTGTGATCACTATTACCAAAGTGCTCACCTACATCTAAATCTCACACCTGGCCGGGTTCATTTCCCAGTACCAAATCCAATGTGGCATCGCCCCTGGTTGGCCTGTCTAATACTGTGTCAGAAAACCCTCCTGCACACACTGGACAAAAACTGACCTATCTAAAGTACTTAATAACAGCTGGAGTGGTACTGAGTCCCACTCACACACCAGGAAAGAGCCAATTCATCCAGACTTGTGGCGAAGGGGAGTTGGAGTGAGGAGTGGAGAGTGGGGGAGGGCAGTGGGGGAGGGGACGTGGGGGATGGAGAGGAGGGTGTGGGGAGGGGAGTGGGGGAGCGAAGTGGGAAGAGGAGTGGAGAGGGGAGTGGAGGTGAGAGGGGAGGGGATTTGGTGTGAGGTGTGAGGAATAGGGGAAATGGAAGTGGAGTGGGTATGGGGAGGGGAGTGGAAGGGGAGAGGTGGAGGTGAGTGGAGGAGGGGTGAGGGATAGGGGAGTGAAAAGTGGAGTGATGAAAGGAGTGGGGGAGGGGTGTACGGGAGTGGAGATTGGGGGACGAGAGTGGAGAGTGGGAAGTGGTGGAATTGAGTCGGGAGTGGGGAGTGGGGGAGAAGAGTGGAGAGGAAGCGTAGTGGGGGAGGAGAGAGGAGGCAAGTGTGGGAGGGGAGGGGAGAGGAGGCGAGTGGGAGAGGAGAGGGGAGAGGAGGCGTGTGGGGAGGGGAGGGGAGAGGAGGCGTAGTGGGGGAGGAGAGAGGAGGCAAGTGTGGGGGAGGGGAGAGGAGGCGTAGTGGGGGAGGAGAGAGGAGGCAAGTGTGGGAGGGGAGGGGAGAGGAGGCGAGTGGGAGAGGGGAGGGGAGAGGAGGCGTGTGGGGGAGGGGAGGGGAGAGGAGGTGTAGTGGGGGAGGAGAGAGGAGGCAAGTGTGGGAGGGGAGGGGAGAGGAGGCGAGTGGGAGAGGGGAGGGGAGAGGAGGCGTGTGGGGGAGGGGAGGGGAGAGGAGGCCAGTGGGGGAGGGGAGGGGAGAGTTGTGGAGTGGGGGAGGGGAGGGGAGGGGAGAGTTGTGGAGTGGGAGGAGAGAGGGGGAGTGGGAGGGCTTTGGGGGAGGGGTGTGGGACATGTGGGAGGTCAGTTGGGAGTGGAAGAGTGGAGGAGGGGAGTAGAGGAGGGGAGTGGGGAGTGGGGAGTGAGAGGGGTGGGGGAATTGGGAGTTGGGGAGGGGAGTTGGAGTGTCTTGTATGTGAGTGGGGAGTGAGGAGTGGGGATTGGAGGAGGTGAGTGGGGAGTTGGGGACGGGAGTGGGGGAGTGGAGTGGGGGAAGGGAGTGGGGGAAGGGAGTGGGGGAAGGGAGTGGGGGAATGGAGTGTGGAGTGAGGAGGGGGAGTGGAGGAGGGGCGTGGAGAGTGCGGGAGGGGAGTGAGGAGGAGGAGTGGGGGTGGGAGAGTGGGAATGTGACTTGGGAAGGGAGTGAGGATGGGGAGTGAGGATGGGGAGTGGGGAGGTGAGTTGGGAGCGCAGGAGTGAGAGTGGGGAAAGGATTGTGTGTGGGTGTGGTTGTGGGGAGAGGTAAGGAGGGCAATGAGGAGTGGGGGTGGGAAGTGGGGGAGGGGGGTGGGGGAGAGGAGTGGAGAGTGGGAGAGGGGAGTGGTGGACGGGAGTTTAGAGTGGGATAGGGGAGTGGAGAGTGGGGGAAATTGAGTCTGGAGTGGAGAGTGGGGGAGGGAAGTGGGTAGTGGAGAATGGGGGAGTGGAGTGAGGACTGGGGGTGGGGAGTGGGGTGTGGGGGAGTGGAGTGGGGAGTGAGGAGAGGGGTGTGGAGGAGCGTTGCGGGGTGTGGGGGTGGGGGTGGGTGATGGGAGTGGGGAGTGGGGTAGGGGAGTGGGGTTGTGAGATGGGAGTGTGGAGTGGGGGAGGGGAGTGAGGAGTCGGGGAGGGAATGTGGAGTGGGGAGTGTGTGTGGGGGGTGGGGGGTGGGGAGGGGACTGGTGAGTGGGTGACATGAATGAGGAGCAGGGAGGGGAGTGTGGAGTTGGAAGTGGAGTTGGGAGTGAGGAGTGGGCAGTGGGGTAGTGGGGCGTGATGTGGGGAGAGAGGAGTGGGGAGTGATGGAGTGGGGAGTGGAGTGAGGAGTGGGGAGTGGGGTTGGGGAAGGGATGGTTGAGAGGGGAGTGTGTGAGGGGAGTGGAGAGTGAGGAGTAGAGTGGGGAGTGAGTAGTGGGCAGTGGGGGAGTGGGGAATGGTGTGGGGAATGAGGAGTAGTGAGTGGATTGGGGAGTGAGGAGTGGGGAGTGAGGAGTGGGTAGTGGGGAGTTGGGAGTGGGGAGTTGAGTGGGGAGTGAGAAGTGGGGAGTGAGAAGTGGGGAGTGGGGGAGTGGAGTGAGAAGTGGGTAGTAGGGAGTGGGGGAGTGGAGAGGGGAGTGAGGAGTGGGGTGTGGGGGAGGGGAGTTGGGAGTGGGGGAGGGGAGTGGGGAGTGGGTGAGGGGAGTGGGGTTTGTGGGAGGGGAGTGAGGAGTGGGGGAGGGGAGTGAGCAGTGCGGGAGGGGATTGGGGATTGGGTAGTTGGGGAGGGGAGTGGTAAGTCGGTGAGGGGAGTGGGGGAGGGGAGTGAGGAGTGGGGAGTGGAGTGGAGAGTGAGGAGTGGAGAGTGGGAGAGAGGTGAGTCGGGGAGTGGGGAGTGGAGTGGGGAGTGAGGAGTGGGTGAGTGGGGGAGTGGGGAGGTGGTGGGGTGTGTAGGAGTGGAGCGATAGAGGGGCAGGGCCTTGTCGGGGAGGGGGAGTGCGGGGGGGAGTGGGGGAGAGGAGTAAGGGAGGGTAGTGGGGAGGATAGTGGGGGAGGGTAGAGGGGAGTGGGTGAGTGGAGGGGGAGGTGAGGGGAATGGAGAGTGAGGACAGGGGAGTGAGGAGTGGGGAGTGGGGGAGGGGAGTGTGGAGTGCGGGAAGGGAGTGGGGAGGGAGAGGGGGTGAGGAGTTAGGGAGGGTAGTGAGGGAGGAGAGTGAGGGGTGCGGTGTTGAGGAGGGTAGTGCGGAGTGAGGAGTGGGGTAGGGATGAGTGGATTGTGGGAGAGGAGTGGGGGAGGGTGGTGGGGAGGGCAATGGGGGAGGGGAGTGAGGGAGGGGGAGTTGTGGAGGGGAGTGGGGGAAATGGAGTGGGCGAGGCAGATAGGCAAGTGGGGAGGGGAGTGGAGAGTGAGGAGTGGGGGAGGGGTGAGTGGAGTAGGTGAGGGGTGTGGATGAGGGGAGTGGGGAGGGGAGTGAAGGATGGAAGTGAGGGATGAGAGTTGAGAAGTGGAGTGGGGGAGGGGAGTGCGGTAGTGGAGCGGGGAGTGAGGGAGGGGAGGGTGATGTGAGTGGGGGAGGGGCAGTGGGATTCGGGGATGGGAGTGGGGAAGGAGAAGGAGTGTGAGGGGGAGAAGGAGGTGAGTGGGAAGTGTACGGTAGGGTAGAGTGGAGTTGGGAGTGGAGTGGAGGATGGGAGTGAGGGAGGAGAGTGGGGGAGTGGTGAAGCGGAATGAAGGAGGGGAGGGGGAGCGGTGTGGGTGAGGGTAATAGGGGACAGAAGTGTGGGAGGGGAGTGGGGGAGGGGAAGGGGAGTGGGAGACGGGAGGGGAGGAGGGAGGGGTGCGGGGAGCGGAATGGGGGTGGGCAGTGGGGGAGGGGAGTGGGGAGGGGAGTGGGGGAGGGTAGTGGAGGTTGGGGGTAGGGGAAGGGAGGCAGAAGAGGAGTGGGGAGGTGCTGGGGAGTGTAGGAGGGGGTGTTGCGTGAGGGGGAAGGGGAGGGAAGGGTTGATGGGACTGGGGGAAAGGTGTGGGGGAAGGGATTGGGGATGGGGCGTGAGGGAGGGGGAGGGCAGAGCAGAAGGGGCACGGGGAGGGAGAGTGGGGGAGGGTGAGTGGGATTGGGGAGGGTAGTGGGGAGTGAGAGGGAGTGTGAGGGGAGAGGGTGGTGAGTGGGCGGTAAAGGGGACGGGAGAGAGGAGTAGGAAGTAGAGTGGAGGATGCGAGTGAGGGAGGAGAGTGGGGAGTGTGGGAGGGGAGTGCAGGGGGTTGGGGAGGGGAGTAGGGGAGGGGACTGGGCAGGGGAGGGTGAGGGGAGCAGGGAGAGGAATGTGCAAGGTGGCAGTGAGAGTGGAGTGGGAAATGGGAGTGAGTTTGCAGTGTTGGTTAGAGGACGGAAGAGGGGTGTGGGGAAGGGAGGGGAGTTGGTAGGGCAGTGGAGAAGGGATGTGGGGAAGGGGACTCGTGGAGGGTAACGGGGTAGGTGGATGGTAGTGGGGGAGGTGAGTGGCGGAAGGAAATGGGGTTAGCCAATGAGGAGTAGGGTAGGTGAGTGGTGGAGGGGATTGGGGAGGGGGAGAAGGGGAGAGGGAAGGGAGTGGGGGAATAGAGTGGGGAAGGGGAGGGGGAAGGGCAGGGAGGGGGATGGGAGTGGTAGAGGGGGAGCAGGAAGGGAATAAGGGAGGGAAGTGGGGTGGGGTGCAGGGAACAGGGAGGGGAGTTGGAGAGTGGGGGTGCAAAGTTAGGGGACTGGGGGAGGGTGAGTGGGGCAGGGGGAGGGTTGTGGGGAGGGAGAGGGGATGTGAGGGGGAGAGGGTGGTGAGTGAAAGGGTGTACGGGAGGGGAGAGAGGAGTGAGGAGTGGAGTGGCGGATGGGAGTGAGGCAGGAGAGTAGTGGAGTGGGGGAGGGAGTGGGGAATGGGGTCTTGGAGTGGGGGAGTGGAGTGAGGATGTGAGTGGAGGAGGGGGATGTGAGAAGTTAAGGGGAGTGATGCAGGGGAAGGGGAGTAGGGGAGAGGGGGAGTGGGGAGGGGTAGGGAATGGGAGACGGGAGTGAGTGTGCAGAGTGTGGTGGGGAGGGGGAGGGAGGGGAGTGGAGTGAGGAAAGGAGGGGAGTGGACAGGGCAGTGGAGAAGGGGACTCGCGGAGGGTAGTGGGGGAGGTGTGGGGTAGTGGGGGAGGGTAGTGGGTAAGGGTACTGGGGGAGGGTAGTGAAAGATGGGAATGGCGGAGAGGAGTGGGGGAGGCCGATGAGAAGTAGGGGGTGGGTGTTGTGGAAGGGATTGGGGAGGGGGTAAGGCGGAAGGGGGAAGGGGAGATGGAAGGGAGTGGGGGAATAGAGTGGGGAGGGAGGGGGAAGGGCGGGGAGGGGGATGGGAGTGATAGAGGGGGAGCAGGAAGGGAATAAAGGAGGGCAGTGGGATGGAGTGCAGGGAACAGGGAGGGGAGTTAGGGGAGTGGGGGAGAGTGAGTGGGGCAGAGGGAGGGTTGTGGGGAGGGAGAGGGGATGTGAGGGGGAGAGAGAGGGTATGTGAGGGGGAGAGTGTGGTAAGTGAAGGGGTGTAGGGGAGGTTAAAGAGGAGTGGGGAGTGTAGTGGTGGATGGGAGCGAGCGAGGAAAGTGGTGGAGTGGGGGATGGGTGGGGAATGGGGGCTTGGAGTGGGGGAGGTGGAGGGGGAAGGGGAGTTTGGGAATGGAGTGGGGAGGGGGATGTGGGACGGGAAGTGCAGGGGAGGGGAGAGTGGCAGGGGAGGGGGAGTAGGGGAGTGGGGAGGGGGAGGGAAGTGGGAGATGCAGGTGAGTGTGCAGCGTGTGGTGCGGGAGGGGAGAGGGGAGTGGAGTGGGGAAAGGAGGCGAGTGGACAGGGCAGTGGGGAAGGGGACTCGAGGAGGGTAGTGGGGGAGGTGTAGGGTAGTGGGGGAGGGCAGTGAAAGATGGGAGTGGCGGAGGGGAGTGGCGGAAGCCGATGAGAAGTAGGGGGTGGGTGTTGTGTAGGGGATTGGGGAGGGGGAAGGGGGAAGGGGAGAGGGAAGGGAGTGGGGGAATAGAGTGGGCATGTTGAGGGGGAAGGGCGTTGTGGTGGGGGGTGGGGGAGGGGGAGGGGAAGGGAATGGGGAGGGTAGTGGGGGAGGGGGAGGGGAGTGGAGAGGGGATTGGGGGAGGGGAGTTGAGGGGGAGGGGGTGTTGGGGAGGAGAGTGGAGGGGTAAGTGGGAGGTTGTTGGGGAGGAGAGGGGAGGGGGTAGGTGATGGGGTATTGGGGAGGAGAGGGGAAAGGGACTGGGGGTGGGGGAAGGGAATGGGGGAGGGGAGTGGGGAGGGGAGTGGAGAGGGCAATGGGAGAGGGGAGGTGGAGGTGAGTGAGGAGGATGAGGGGAGTGAATGTGTGAATTGGGGAAGTGGAAAGGGGAGGGGAGTCATGAGGGGCGTGGGGAAGGGAGGGAAGTGGTGAGATAGGTGTTGAAGGGGGTGAGGGAGGGAAGTGGGGGATGGGAGTGGGGGAGTGGAGTGGGAGAGGGTGAGTGGTCTTGGGGGAGTGCGAGTGGTATTGGGGGAGGGTGCGTGGGAATGGGCGAAGGTGAGTGGGATTGGGGGAGGGGAGTGGGATTGGGGGAGGGTGAGTGGAATTGGGAGAGGGTGGTGGGGAGTGGCGTGGAGGATGTGAGTGAGGGAGTAGGGGATGTGGCAGGGGGGTGGGGGATGGAGATGTGGCAAGGATATTAGGAGGGGAGTGAGAGAGCAAAGATGGGAGAGATGGAGAGGAGTGGGGGAGCGCAGAGTTGGGGGTTAGGGGAGGGGATTGGGGAGGGGAGCGGGGGAGGGAAGTGGGGGAGGGGTTGGGGTGTTGGGCAGGAGAGGAGGGTGAGGAGGGGAGTGTGGGAGGGGTTGGGGTAGGGAGTGTGGCAAGTCGGGGAGGAGTGGTGGGATTGGCAGAAGAGTGGGGGAGGGGAGTGGGGGAGGGGAGTGGGAGAGGTGTGTTGGGGAGGGGAGTTGGGGAGGGGCGTGAGGGAGGGGTTGGGGGTGGTAAGGGTTGGGGAGGGAGGGGAGTGAGGGAGGGGAGTGGGGAGAGGAGTGAGGGAGGGGTCGGAGAGGGAAGGGAGTGGGGGAATGGAGTGGGGAAGAGGAGGGGAGTTCGGGGGTGGGGGAGGGGAGTGGGAGTGGATTGGGGTGGGGAGGGTTCTGCTGGAGGGGTGTGCGGGAGAGGAGTGGGTGAGGTGAGGGAGTGGGGGAGGGGAATGGGAGACGGGACTGGGTGAAAGAAGTGGGAGTTAGGGAGGGACTAGGAAAGGGGAATGGGGGAAGGCGAGTGGGAAAATTGGAGTGAGTGTGTGAGGTGGGGTAGGGGAAAGGAGGGGAGTTGGGAAGGGGTGGGGGAGGGAAGGGCGGTGGGAGATGTTGGAGAGGAAGCGGAGTGGAGTAGGGGGCTGTGAGGGGAGGGAGATGTGAGAGGTGAAGGGAGTCGCGGAGGGGAGGGCAATGGGGGCAGCGGGTGTGGAGGAGGAAAGTGGGGGAGGGGATTGAGGGATGGGAGATGAGTGGGAAGATGAGTGGGGAGGGAAATGGGGGAGGGGAGTGGGCGAGTGGAGGGGTGGGGAGAGGATGGGGAGAGGAGTGGGGGAGAGGAGTGGGGGAGAGGAGTGGGGAAGAGGAGTGGGGGAGAGAAGTGGGGAGAGGAGGGGTGGGGAGTGGAAGGGGAGAGGAATGGGGAGGGGACGGGTAAGGGAGTGAGTGAATGGAGTGGGTGGGATAGTAAATTGGGTTAAGGAGGGGGAAGAGAGTGGGGGAGAGGTGTTGGAGAGGGTGAGTGCGGAGGGCAGTGGACTGAGGAGGGGAATGTACGAGGGCAGTGGAGGAGGGGCGTGGGGGAAGTGAGAGTGGGGAGGGAAATGGGAGGGGAGTGGGGAGTGGGGTAGGTGAGTGGGGGAGAGTAGTGGGGGAGGGGAGCTCTTGGGGAGGGGAGAGGCTGGGGGAGCGGTTTGAGGAAGGGGAGTGGGGGAGGGGAGTAGGGAGGAGTGGGGGAGGGGAGTGGGGGCGGAGTGGGGGAGGGGAGTGGGGGGAGGGGACTGGGGACAGGAGTGAGGGGAGGGGTTGGGGAGGGAGGGAAGAGGGGGAATAGAGTGGGCAGAGGGACGTTAGGGGAGTGCAGCGCGGAGTTAGCAGAGTGGGTGAGGGGATTTGGAGTTGGGAGTGGGAGGAGTGGGGGAGGAGTGCGGGGGTAGTGGGGGAGGGTTGGAGGAGGGAAGTGTGGGAGGAGTGAGGGAGAAGTGGGGGAGGGGTGGGCGAAGGGAGTGGGGGGAGGGGTTTGGGGACAGGAGTGAGAGGAGGGGTTGGGGAGTGAGGGGAGTGGAGTGGGGAGAGGGTAGTTAGGGGAATGGAGGAGGGGATTTGCAGTTGGGAGTGTGAGGGGAGTGGAGGGGAGGGGGTGGGGAGGCATGTGGGGGAGGGGCAGGGATGTGGGGGAGGGAGAGGTGGAATGAGGATGTAGGGGAACGAGAGTGGGTTAGAGTTAGGGTGAGTGCGGGACGCGAGTGGGGGAGGGGAGTGTGGGGAGAGTTGGGGAGGGCAGAGTGGGAGGGGAGGGGGAGGGGAGTGGGGGGCGGTAGTGGAGGATGGGAGTGGGGAGTGGAGTGGGGTGGAGGAGGACGGGAGTAGGGGAGGGGTGTTTGGAAGTGGAGCGGGGTAATGGTAGGGGAGGGAGAGAAGTGGGAGATGGGAGGGAGTGGAGTGGGGAGGAGAGGGAGGGGATTGGGGGAGGGGGACAGGAGAGCTGGGAGTGGGTAGGGCTTAGGGGCACGGGAGTGGGCGTGAGGTGGGGTTGGGAGGGTTGTGAGGGAGGGGATTTGGTGCAGGGTGTTGGGGGGAGGTAGAGGGGCAGGGGTATGGGCGAGGGGAGCGGGGGAGGGGCGGGGGTGAAGGTGAGTCGGCAGAGGAGTTGGGAGGGGTGTTTGGCAGGGGAGGTGGAGGTGTGGGGAGTGGGGAAGGGGAGTGGGGGACGAGGGACGGGAGAGAAGGGAGTGGGGGAGGGGAGTTGACCGAGTGGGGTGGGTAGTGGCGGAGGGTAGTGGAGCAAGGTAGTGGGGGAGAGGGTTTTGAGGGTAGGGCAGATGGAGGGGAGTGGCGGATGGGTGTGTGTGAGAGGGAGTGTGGGAGTGGAAGTGGGGGATGTGAGAGGGAGGGCAGTGTGGAGGGAGACCAGGTCTGAGCGGGAGAGGATGCGAACAAGGGGTGTAGGGGAGCGAAGTGAGGAGTGGGGGCCTGGAGTGGACGATAGGAGTGAGAGAGGGAAGTGGGATGTGGGAGGGGAAAGGGGAGTGGGGACCGGGGACGAGTGGGGGAGGGGTGCGTTGAGGGGAATGGCAGAATGAGAGGGGAGGTGAGTGGGGAATGCGGAAGTCGAGTGGAGGATGGGGAGTGGGGAAATAGGAGAGGGGAAGGGGAGGGTGTGTAATGGTGAGGGGGAGGGGAGTGTTAGGGGGAGGGGAGTGTGAGGGGAGGGAGAGGGTAGTGTGGAAGGAAGTTGGGGAGGGGAGTGGGGGATGGGGAGGGGGAGTGTGGCAGAGAGTGGGGAGGGGAGTTTGAGAGGAGAGTGGGGGAGGGCAATGGTCAGAAAGGAGGGGGAAAGTGGGAGGAGGAGTGTGGAAGAAGGAGAGAGTGCGAGATTGGCGGAGGGGAGAGTGGAAGGGAGTGGGGGAAGGGAGTGGGGGAGAGGGTAGGGGAATGAAGAGGGGGCGGGAGGAGGAGGGGAATGAAGAGGGGGAGGGAGGGAAATGTGGGGGGAATGAAGAGGGGGAGGGAGGGGAAGGTGGAGGGGAAATAAGAGGTGGAGGGAGGGGGTGGTGGAGGGGAATGAAGAGGGGGGAGGGGAGGTGGAGGGGAATGAAGGGGGCGGGAGGGGTGGTGGAAGGGAATGCAGAGGGGCAGGGAGGTAGAGGTGGAGGGGAATGAAGAGGGGGGAGGGGGGTGGAGGGCAATGAAGAGGGGGAGGGAGGGGGAGGTGGAGGAGAATGAAGAGGGGGAGGGAGGGGGAGGGAGGGGGAGGTGGAGGAAAATGAAGAGGGGGAGGGAGGGGGAGGTGGAGGGGGATGAAGAGGGGGAGGGAGGGTGTGGTGGAGGGGAATGAAGAGAGGGAGGGAGGGGTGGTGGAGGGGAATGAAGAGGGGGAGGGAGGGGTTGGTGGAGGAGAAAGAAGAGGGGGAGGGAGGGGGTGGTGGAGGAGAATGAAGAGGGGGAGGGAGGGGCAGGTGGAGGGGAATGAAGAGGGGGAGGGAGGGGGAGGTGGAGGGGAATAAAGAGGGGATGGAGGGGGTGGTGGAGGGGAATGAAGAGGGGGAGGGAGGGGAGGTGGAGAGGAATGGAGGGAGGGGGAGTTGGAATGGAATGAATAGGGGGAGTGAGGGGGTGGAGGAGGGGAATGAAGAGGGGGAGGGAGGGTGTGGTGGAGGGGAATGAAGAGAGGGAGGGAGGGGTGGTGGAGGGGAATGAAGAGGGGGAGGGAGGGGTTGGTGGAGGAGAAAGAAGAGGGGGAGGGAGGGGGTGGTGGAGGAGAATGAAGAGGGGGAGGGAGGGGCAGGTGGAGGGGAATGAAGAGGGGGAGGGAGGGGGAGGTGGAGGGGAATGAAGAGGGGAGGGAGGGGGTGGTGGAGGGGAATGAAGAGGGGGAGGGAGGGGAGGTGGAGAGGAATGGAGGGAGGGGGAGTCGGAATGGAATGAATAGGGGGTGTGAGGGGGTGGTGGAGGGGAATGAAGAGGGGGAGGGAGGGTGTGGTGGAGGGGAATGAAGAGAGGGAGGGAGGGGTGGTGGGGGGAATGAAGAGGGGGAGGGAGGGGTTGGTGGAGGAGAAAGAAGAGGGGGAGGTGTGTGTGGTGGAGGAGAATGAAGAGGGGGAGGGAGGGGCAGGTGGAGGGGAATGAAGAGGGGGAGAGAGGGGGAGGTGGAGGGGAATGAAGAGCTGAAGGAGAGGGAGGTGGAGGGGAATGAAGAGGGGGAGGGAGGGGAGGTGGAGAGGAATGGAGGGAGGGGGAGGTGGAGTGGAATGAATGGGGGAATGAGGGGGTGGTGGAGGGGAATAAAGAGGGGGAGGGAGGGGGTGGTAGAGGGGAATGAAGAGGGGGAGGGAGGGGGTATGGAGGAGAAAGAGGAGGGTGTGGGATGGCGTGATGGATGATAATGAAGAGGTGGAGGGAGGGGTGGTGGAGTGGAATGAAGAGGGGGAGGGAGGGAGTGGTGGAAGGTAATGAAGAGGGGGAGGGAGGGGGAGGTGGAGGGGAATGAAGAGGGGGAGGGAGGGGATGGTGGAAGGTAATGAAGAGGAGGAGGGTGGGGGAGGTGGATGAGACCGAAGAGGGGGAGGGAGGGGGAGGTGGAGGGGAATGAAGAGAGGGAGGGAGGGGTTGGTGGAGGAGAATGAAGAGGGGGAGGGAGGGGGTACGGAGGAGAAAGAAGAGGGTGTGGGAGGGGGTGATGGATGATAATGAAGAGGTGGAGGGAGGGGGTGGTGGAGGGGAATGAAGAGGGGGAGGGAGGGGGTGGTGGAGGGTAATGAAGTGGGGGAGGGAGGTGGAGGTGAAGGGGAATGAAGAGGTGGAGGGAGGGGGTGGTCGAGGGTAATGAAGAGGGGGAGGGAGGTGGAGGTGGAGGGGAATGAAGAGGGGGAGGGAGGGGGAGGTGGAGGGGAATGAAGAGGGGGAGGGAGGGGATGGTGGTGGGTAATGAAGAGGAGGAGAGTGGGGGAGGTAGATGGGAATGATGAGGGGGAGGGAGGGGGAGGTGGAGGGGAATGAAGAGGGGGAGGGAGGGGGTGGTGGAGGGGAATGAAGAGGGGGAGGGAGGGGAGGTGGAGAGGAATGGAGGGAGGGGGAGTTGGAATGGAATGAATAGAGGGAGTGAGGGGGTGGAGGAGGGGAATGAAGAGGGGGAGGGAGGGTGTGGTGGAGGGGAATGAAGAGGGGGAGGGAGGGGTTGGTGGAGGAGAAAGAAGAGGGGGAGGGAGGGGGTGGTGGAGGAGAATGAAGAGGGGGAGGGAGGGGCAGGTGGAGGGGAATGAAGAGGGGGAGGGAGGGGGAGGTGGAGGGGAATGAAGAGGGGAGGGAGGGGGTGGTGGAGGGGAATGAAGAGGGGGAGGGAGGGGAGGTGGAGAGGAATGGAGGGAGGGGGAGTCGGAATGGAATGAATAGGGGGTGTGAGGGGGTGGTGGAGGGGAATGAAGAGGGGGAGGGAGGGTGTGGTGGAGGGGAATGAAGAGAGGGAGGGAGGGGTGGTGGAGGAGAAAGAAGAGGGGGAGGTGGGTGTGGTGGAGGAGAATGAAGAGGGGGAGGGAGGGGCAGGTGGAGGGGAATGAAGAGGGGGAGAGAGGGGGAGGTGGAGGGGAATGAAGAGCTGAAGGAGAGGGAGGTGGAGGGGAATGAAGAGGGGGAGGGAGGGGAGGTGGAGAGGAATGGAGGGAGGGGGAGGTGGAGTGGAATGAATGGGGGAATGAGGGGGTGGTGGAGGGGAATAAAGAGGGGGAGGGAGGGGGTGGTAGAGGGGAATGAAGAGGGGGAGAGAGGGGGCATGGAGGAGAAAGAGGAGGGTGTGGGATGGCGTGATGGATGATAATGAAGAGGTGGAGGGAGGGGTGGTGGAGTGGAATGAAGAGGGGGAGGGAGGGAGTGGTGGAAGGTAATGAAGAGGGGGAGGGAGGGGGAGGTGGAGGGGAATGAAGAGGGGGTGGGAGGGAGTGGTGGAAGGTAATGAAGAGGGGGAGGGAGGGGGAGGTGGAGGGGAATGAAGAGGGGGAGGGAGGGGATGGTGGAAGGTAATGAAGAGGAGGAGGGTGGGGGAGGTGGATGGGACCGAAGAGGGGGAGGGAGGGGGAGGTGGAGGGGAATGAAGAGAGGGAGGGAGGGGTTGGTGGAGGAGAATGAAGAGGGGGAGGGAGGGGGTACGGAGGAGAAAGAAGAGGGTGTGGGAGGGGGTGATGGATGATAATGAAGAGGTGGAGGGAGGGGGTGGTGGAGGGGAATGAAGAGGGGGAGGGAGGGGGTGGTGGAGGGTAATGAAGTGGGGGAGGGAGGTGGAGGTGAAGGGGAATGAAGAGGTGGAGGGAGGGGGTGGTCGAGGTTAATGAAGAGGGGGAGGGAGGTGGAGGTGGAGGGGAATGAAGAGGGGGAGGGAGGGGGAGGTGGAGGGGAATGAAGAGGGGGAGGGAGGGGATGGTGGTGGGTAATGAAGAGGAGGAGAGTGGGGGAGGTAGATGGGAATGATGAGGGGGAGGGAGGGGGAGGTGGAGGGGAATGAAGAGGGGGAGGGAGGGGGTGGTGGAGGGGAATGAAGAGGGGGAGGGAGGGGTTGGAGGAATTGAATGAGGTTGGGGCCGGAGGGGCTGGTGGAGGGGAATGAAGATGGGGGAGGGGGTGGTGGATGGGAATGACGAGTGGGAGGGAGGGGGAGGTGGAGGGAATGAAGAGGGGCAGGGAGCGGGAGGTGGGGAATGAAGAGGGGGAGGGAGGGTGTGGTGGGGAATGAATAAGTGGAGGGAGCGGTGGTGGAGGGGAATGAAGAGGGGGAGGGAGGGGGTGGTGGAGGGGAATGAAGAGGGGGAGGGAGGGGTTGGAGGAATTGAATGAGGTTGGGGCCGGAGGGGCTGGTGGAGGGGAATGAAGATGGGGGAGGGGGTGGTGGATGGGAATGACGAGTGGGAGGGAGCGGTGGTGGAGAGGAATGAAGAGGGGCAGGGAGCGGGAGGTGGGGAATGAAGAGGGGGAGGGAGGGGGTGGTGGGGAATGAAGAGGGGGAGGGAGGGTGTGGTGGAGGGAATGAAGAGGGGCAGGGAGCGGGAGGTGGGGAATGAAGAGGGGGAGGGAGGGTGTGGTGGGGAATGAATAAGTGGAGGGAGGGGGTGGTGGAGGGGAATGAAGAGGGGGAGGGAGGGTGTGGTGGGGAATGAATAAGTGGAGGGAGGGGGTGGTGGAGGGGAATGAAGAGTGGGAGGGAGGGGGAGGTGGAGGGGAATGAAGAGGGGGAGGGAGGGGGTGGTGGAGTTTCATGAAGATGGGGAGGGAGAGGGTGGTGGAGGGCAATGGAGAGGGGGAGGGATGCGGTGGTGGAGTGGAATGGAGAGGGTGAGGGAGGGGGTGGTGGAGTGTGGTAGCGGAGTGGGTGATGGGTTTGGGGTAGGGGTGTGGGGTAGGGATGTGGGGTAGGGGTGTTGTGGAGCGGAGTGCGGTCTGGGAAGTGGGGGAGGGTAGTGGGGGATGGCAGTGTGGGGTGGGAGTGTGGTAGAGACGGGCAGTGAGGACGTGAATGTAAGTGGAGTGGGGTAGGGGTGTGGGAGAGGGGAGTGGGGGAGTGGGGTAGGTTAGTGTGAGAGGGGAGTTGGGGAGTGGGGGAGGGGAATGGGGAGGCGAGTGAGGGAGGGCAGCGGGGGAGGGTAGTGGGTGAGGGGAATGGGGGAGGGGAGTGGGGGTGGGTTTGAGGGAGGGGAATTGTGGAGGGGGGTTGTCGAGGGGGTGGGGTAGGGGAGTGGGGTATGGGAGTTGTTGAGGGGACTGGGGGAGATGAGTTAGGGTGTGGGGTTGGGGAGTAGAGTTGGGGAGGGGAGTTAGGGAGGGGAGTGGGGTAGGGGAGTGAGGTAGGGGAGTGGGGTAGGGGAGTGAGGTAGGGGAATGTAGGAGGGCAGTTGGGGAGGGGAGTGGGGGAGGGGAGTGGGGTAGGGGAGTGAGGTAGGGGAGTGCAGTAGGGCAGTGAGGTAGGGAAATGTAGGAGGGCAGTTGGGGAGGGGAGTGGGGGAGGGGAGTGGGGTAGGGGAGTGAGGTAGGGGAGTGCAGTAGGGGAGTGAGGTAGGGGAATGTAGGTGGGCAGTTGGGGAGGGGAGTGGGGGAGGGGAGTGGGGTAGGGGAGTTGGTTAAGTGTGTGGGGTAGGGGAGTGGGGGAGGGGATTGAGGTAGTGGATTGGGGGAGGGGAGTGGGGGAGGGGAGTGGTGGAGTGGAGTGGGGTGGGGTAGTGGGGTGGGGTAGTGGGGTAGGGGAGTGGTGGAGTGGGGTGGGGTAGTGGGGTAGGGGAGTGGTGGAGTGGAGTGGGGTGGGGTAGGGGAGTGGTGGAGTGGGGTGGGGTGGGGTAGGGGAGTGGTGGAGTGGGGTGGGGTAGTGGGGTAGGGGAGTGGTGGAGTGGGGTGGGGTAGTGGGGTAGGGGTGTGGTGGAGTGGAGTGGGGTGGGGTGGGGTAGTGTGGTAGGGTAGTGGGTTAGGAGAGTGGAGATGGGGAGTGGGGGTGCAGAGTGGTGTCAGGGAGAGTGGTAGGGGTGGGCTCTAAGGAGGTGGAGGGAAGGGGAGTGGGGAGGGGAGTTGGGGAGGGGAGTTGGAGAGGGAAGAGGGGTAGGGGAGTGGGGTGGGAAGTGATGTAGGGGAGTGGGGGAGGGGCGTTGGTTAAGTGTGTGGGGTTGGGGAGTGGGGGAGGGGATTGAGGTAGTGTTATGGGGAGGGGATTGAGGTAGTGGATTGGGGGAGGGGAGTGGGGAAGGGGAGTGGGGTGGGGTAGTGGGGTCGGGGAGTGGTGGAGTGGGGTGGGGTAGTGTGGTAGGGTAGTGGGTTAGGAGAGTGGAGATGGGGAGTGGGGGTGCAGAGTGGTGTCAGGGAGAGTGGTAGGGGTGGGCTCTAAGGAGGTGGAGGGAAGGGGAGTGGGGAGGGGAGTTGGGGAGGGGAGTTGGAGAGGGAAGAGGGGTAGGGGAGTGGGGTGAGTCGTGATGTAGGGGAGTGGGGGAGGGGAGTGGTGGAGGGAAGTGGGGTGTTGGAGTGGCTGAGGGGAGTGGCGGATGGGAGTGGATGAGGGGAGGGGAGGGCAGTGAGGAGGTGGAGGAAAGGGGAGTGAGGCAGGGCAGTGGGGTTGGGGAGAGCAGTGAGGATTTGGCGGGAAGGGGAGTGGGGAGGGTAATGGGGAGGGGAGTGGGGGAAGGGTGTGTGATAGGTCAGTGGAGTAGGGGAGTGGGGTAGGGGTGTGGGGTAGGGGTGTGGGGTAGGGGAGTGGGGTAGGGGAGTGGGGGTGGGGAATGGGGGAGGGGAGTGGGGGAGGGGAGTGAGGTAGATGTGTGGGAGAGGGGATAGAGGGAGTGGAATGGGGGAAGGGATTGGGGGAAGGGAGTGGGGTAGGGTCGTGGGGTCGGTAACTGGTGGAGTGGAGTGAGGTAGGGCAGTTTGAGATGGGAGTGGAGTGGGTGTGTGGGGTAGGGGAGGGCAGTGAGCAGGTGGAGGGAAGGGGAGTGACGTGGGGAGTGAGAGAGGCGGTGGCGTAGGGGAGCTGGGTAGGGGAGGGCAGTGAGGAAGAGAATGAAGGGGAGTGGGGGAGGGAAGTGAGTTAGGGGAGTGGGGTAGGGGAGTGGGGTAGGGGAGTGGGGGTGGGGAATGGGGGAGGGGAGTGTGGGAGGGGAGTGAGGTAGATGTATGGGAGAGGGGATAGAGGGAGTGGAATGGGGGAAGGGATTGGGGGAAGGGAGTGGGGTAGGGTCGTGGGGTCGGTAACTGGTGGAGTGGAGTGAGGTAGGGCAGTTTGAGATGGGAGTGGTGTGGGGGTGTGGGGTAGGGGAGGGGAGTGAGCAGGTGGAGGGAAGGGGAGTGACGTGGGGAGTGAGAGAGGCAGTGGCGTAGGGGAGCTGGGTAGGGGAGGGCAGTGAGGAAGAGAATGAAGGGGAGTGGGGGAGGGAAGTGAGTTAGGGGAGTGGGGTAGGGGAGTGGGAATGTGCAGTGGGAAAGGGGAGTGGGTAGGGGAGCGCAGTGAGGAGGTGGAGAGAAGGGGAGTGGGGGAGGGTATTGGGGTCGGAGTGTTGGGAAGCGGAGTTGGGTAGGGGTGTGGGTGACGGGTGTGGAGTCAGGGAGTGGGGTAGGGGAGTGTAGTAGCAGAGTGGGGTAGGGTCGTAGGGGAGCGAGTGGGGTAGGGGTGTGGGGGAGGCATGTGGGGTCATGGAGTGGGGTAGGGGAGTTGTGGAGGGGAGTGCGGAAGGGGAGTGGGGGAGTGGAGCAGGGTAGGGAAGTGGGGTAGGGGAGTGGGGAAGGGTAGTGGGGGATGGGAGTGTGGTAGGGGAGGGCAGTGAAGAGGTGCTGGGAAGCGGAGAGGTGGAAGGGAGTGGGGGGAGGGGAGTGGGGGAGGGGGTGGGGTATGGAAGTGGAGCAGGGGAATGGGGAAGGGGAGTCGGGAAGTGGAGTTGGGTAGGGGAGTGATTTAGGGGATTGGGGCAGGGGAGCGCAGTGAGGAGGTGGAGGGAAGGGGAGTGGGGGAGTAGAGTGGGGGAGGTGTCTGGGGTAGGGGAGTTGGGTAGTGGAGGGCAGAGAGGAGGTATGGGAAGGGGAGTGGGGGAGGGGTGTGGGGTAGGAGAGTTGGGGTGCGGAGTGGGGTCGGGGAGTGGTGTCGGGGATTTGGGTGGGGGAGTGGGGGAGCAGAGTGGCGGAGGGGAGTGTGGTATGGGTGTGGTAACGGGGATTGGATAAGGGAGTCGGGTAGGGGAGTTGTGAAGGGGAGTGCGGTAGGTGAGTGAGGGAGCGTGGTGGGGAATAGGTGTGTGGTAGGGGAGGGAAGTGAGGAGGTGCAGGGAATCGGAGTGGGGGAGGGGGTGGGGTAGGGGAGTAAGAGGGGAGAGTGGGGGAGGCGAGTGGGGGAGGCGAGTGGGGGAGGCGAGTGTGAGGAGGGGAGTGGGGGTGGGGAGTGCGGTAGGGGTTTTGGCGTAGGGGATTTGGGGAAGGGAGTGCGGGAGGGGAGTGGGGGAGGGGTGTGGGGGAGGGGAGTGGGGGAGGGGAGTGGGGAGGGGAGTGGGGAGGGGTGTGGGGGAGGTTAGTGTGATGGGGAGTGGGGGAGGGGAGTGGGGGAGGGGAGTATGGGAGGAGAGTTGGGGAGGGTAGAGGGTTAGGGGAGTGAGGGAGCGGAGTGGGGGAGGGGAGAGAGGGAGGGGAGTGGGGGAGGGGAGTGAGGAAGGGGAGTTGAGGAGGGGAGTGGGGGAGAGGGGTGGAGCAGGGCAGTGGGGTATGGGATTAGTTGAGGGGAGCGGGCGAGGAGAGCTGGGGAGGGGGGTGGGGTAGGGGTGTGGGTAGCGGAGTGGGGGAGGGGAGTTGAGGCAGTGAGTGAGGTGAGGAGTGGGGGAGGGGTGTTGTGGTGGAGCGGAGTGGTGGAGGGGAGTGCGGGAGGGGAGTGGGGGAGGGGATTGGGGGAGGGGAGTGGGAACCTGGGAGTGGGGGAGGGGAGTGGGGGAGGGGAGTGGGGGAGGGTTGTGGGGGGGGGAATGGGGAATGGGAGTTGGGAGGGGAGTGGGGGAGGGGAGTGGGGGAGGGGAGTGGGGGAGGGGTGTGGGGGAGGGGAGTGTGGAGGGGAGTGGGGAGGGGAGTGGGGAGAGGCGTGATGCAGGGGAGTTGAGGAGGGGAGTTGAGGCAGGGGAGTTGAGGCGGGGAGAGGAGTGTGGGAGAGGAGTGCGGAGAGGAGTGGGGGAGAGGAGTGGGGTAGAGGAGTGGGGGAGGGGATTAGGGGACGGCGTGGGGGACGGGCGTGGGGGAGTGGGGTCGGGTTGTGGGGTCGGGGAGTGGGGTCGGGGTGTGAGGTCGGGGTGTTGGGTCGGGGAGTGGGGTCGGCGAGTGGGGTCGGGGAGTGGGGTCGGGGAGTGGTGTCGGGGAGTGAGGGAGGGGAGCGCAGTGAGGAGGTGGAGGGAAGGGGATTGGGGGAGTGGAGTGGGAGAGGTGTCTGGGGTAGGGGAGTTGGGTAGTGGAGGGCAGTGAGGAGGTGGAGGGAAGGAGAGCGGGGAGGAGAGTGGGGTAGGAGAGTTGGGGAGCGGAGTGGGGTAGGGGAGTGAGGTAGGGGAGTGGGGTAGGGGAGTGGGGTAGGGGAGTTGGGTATGGGAGTGGGGTAGGGGTGTGGTGCCTGGGAGTTTGGTAGGGGAGTGGGAGAGCGGAGTGGGGGAGCAGAGTTGGGGAGGGGAGTGTGGTAGGGGTGTGTGGTAGGGGAGTGTGGTAGGGGAGTGTGGTAGGGGTGTGGTGACGTGGGTTTGGGTAGGGGAGTCGGGTAGGGGAGTTGTGGAGGGTTGTTGTGCAGGGGAGAGCAGTAGGCGAGTGGGTGAGGGGATTTGGGGTCGGGGATTTGGGGTGGGGGATTTGGGGTAGGGGATTTGGGGGAGGGGAGTGGGGAGGGGAGTGGGTGTGGGGAGTGGGGGAGGTGAGTGTGGGAGAGGAGTGGGGGAGTGGAGTGGGATAGGGAAGTTGGCTAGCTGAGTGAGGGAGCGTAGTGGGGGATAGGTGTGTGGTAGGGGAGGGCAGTGAGGTGATGCAGGGAATCGGAGTGGTGGACGGGAGGGGAGAGGGGGAGGGGGTGGGGGAGGGGAGTGGGGGAAGCGAGTGGGGGAGGCGAGTTGGGGGAGGGGAGGGGGGAGGGGAGTGCGGTAGTGGTTTTGGGGTAGGGGATTTGGGGAGGGGAGTGGCGGAGGGGAATGATGAGGGGAGTGGGGGAGGGGAGTGGGGGAGGGGAGAGGGGAGGGGTGTGGGGAGGTAAGTATGGTAGGGGAGTGTGGTAGGGGGAGTGGGGAGGGGAGTGGGGGAGGGGAGTGGGGGAGGGGAGTAAGGGAGGAGAGTTGAGGAGGGTAGAGGTTTAGGGGGTGAGGGAGGGGAGTGGCGGATGGGAGTGAGGGAGGGGAGTTGGGGAGGGGAGTGAGGAAGAGGAGTAGAGGAGAAGGAGTGGGGTAGCGGGTGGAGTAGGGGAGTGGGGTATGGGAATACTTGAGGGGAGTGGGGAGCAGAACTGGGGAGGGGAGTGGGTAGGGGTGTGGAGTAGGGGAGTGGGGGAGGGGAATTGAGGCAGGGAGTGAGGTGAGGAGTGGGGGAGGTGTGCTGTGGTGGAGTGGAGTGGGGGAGGGGAGTGGGGGAGGGGAGTGGGGGAGGGGAGTGGGGGAAGGGAGTGGGAACCTGGGAGTGGGGGAGGGGAGTGGGGGAGGGTTGTGCGGTAGGGGAATGGGGAATGGGAGTGGGGAGGGGAGTGGGGAAGGGAGTGGGGGAGGGGTGTGGGGGAGGGGAGTGGAGAGGGGAGTGAGGGAGGGGAGTGGGGGAGGGGAGTGGGGAGGGGCGTGATGCAGGGGAGTTGAGAGGGGAGTTGAGGCAGGAGGGTTGAGGAGGGGAGTTGAGGCAGGGGAGTTGAGGCGGACAGGGGAGTATGGGAGAGGAGTGCGAGAGAGGAGTGGGGCAGAGGAGTGGGGGAGAGGTGTGCGGAGAGGAGAGGGGAGGAGAGTGGGGTAGAGGAGTGGGGGAAGGGATTAGGGGAAGGCGTGGGGGACGGGCGTGGGGTAGTGGGGTCGGGTTGTGGGGATCGGTTTGTGAGGTCGGGAGTGAGGTCGGGGAGTGGGGTCGGGGAGTGGGGTCGGGGAGGTGAGGGAGGGGAGCGCACTGAGGAGGTGGAGGGAAGGGGAGTGGGGCTGTGGAGTGGGAGAGGTGTCTGGGATAGGGCAGTTGGGTAGTGGAGGGCAGTGAGGAGGTGGAGGGAAGGGGAGCGGGGAGGAGTGTAGTGTAGGAGAGTTGGGGAGCGGAGTGGGGTAGGGGAGTGGGGTAGGGGAGTGGGGTAGGGGAGTGGGGTAGGGGTGTGGTGCCCGGGAGTTTGGTAGGGGAGTGGGAGAGCGGAGTTGGGGAGCGGAGTGGGGGAGGGGAGTGTGGTAGGGGAGTGTGGTAGGGGAGTGTGGTGGGGAAGTGGTGACGGGGGTTTGGGTAGGGGAGTCGGGTAGGGGAGTCGGGTCGGGGAGTTGTGGAGGGGGTTTGTGGAGGGGAGAGCAGTAGGCGAGTGGGGGAGGGATTTGGGGAGGGGATTTGGGGTGGGGATTTGGGGTAGGGGATTTGGGGTAGGAGATTTGGGGGAGGGGATTTGGGGGAGGGGATTTGGGGGAGGGGGAGTGGGGGAGGAGAGTGGGGGAGGGGAGTGGGGAGAGGAGTGGGGAGAGGAGTGGGGGAGAGGAGTGGGGGAGAGGATTGGGGGAGGGGGTGTTGCGGAGAGGAGAGGGGAGAAGAGTGGGGTAGAGGAGTGGGGGAGGGGATTAGGGGAGGGGGCGTGTGGGGAGGAGATTAGGGGAGGGGCGTGGGGAAGGGGGTACGGGGAGTGGGGTCGGGGAGAGGGGTCTGGGAGAGGGGTGGGGGAGTGGGGTCGGGGAGTGGGGAGGGGAGAGCAGTGAAGAGGTGGAGGGAAGGGGAGTGGGGGTGTGGAGTGGGGGAGGTGTCTGGGGTAGGGCAGTTGTGTAGTGGAGGACAGTGAGGTGGTGGAGGGAAGGGGAGCGGGGGAGGAGTGTGGGTTAGGAAAGTTGGGGAGCGGAGTGGGTTAGGGGAGTGGGGTAGGGGTGTGATGCAGAGGAGTGGGGTCGGGGAGTGAGGGAGGGGAGCGCAGTGAGGAGGTGGAGGGAAGGGGAGTGGGGGAGTGGAGTGGGAGAGGTGTCTGGGGTAGGGGAGTTGGGTAGTGGAGGGCAGTGAGGAGGTGGAGGGAAGGGGAGCGGGGAGGAGTGTGGGGTAGGAGAGTTGGGGAGCGGAGTGGGGTAAGGGTGTAGAGCAGGGGAGTGGGGTAGGGGAGTGGGGAAGGGGTGTGGTGCCGGGGAGTTTGGTAGGGGAGTGGGAGAGCGGAGTGTGGTAGGGGTGTGGTGACGTGGGTTTGGTAGGGGAGTCGGGTAGGGGAGTTGTGGAGGGGGGTTGTGGAGGGGAGAGCAGTAGGCGAGTGGGGAGGGGATTTGGGGTAGGGGATTTGGGGGAGGGGATTTGGGGGAGGGGATTTGGGGTAGGGGAATGGGGGAGGGGAGTGGGGGAGGGGACTGGGGGAGAGGAGTGGGGGGAGTGGAGCGGGGTAGGGAAGTGCGGTAGGTGAGTGAGGGAGCGTAGTGGGGGATAGGTGTGTGGTAGGGGAGGGCAGTGAGGTGGTGCAGGGAATCGGAGTGGTGGACGGGAGGGGAGTGGGGGAGGGGGTGGGGTAGGGGAGTGGGGGAGGCGAGTGGGGGAGGCGAGTTGGGAGCCGAGTGGGGGAGGGGAGTGGGGGAGGGGAGTGCGGTAGGGGTTTTGGGGTAGGGATTTGGGGAGGGAGTGGGGGAGGGGAGTGGGGGAGGGGGAGTGATGAGGGGGAGTGGGGGAGGGGAGTGGGGGAGGGGAGTGGGGAGGGGTGTGAGGAGGGGGTGTGGGGGAGGTTAGTGTGGTAGGGGAGTGGGGGAGGGGAGTGGGGGTGGGGAGTATGGGTGGAGGGTTGGGGAGGGTAGAGGGTTAGGGAAGTGAGGGAGGGGAGTGGGGGAGGGGAGTGAGGGAGTGGAGTGGGGAAGGGGAGTGAGGAAGGGGAGTGAGGAGGGGAGTGGGGGAGGGGTGGTGGAGTAGGGGAGTGGGGTATGGGATTAGGTGAGGGGAGTGTGGGAGGGGAGTTGGGGAGGGGAGTGGGGTAGGGGTGTGAAGTAGGGGGGTTGGGGAGGGGAGTTGAGGCAGGGAGTGAGGTGAGGAGTTTGGGAGGGGTGTTGTGGTGGAGTGGAGTGGGGGAGGGGAGTGGGGGAGGGGAGTGGGAACCTGGGAGTGGGGGAGGGGAGTGGGGGAGGGGAGTGGGGGAGGGTTGTGGGGGAGAGGAACGGGAATGAGAGTGGGGAGGGGAGTGGGGGAGGGGAGTGGGGGAGGGGTGTGGGGAGGGGAGTGGGAGGGGAGTGGGGAGGGAGTGGGAAGGGGCATGATGCAGGGGAGTTGAGGAGGGGAGTTGAGGCAGGGGAGTTGAGGCAGGGAAGTTGAGGCGGGGAGGGGAGTGTGGGAGAGGAGTGGGGGAGAGGAGTGGGGCAGAGGAGTGGGGGAGGGGTGTTGCGGAGAGGAGAGGGGAGGAGAGTGGGGTAGAGGAGTGGGGGAGGGGATTAGAGGAGGGCGTGGGGGACGGGCGTGGGGGAGTGGGGTCGGGTTGTGTGGTCGGGGAGTGGGGTCGGGGAGTGGGGACGGGGAGTGAGGGAGGGGAGCGCAGTGAGGAGGTGGAGGGAAGGGGAGTGGGGGAGTGGAGTGGGAGATGTGTCTGGGGTAGGGGACTTGGGTAGTGGAGGGCAGTGAGGAGGTGAAGGGAAGGTGAGCGGGGAGGAGTGTGGGGTAGGAGAGTTGGGGAGCGGAGTGGGGTAGGGAAGTGGGGTAGGGGAGTGGGGTAGGGGTGTGCTGCCGGGGAGTTCGGTAGGGGAGTGGGAGAGCGGAGTGGGGGAGCGGAGTGGGGGAGGGGAGTGTGGTAGGGGAGTGTTGTAGGGGAGTGTGGTGGGGAGTGGTAACGGAGGCTTGGGTAGGGGAGTCGGGTAAGGGTGTCGGGTCGGGGAGTTGTGGGGGGGGTGGTTGTGGAGGGGAGAGCAGTAGGCGAGTGGGGGAGGGGATTTGGGGTAGGAGATTTGGGGTAGGGGATTTGGGGGAGGGGATTTGTGGGAGGGGATTTGGGGGAGGGGAGTGGGGGAGGGGACTGTGGGAGAGGAGTGGTGGAGAGGAGTGGTGGAGAGGAGTGGGGGAGGGGATTAAGGGAGGGGCGTGGGGGAGGGGATTAGGGAGGGGCGTGGGGGAGGGGGGACGGGGAGTGGGGTCTGGGAGTGGGGTCGGGGTTTGGGGTCGGGGAGAGGGGTCGGGGAGAGGGGTAGGGAGTGAGGGAGGGGAGTTGATGAGGGGAGTGGTGACGGGGGGTTGGGTAGGGGAGTCAGGTATGGGAGTTGTGGAGGGGGTTGTGGAGGGGAGAGCAGTAGGCGAGTGGGGGAGGGGATTTGGGGTAGGGGATTTGGGGGAGGGGATTTGGGGGATGGGATTTGGAGAGGTCAGTGGTGGAGGGGAGTGGGGCGTAGTGTGTTGGTGGTTAGTGTGGGAGGGGAGTGGGGGAGAGGAGTGGGGAGGGGAATGGGGAGGGGAGAGGTGGTGCGGAGTGGGGGAGTGGAGTGGGGGTGTGGAGTGGGGGAGGGGAATGGGGGAGGGGTGTTGCGGAGAGGAGAGGTGAGGAGAGTGGGGTAGAGGAGAGGGGAGGAGAGTGGGGTAGAGGAGTGGGGGAGTGCATTAGGGGAGGGGATTAGGGGAGGGGCATGGGGGTGGGGTAGAGGAGAGGGGGAGTGGGGTTGTGGAGTGGGATGGGGAGTGGGGTCTGGGGTAGAGTGCGAGGGGTCAGGGAGTGGGGTCGGGGAGTGGAGTAGGGATGTGGGTTAGGGGAGTGGGGAGGGGAGTGAGGTAGGGGAGTGGGGGAGGGAGTGGGGAGGGGAGTGGGGGAGGGGAGTGTGGTAGGGGTGTGTGGTGACGGGGGGTTGGTTAGAGGAGTCGGGTAAGGGAGTTGTGGAGGGGACTGCGGTATGCGAGTGGAGTGGGGGAGGGGATTTGGGGGAGGGGATTTGGGGTACGGAATTTGGGGTAGGGGAGTGGGGGAGGGGAGTGGGGAGGGGAGTAGGGGAGGAGTGTGCGGAGGAGTGTGGGGAGGAGTGTGGAGGAGGTTAGTGTGGGAGGGGAGAGGGGGAGGGGAGTGGGGGAGGGGAGTGTGGTAGGGGGTGTGGTGACGGGCGGTTGCGTAGGGGAGTCGGGTAGGAGAGTTGTGGAGGGGAGTGCGGTATGCGGGTGGAGTGGGGGAGGGTATTTGGGGGAGGGGATATGGGGGAAGGGATTTGGGGTAGGGGACCTGGGGTAGGGGAGTGGGGGTGGACTTTGGGAGGAGAGTGGGGAGGAGTGTGGGGAGGAGTGTGGGGGAGGTTAGTGTGGGAGGTTAGTGTGGGAGGGGAGTGGGGGAGGGGAGTGGGGGAGGGGAGTGGGCAGGGGAGTTGGGGAGGGTAGTGGGTTAGGGAAATGGGGGAGGGTAGTGGGTTAGGGGAGTGAGGGAGGGGAGTTTGGGAGGGGCGTTAGGGAGGGGAGTTATGGGACGGGAGTTGAGGTGGGATGTGGGGGAGTGGAGTAGAGTAGGGGAGTGGAGTTCAGAGTGGAGTAGGGGAGTGGAGAAGGGGAGTGGGGTCTGGGAGTGGGGTAGGGGAGTGGGATAGGGGAGTGGGGGAGGGGAGTGGGGGAGGCGAGTGGGGGAGGCGAGTGTGGTAGGGGTGTAGTGACGGGGGGTTGGGTAGGGGAGTCGGGTAGGGGAGTTGTGGAGGGGAGTGCGGTTTATAGTGGAGTGGGGGAGGGGATTTGGGGGAGGGGATTTGGGGGAGGGGATTTGGGGTAGGGGATTTGGGGTGCGGAATTTGGGGTACGGAATTTGGGGGAGGGGAGTGGGGGAGGGGAGTGGGGGAGGGGAGTGGGGGAGGAGTGTGGGGGAGGTTAGGGTGGGAGGGGAGTGGGAGAGCGGAGTGGGGGAGGGGAGTGTGGTAGGGGGTGTGGTGACGGGGGGTTGGGTAGGGGAGGCGGGTATGGGAGTTGTGGAGGGCAGTGCGGTATGCGGGTGGAGTGGGGGAGGTTATTTGGGGGAGGAGATTTGGGGGAGTGGATTTGGGGGAAGGGATTTGGGGTAGGGGACTTGCGGTAGGGGAGTGGGGGTGGACTTTGGGGAGGAGTGTGGGGAGGAGTGTGGGGGAGGTTAGTGTGGGAGGTTAGTGTGGGAGCGGAGTGGGGGAGGGGAGTGGGGGAGGGGAGAGGGGGAGGGGAGCTGGGGAGGGTAGTGGGTTAGGGAAATGGGGGAGTGTAGTGGGTTAGGGGAGGGAGGGAGGGGAGTTGAGGAGGGGTGTGGGGGAGTGGAGTGGAGTATGGGAGTAGAGTGTAGAGTGGATTAGGTGAGTGTAGTAGGGGAGTGGGGTAGGGGAGTTGGGGAGGGGAGTGGGGGAGGGGAGTGTGGTAGGGAGTGCGGTGACGGGGGTTGGGTAGAGGAGTCGTGTAGGGGAGTTGTGAAGGGGAGTTGTGGAGGGGAGTGTGGTATGCGGGTGGAGTGGGGGAGGGGATTTGGGGAGGGGATTTGGTGGAGGGGATTTGGGGGAAGGGATTTGGGGTAGGGGACCTGGTGTAGGGGAGTGCGGGAGGACTTTGGGGAGGAGTGTGGGTAGGAGTGTGGGGTGGAGTGTGGGGGAGGTTAGTGTGGGAGGTTAGTGTGGGAGGGGAGAGGGAGAGGGGAGTGGGGGAGGGGATTGTGGAGGGGAGTGGGGGAGGGGAGTGGGGGAGGGGAGTTAGGGAGGGGAGTTGAGGAGGGGTGTGAGGGAGTGGAGTGGAGTAGGGGAGTGGTGTAGGGGAGTGGTGTAGGGGAGTGGGGCAGGGGAGTGGGGTAGGGGAGTGGGGTAGGGGAGTGGGGTAGGGGAGTGGAAGAGGTGAGTGGGGGAGGAGAGTGGGGGAGTGGAGAGGGGGAGGGGAGTGGGGGAGGGCAGTGGGGGAGGGGAGTGGGGGAGGGGAGTGGAGGATGGGAGTGCGGGAGGGGAATTGGTGCAGGGGATTTGGGAGAGGGGAGTGTGGTAGGGGATTTGTTGTAGGGGATTTGGGGGAGGGGAGTGGGGGAGGGGATTTGGGGGAGGGGAGTGAGTGAGGGGATTGGGGGAGGGGAGTGGGGGAGAGGAGTGGGGGAGGGGTGTTGCAGAGAGGAGTGGGGGAGGAGAGTGGGGTAGAGGAGTGGGGGAGGGGATTAGTCGAGGGGCATGGGGGTGGGGAGTGGGGTTGGGGTGTGGGGGTGGGGAGTGGGGTCGGGTGAGTGGTGTCGGGTGAGTGGTGTCGGGTGAGTGGGGTCGGGTGAGTGGGGTCCGGTGAGTGGGGTCCGGTGAGTGAGGTCGGGTGAGTGGGGTCGGATGAGTGGGGTCGGGGAGTGGGGTCGGGGAGTGGGATAGGGGAGTGGGGGAGGGGAGTGTGGTAGGGGTGTGGTGACGGGGAGTTGGGTAGGGGAGTGGGGTCAGGGAGTCGTGTCGGGGAGTGGGATCGGGGAGTGGGGTCGGGGAGTGGGGTCAGAGAGTGGGGGAGGGGAGTGGGGGGAGGGGAGTGTGGTAGGGGTGTGGTGACGGGGGGTTGGGTAGGGGAGTCGGGTAGGGGAGTTGTGGAGGGGTGTGGGGGAGGGGATTTGGGGTAGGGGATTTGGGGTAGGTGAATTGGGGCACGGAATGTGTGGTACGGAATTTGGGGTACGAAATTTGGGGTAGGGGTGTGGGGGAGGGGAGTGGGGGAGGGGAGTGGGGGAGGTGTGTGCGGATGAGTGTGGGGAGGAGTGTGGAGGAGGTTAGTGTGGGAGGGGAGAGGGGGAGGGGAGTGGGGGAGGGGAGTGTGGTAGGGGGTGTGGTGACGGACGGTTGCGTAGGGGAGTCGGGTAGGAGAGTTGTGGAGGGGAGTGCGGTATGCGGGTGGAGTGGGGGAGGGTATTTGGGGGAGGGGATTTGGGGGAAGGGATTTGGGGTAGGGGACCTGGGGTAGGGGAGTGGGGGAGGACTTTGGGGAGGAGAGTGGGGAGGAGTGTGGGGAGGAGTGTGGGGGAGGTTAGTGTGGGAGGTTAGTGTGGGAGGGGAGTGGGGGAGGGGAGTGGGGGAGGGGAGTGGGCAGGGGAGTTGGGGAGGGTAGTGGGTTAGGGAAATGGGGGAGGGTAGTGGGTTAGGGGAGTGAGGGAGGGGAGTTTGGGAGGGGCGTTAGGGAGGGGAGCTAGGGACGGGAGTTGATGTGGGATGTGGGGGAGTGGAGTAGAGTAGGGGAGTGGAGTTCAGAGTGGAGTAGGGGAGTGGAGAAGGGGAGTGGGGTCTGGGAGTGGGGTAGGGGAGTGGGATAGGGGAGTGGCGGAGGGGAGTGTGGTAGGGGGAGCGGTGACGGGGGTTGGGTAGAGGAGTCGTGTAGGGGAGTTGTGAAGGGGAGTTGTGGAGGGGAATGCGGTATGCGGGTGGAGTGGGGGAGGGGATTTGGGGGAGGGGATTTGGTGGAGGGGATTTGGGGGAAGGGATTTGGGGTCAGGGACCTGGTGTAGGGGAGTGCGGGAGGACTTTGGGGAGGAGTGTGGGTAGGAGTGTGGGGTGGAGTGTGGGGGAGGTTAGTGTGGGAGGTTAGTGTGGGAGGGGAGAGGGAGAGGGGAGTGGGGGAGGGGATTGTGGAGGGGAGTGGGGGAGGGGAGTGGGGGAGGGGAGTGAGGGAGGGGAGTTGGGGAGGGGAGTTATGGAGGGGTGTTAGGGAGGGGAGTTGAGGAGGGGTGTGGGGGAGTGGAGTGGAGTAAGGGAGGGGAGTTGAGGAGGGGTGTGGGGGAGTGGAGTGGTGTAAGGGAGTGGAGTGCAGAGTGGAGTAGGGGAGTGGAGTAGGGGAGTGCTGTCTGAGAGTGGGGTAGCGGAGTGGGGTAGGGGAGTGGGGGAGGAGATTGTGGGAGGGGAGTGTGGTAGGGGTGTAGTGACGGGGGGTTGGGTAGGGGAGTCGGGTAGGGGAGTTCTGGAGGGTAGTGCGGTATGCGAGTGGAGTGGGGGAGGGGATTTGGGGTAGGGGATTTGGGGTAGGGGATTTGGGGTAAGGGATTTGGGGTAGAGGATTTGGGGTACGGGATTTGGGGGAGGGGAGTGGGGGAGGGGAGTGGGGGAGGAGTGTGGGGAGGAGTGTGGGGAGGAGTGTGGGGAGGAGTGTGGGGGAGGTTAGTGTGGGAGGTTAGTGTGGGAGCGGAGTGGGGGAGGGGAGTGGGGGAGGGGAGTTGGGGCGGGGAGTAGGGGAGGGTAGTGGATTAGGGAAATGGGGGAGGGTAGTGGGTTAGGGGAGGGAGGGAGGGGAGTTGGGGAGGGGTGTTAGGGAGGGGAGTTAGGGAGGGGAGTTGAGGAGGGGTGTGGGGGAGTGGAGTGGAGTATGGGAGTGGAGTGTAGAGTGGAGTAGGGGTGTAGAGTAGGGGAGTGGGTTAGGGGAGTGGGGTACGGGAGTGGGGTAGGCGAGTGGGGGAGGGGAGTGGGGGAGGGGAGTGTGGTAGGGGATGTGGTGACGGGGGGTTGGGTAGGGGCGTCGGGTAGGGGAGTTGTGGAGGGGAGTGCGGTATGCGAGTGGAGTGGGGGAGGGGATTTGGGGTAGGGGATTTGGGGTAGGGGATTTGGGGTAAGGGATTTGGGGTAGAGGATTTGGGGTACGGGATTTGGGGGAGGGGAGTGGGGGAGGGGAGTGGGGGAGGAGTGTGGGGAGGAGTGTGGGGAGGAGTGTGGGGGAGGTTAGTGTGGGAGGTTAGTGTGGGAGCGGAGTGGGGGAGGGGAGTGGGGGAGGGGAGTTGGGGCGGGGAGTAGGGGAGGGTAGTGGATTAGGGAAATGGGGGAGGGTAGTGGGTTAGGGGAGGGAGGGAGGGGAGTTGGGGAGGGGTGTTAGGGAGGGGAGTTAGGGAGGGGAGTTGAGGAGGGGTGTGGGGGAGTGGAGTGGAGTATGGGAGTGGAGTGTAGAGTGGAGTAGGGGTGTAGAGTAGGGGAGTGGGTTAGGGGAGTGGGGTACGGGAGTGGGGTAGGCGAGTGGGGGAGGGGAGTGGGGGAGGGGAGTGTGGTAGGGGGTGTGGTGACGGGGGGTTGGGTAGGGGCGTCGGGTAGGGGAGTTGTGGAGGGGAGTGCGGTATGCGGGTGGAGTGGGGGAGGTGATTTGTGGGAGGGGATTTGGGGGAGGGGATTTGGGGGAAGGGATTTGGGGGAAGGGATATGGGGTTGGGGACCTGGGGTAGGGGCGTGGGGGAGGACTTTGGGGAGGAGTGTGGGTAGGAGTGTGGGGAGGAGTGTGGGGGAGGTTAGTGTGGGGGAGGTTAGTGTGGGAGGTTAGGGTGGGAGGGGAGCGGGGGAGGGGAGTGGGGGAGGGGAGTTGGGGAGGGTAGTGGGTTAGGGAAATGGGGGAGGGTAGTGGGTTAGGGGAGTAAGGGAGGGGAGTTGGGGAGGGGTGTTAGGGAGGGGAGTTGAGGATGGGTGTGGGGGAGAGGAGTGGAGTAGGGGAGTGGAGTGCAGAGTGAAGTAGGGGAGTGGAGTAGGGGAGTGCCGTCTGGGAGTGGGGTAGGGGAGTGGGGTAGGGGAGTTGGGGAGGGGAGTGTGGTAGGGGTGTATTGACGGGGGGTTGGGTAGGGGAGTCGGGTAGGTCAGTTGTGGAGGGGAGTGCGTTATGCGAGTGGAGTGGGGGTGGGGATTTGGGGTAGGGGATTTGGGGTAGGGGATTTGGGGTACGGAATTTGGGGTACGGAATTTGGGGGAGGGGAGTGGGGGAGGGCAGTGGGGGAGGGTAGTGAGGGAGGAGTGTGCGGAGGAGTGTGGGGAGGAGTGTGGGGGAGGTTAGTGTGGGAGGGGGTGGGGGAGCGGAGTGGGGAGGGGAGGGGAGTGTGGTAGGGGGTGTGGTGACGGGGGTTGGGTAGGGGAGTCGGGTAGGGGAGTTGTGGAGGGGAGTGCGGTATACGGGTGGAGTGGGGGAGGTTATTTGGGGGAGTGGATTTGGGGGAAGGGATTTGGGGTCGGGGATTTGGGGTTGGGGATTGGGGAGGACTTTGGGGAGGAGTGTGGGGAGGAGTGTGGGGAGGAGTGTGGGGGAGGTTAGTGTGGGAGGTTAGTGTGGGAGGGGAGTGGGGGAGGGGAGTGGGGGAGTGGAGTTGGGGAGGGTCGGGGTTAGGGAAATGGGGGAGGGTATTGGGTTAGGGGAGGGAGGTAGGGGAGTTGGGGAGGGGTGTTAGGGAGGGAAGTTAGGGAGGGGAGTTGAGGATGGGTGTGTGGGAGAGGAGTGGAGTAGGGGAGTGGAGTGCAGAGTGAAGTAGGGGTGTGGAGTTGAGAGGTGGGGTCTGGGAGTGGGGGAGGGGAGTGGGGGAGGGGAGTGTGGTAGGGGTGTATTGACGGGTGGTTGGGTAGGGGAGTCAGGTCGGGGAGTTGTGGAGGGGAGTGCGGTATGCGAGTGGAGTGTGGGAGGGGATTTGGGGGAGGGGATTGGGGGTAGGGGATTTGGGGTAGGGGATTTGGGGTACAGAATTTGGTGTACGGAATTTGGCGGAGGGGAGTGGGGGAGGGCAGTGGGGGAGGGGAGTGGGGGAGGAGTGTGTGGAGGAGTGTGGGGAGGAGTGTGGGCGAGGTTAGTGTGGGAGGGGAGTGGGGGTGCGGGGTGGGGGAGCGGGGTGGGGGAGGGGAGTGTGGTAGGGGGTGTTGGGACGGGGGAGGGGAGTGGGGGAGGGGATTGGGGGAGGGGTGTTGCTGAGAGGAGAGGTGAGGAGAGTGGGGTAGAGGTGTGGGGGAGGGGACTAGGGGAGGGGCATGGGAGTGAGGAGTGGGGTTGGGGTGTGGGGGTGGGGAGTGTGATCGGGTGAGTGGGGTCGGGTGAGTGGGGTCGGGTGAGAGCGGTCATGGAGTGGGGTCGTGGAGTGCGGTCGGGGAGTGGGGTCGGGGAGTGGGGTAGGGGTGTGGGGTATGGGAGTCGGCTAGCGGAGTGGGGGAGGGGAGTGTGGTAGGGGTGTGGTGACGGGGGGTTGGGTAGGGGAGTCGGGTGGGGGAGTTGTGGAGGGGAGTGCGGTATGTGAATGGAGTGGGGGCGGGGATTTGGGGGAGGGGATTTGGGGAGGGGATTTGGGGTAGGGGATTTGTGGAAGGGGATTTGGGGTAGGGGAGTGGGGGAGGGGTGTGGAGGAGGGTAGTGGGGAGGACTGTGTGGAGGAGTGTGGGGAGGTAAGTGTGGGGGAGGTTAGTGGGGGAGTGGAGTGTGGTAGGGGTGTGTTGACGGGGGGCTGGTTCGGGGAGTCGGGTAGGGGAGTTGTGGAGGGGAGAGCGGAATGCGAATGGAGTGGGGGCGGGGATTTGGGGGAGGGGATTTGGGGAGGGGATTTGGGGTAGGGGAATGGGGGAGGGGTGTGGAGGAGGTTAGTGGGGAGGACTGTGTGGAGGAGTGTGGGGAGGAGTGTGGGGAGGTAAGTGTGGGGGAGGTTAGTGGGGGAGGGGAGTGTGGTAGGGGTGTGTTGACGGGGGGCTGGTTCGGGGAGTCGGGTAGGGGAGTTGTGGAGGGGAGTGCGGTATGCGAGTGGAGTGGGGGAGGGGATTTGGGGGAGGGGATTTGGGGGAGGGGATTTGGGGGTAGGGATTTGGTGTAGGGGATTTGGGGGAGGGGATTTGAGTCGGGGATTTGGGGTAGGGGATTTGGGGTAGGGGATTTGGGGTAGGGGAGTGGGGGAGGACAGTGGGGAGGAATGTGGGGGAGGTTAGTGTGGGAGGGGAGTGGGGGAGTGGGGGAGTGGGGGAGGGGAGTGGGGGAGGGGAGTGGGGAGGGGAGTGGGGGCGGGGAGTGGGGGAGAAGTGTTGGAGAGGGTAGTGGGTTAGGGGAGTGAGGGAGGGGAGTTGAGGAGGGGTGTGGGGGAGTGGAGCGCAGTAGGAGAGTGGAGTAGGGGAGTGGCGTATTGGAGTGGGGTAGGGGATTAGGTGAGGGGAGTGGGGGAGGAGAGTTTGGGAGGTGAGTGGGGAGGAGAGTGGAGGAGGAGAGTGGGGGAGGGGAGTGGGGGAGGGGAGTGCGGGAGGGGAGTGGGGGAGAGGAGTGGGGGAGGGGAGTGGGGGAGGAGAGTGGGGGTGGGGAGGGGGGAGTGGAGTGGGGGAGTGGAGTGGGGGTGTGGAGTGGGGGAGTGGAGTGGGGTAGTGGAGTGGGAGAGGGTAGTGGGGGAGGGTAGTTGGGGAGGGTAGTGGGGGATGGGAGTGGGGGATGGGAGTGCGGTAGGGGAATTGGGGCAGGGGATTTGGGGGAGGGGAGTGTGGGAGGGGAGTGTGGTGGAGGATTTGGGGGAGGGCAGTGGGGAGGGGAGTGGGGGAGGGGAGTGGGGGAGGGGAGTGGGAGTGGGGAGTAGGGGAGGGGTGTGGGGAGGAGTGTGGGGAAGAGTGCGTGGTAGGGGAGTTGAGTGGGGGAGGGGAGTTGGGGAGGGGAGTGGTGGAGGGGAGTGGGGAAGGGGAGTTAGGGGAGTTGAGGAGGGGTGTGGGGGAGGGGAGTTTGGGAGGGGAGTGGGGGAGGGGAGTGGGGGAGGGGAGTGGTGGAGGGGAGTGGGGGAGGGGAGTGTGGGGTGGGGGAGTTGAGGCAGGGAGTGGGGCGAGGTGTGGGGGGGGGGGTGTTGCCTCGAGGAGAGGGGTGGAGAGTGGGGTCGAGGTGTGGAGGAGGGGAGTTGGGGAGGTGCGTGGGGGAGGCGAGTGGGGTTTGGGTAGTCAGGGAATGGATTGAGGGACAGGGAGTGGGTTAGGGGAGTGGTGTAGGTGAGTGGGGGTGGGGAGAGGTTATGGGAGTTTTGGAGGGGAGTGGGGTAGGGGAGTGGTGGGGCTAGTGGGGGAGCAGAGTGGTGTAGGGGAGTGGAGTAGGGGAGGACTGTCAGGAGATGGAGGGAAGGGGAGTTGGGGAGGGGAGTTGTGGAGGGGCGTGGGGTAGGCCATAGCGGTAGTGTAGTGGGCGAGGGGTGTGGGGGAGGTGGAGTGGGGGAGGGGAGTGGGCGAGTGGAGTGGGTGAGTGGGGAAGGGGTGTGGGGATGGGTGTGGGGGAGGGGAGTGGGGGAGGGCGTCTGGTAGGGGAGTTTGGGAGGGAAGTGTGGTGGGGTAGTGGGGTAGGGGAGTGGAGGAGGGGGTGGGGGTGCAGAATTGTGTCGGGGAGTGTGGTAGGGGTGGGCTGAAAGGAGGTGGAGGGAAGGGGAGTGGGGAGGGGATTTGGGTAGTGGGGCAGTGAGGAGATGGAGGGAAGGGGGTGGGAGAGGGGAATGGGGAGGGGAGTGGGGGAGGGGTGTGTGTTATGTGAGTGGGGTAGGGGAGTGGGGGAGTGGAGTGAGGTAGGGGTATGGGGAGGCGAGTGGGGGAAGGGAGTGGGAAGGGGAGTGGGGCAAGGTAGTGGGGGCGGTAACTGGGTGAGTGGAGTGAGGTAGGGCAGTGGGGGCGGGGAGTGGGTAGGGGAGGTGTGGAGTGGGGGAGGGGAGTTGTGGCTGGGAGTGGGGGAGGGCAGAGCGGTAGTGGAGTTGGGGTGCGTAGTTTGTAGGGGAGTGAGTGATGGGTGTTGGGGAGGTGAGTGGGGGAGTGGGGTGAGGGAGGGGATTGGGGACAGGGAGTGGGTTAGTGGAGTGGTGTAGGTGAGTGGTGTGGGGAGAGGGTACGGGAGTGGTGTAGGGGAGTGGAGTAGGGGAGGGATGTAAGGAGGTGGAGGGAAAAACAGTTGGGGAGGGGTGTTGGGGAGGGGCGTGGTGTAGGGCATTGTGGTAGGGGAGTTGGGGAGGGGAGGATAGTGGGGGATGAGAGTTGGGGAGGACAGTTGGGGAGCAGAGTGGGACAGGGGCGTGGGAGATGGGCCTGGGGGAGGGGCGTGGGTGAGGGCGTCTGGTAGGGGAGTTTGGGAGGGAAGTGCAGTGGGGTAGTGGGGTAGTGGAGTGGAGGAGGGGGTGGGGTGCAGGGTGGTGTCGGGGAGTGTGGTCGGGGTGTGCTGTTCGGAGGTGGAGGGAAGGGGAGTGGGGAGGGGTGTTTGGTAGGGGGGCAGTGAGGAGATGGATGGAAGGGGAGTGGGAGAGGGGATTGAGGTATGGGTATGGGGTGGGGAGTGAGGTAGGGGAATGGGGAGGGGAGTGGGGGAGGGACATTTGGAGTGGAGTGGGGAGGGGAGTGGGGTAAGGTAGTGGGTGCGTTAACTGGGGGAGTGGAGTGAGGTAGGGCAGTGGGGGAGGGGAGTGGGGTATGGGTATGGGGTGGGGAGTGAGGTAGGAGAAATGGGGTAAGGTAGTGGGAGGGGTAACTGGTGGAGTGGAGAGAGGTAGGGCAGTGGGGGAGGGCAGTGGCGTAGGGGATCTGGGTACTGGAGTGCAGTGAGGAGGTGGCGGGAAGGGGAGTGGGGTAGGGGAGTGGGGTAGGAGAGGTGGGTATGGGAGTATGGGAGGGGTGTGAGAGAGGAGATTGGCGATGGGACTGGGGTAGTGGACTGGAGTAGGGTAGGGGTGTGGGGTAGGGGTGTGGGGTCGGGTTTGGGGTAGGGGAGAGGGGTAGGGGTGTTGTGGAGGGGAGTGCGGTCAGGGAGTGGGGGAGGGTAGTGGGGGAGGGTAGTGGGGGATGGGAGTGTAGTGGAGTCGTGCAGTGAGGATGTGGAGGTAAGCGGAGTGGGGTAGCGGAGTGGACGAGGGGAGTTGAGAGGGGAGTGGGGGAGGTTAGTGTGGGAGGGGAGTGGGGGAGATTAGTGAGTGAGGGGAGTGGGGGAGGGGAGTTTGGGAGTGGGGGAGGGAATTCTGGGAGGCAAGAGCGGGAGGGGAGTGGGGAGGGGAGTGGGGAGGCGAGTGGGGGAGGTTAGTGTGGGAGGTGAGTGAGGAGGGGATTGGGGGAGGGGAGTGGGGGAGGGGCCTGGGGGAGGGGAGTGGGGAGGGGAGTGAGGAGGGCAGTGGGGGAGGGGAGTGGGGAGGGGAGTGGGGAGGGGAGTGAGGAGGGCAGTGGGGGAGGGGAGTGGGGAGGGGAGTGGGGAGGGGAGTGCGGAGGGGAGTGCGGAGGGGAGTGGGGGAGGTTAGAGTTGTAGGGGAGTTGGAGGGGAGTGAGGGAGGGGAGTGTGGGAGGAGACTGGGCGAGGGGAGTTGGGGAGGGGAGTGGGGGAGGAGAGTGGGGGACAGGGAGTGGGTTAGGGGAGTGGTGTAGGTGAGTGGGGGTGGGGAGAGGGTATGGGAGTTTTGGAGGGGAGTAGGGTAGGGGAGTGGTGAGGCTAGTGGGGGATCAGAGTGGTGTAGGGTAGTGGAGTAGGGGAGCGCTGGAAGGAGGTGGAGGGAAGGGGAGTTGGGGAGGGGAGTGGGGGAGGGGAGTGGGCTTGGGGAGTGGGGGTGCGGATTGGGGGAGGGGAGTGGGGGAGGGGAGTGGGGGAGGGGAGTAGGGGAGGGGAGTGGGGGAGGGGTGTGGGGAGGGGTTTGGGGGAGGGGAGTGGGGGAGGGGGTGGGGGTGCAGTGTGGTGTCGGGAAGTGTGGTAGGGGTGGGCTGTAAGGAGGTGGAGGGAAGGGGAGTGGGGACGGGAGTTGGGTAGGGGTGCAGTGAGGAGATGGAGGGAAGGGGAGTGGGAGAGGGGAATGGGGAGTGGAGTGGGGTAGGGTGTGTGTTAGGTGAGTGGGGTGGGGGAGTGGGGGAGGGAAGTGGGGACGGGGGTGGGGAGGGGATTGGGGAGGGAAGTGGGGTAAGGTAGTGGGGGTGGTAACTGGGGGAATGGAGCGAGGTAGGGCAGTGGGGGAGTGTCGTGGGGAGTGGGGGAGGGCAGTGGCGTCGGGGAGTTGGGTACTGGAGTGCAGTGAGGAGGTGGAGGGAAGGGGAGTGGGGTAAGAGAGTGGGGTAGGAGAGGTGGGTAGGGGAGCATGGGAGGGGTGTGAGGTAGGGGATTGGCGATGGGACTGGGGTAGTGGAATGGGGTAGGGGAGTGGGGTAGGGGAGTTATGTCAGGGAGTGGGAGAGGGAAGTGGTGTAGGTGAGTGGGGGTGGGGAGAGGGTAGGGGAGTTTTGGAGAGAAGCCTGGTAGGGGATTGGTGGGGCTAGTGGGGATCAGAGTGTTGTAGGGGAGTGGAGTAGAGGAGGGCTGTAAGGAGGTGGAGGGAAGGGGAGTGGGGGAGGCGATTTGGTAAGGGGACTGGGGGAGGCGATTTGGTAATGGGACTGGGGGAGGCGATTTGGGGAGGGGAGAGGGGGAGGGGAGTGGGGGAGGGGAGGGTAATGGGGGAGGGCGTCTGGTAGGGGAGTTTGGGAGGGATGTGCGGTGGGGTAGGGGAGTAGAGGAGGGGAGTGGGGGTGCAGAGTGGTGTCGTGGAGTCTGGTAGGGGTGTGCTGTCAGGAGGTGGAGGGAAGGGGAGTGGGGAGTGGAGTTGGGTCGGATGGGAGTGGGTGAGGGGAATGGGGGAGGGGAGTGGGGGAGGGGAGTGGGGGTGTGGTGTGTGTTATGTGAGTGGGGGAGTGGAGTGAGGTAGGGGTACGGGGTGTGGAGTGAGGTAGGAGAATGTGGAGGGGAGTGGGGGAGGGAAGTGGCGAGGGGAGTGGGGAGGGGAGTGGGGAGGGGTGTGGGGTAGGGGAGGGCAGTGATGAGGTGGAGTGAAGGGGAGTAACGTGGGGAGTGGGGGAGGGCAGTGGCGTTGGGGAGTTGGGTAGGGGAGAGCAGTCAGGAGGAGAAGGAAGGGGAGAAGGGGTGGTAAGTGTGGGAGGGAAGTGAGTTAGGGGAGTGGGGTCAGGGAGTGGGAAAGTGGAGTGGGATAGGAGAGTGGGGTAGGATAGTGGGGTAGGGGAGCGCAGTGAGGTGGTGGAGGTAAGGGGAGTGGGGGTGTGGAGTGGGGGAGGGGTGTAGTTTAGGGGAGTGAGGTAGGGGAGTGGGGTAGGGGAGTGGGGTAGGGGAGTGGGATAGGGGAGCTGGGTAGGGGAGCGCAGGGAGGAGGTGGAGGGAAGGGGAATCAGGGAGGGGAGTGGTGGAGGTATGTGGGTAGGGGATTGGGTACTGGAGTGCAGTGAGGAGGTCGAGGGAAGGGGAGTGGGGTAGGGGAGGGGGTTAGGAGAGGTGGGTAGGGAAGTGTGGGAGGGGAGTGAGGTAGGGGATTGGCAACGGGACTGGGGTAGTGGAATGGGGTAGGGGAGTGGGGTAGGGGTGTGGGGTAGGGGTGTGGGGTCGGGGTGTCGTGGAGGGGTGAGCGGTTGGGGAGTGGGGGAGGGTAGTGGAGGAGGGTATGTGTAGGATGGGAGTGCGGTAGAGTAGGGCAGTGAGGAGGTGGAGGTAAGCAGAGTTGGGTAGGGTGCGTGGTAGGGGAGTGGGCGAAGCGAGTTGGGAGGGTAGTGGGGGAGGTTAGTGTGTGAGGGGTGTGGGGGAGGGGAGTGGGGGAGGGGAGTGGGGGAGGGGAGGGGAGAGGGGGAGCGGAGTGCGGTAGGGGTGTGGGGTAGGGGAGTGCGGGAGGGTAGTGGGGGATGGGAGTGTGGTAGGGGAGGGCAGTGAATAGGTGCAGGGAAGCGCAGAGGTGGACTGGAGTGGGGGGAGGGGAGTGGGAATGTGGAGTGGGATAGGGGTATGTGGAGTGGGATAGGGAAGTGGGATAGGGGAGCGCAGTGAGGAGGTGGAGGGAAGGGGAGTGTGTAAGTGGAGTGGGGGAGGTGTGCGGGGTAGGGGAGTTTGGTTGTGGAGGGAAGGGGAGTGGGGGAGGGTTGTGAGATAGGAGTGTTGGGGAGCGGAGTGGGGGATGGGAGTGGGGGAGGAGAGTGGGGGTGGAGAGTGGGGGAGGAGAGTGGGGGAGGAGAGAGGGGGAGGAGAGTGGGGGAGGGGTGAGTGGGGGAGGGGAGAGGGGGAGGGGAGAGGGGTAGGGGAGTGGGGGAGGGGAGTGGGGGAGGGGAGTGGGGAGGGTTGTGGGGGAGGTTAGTGCGGGAGGGGAGCGGGTGTGGGGATCTGGGGAGGTGAGTGAGGGCGTGGAGTGTGGGAGGAGAGTGGGATAGGGGAGTTGGGGAGAGGAGGGGAGTGGTGGAGGGGAGTGGGGGAGGGGAGTGGGGGAGGGGAGAGAGGTAGGGGTATGGGGTGGGGAGTGAGGGAGGAGAATGTGGAGGGGAGTGGGGAAGGAAGTGAGGAGGGGAGTGCGGAGCGGTGTGGGGTAGGGGAGGGCAGTGATGAGGTGGAGTGAAGGGGAGTCGCGTGGGGAGTGGGGGAGGGCAGTGGCGTTGGGGAGTTGGGTAGGGGAGGGCAGTGAGGAGGAGAAGGAAGGGGAGTAGGGGAGGTGAGTGGGGTAGGGGAGTTGGGGAGCGGAGTGGGGTAGGGGAGTGGGGTAGGAGAGTGGGGTAGGGGTGTTGTGCCGGGGAGTTCGGTAGGGGAGTGGGAGAGCGGAGTGGGGGAGCGGAGTGGGGGAGGGGAGTGTGGTAGGGGAGTGTGGTAGGGGAGTGTGGTTGGGGAGTGGTAACGGGGGATTGAGTAGGGGAGTCGGGTAGGGGAGTCGGGTCGGGGAGTTGTGGGGGGGTTGTGGAGGGGAGAGCAATAGGCGAGTGGGGGAGTGGATTTGGGGTAGGGGATTTGGGGTAGGGGATTTGGGGGAGGGGATTTGTGGGAGGGGATTTGGGGGAGGGGAGTGGGGGAGGGGACTGTGGGAGAGGAGTGGGGGAGAGGAGTGGGGGAGAGGAGTGGGGGAGGGGTGTTGCGGAGAGGAGAGGGGAGAAGATTGGGGTAGAGGAGTGGGGCAGGGGATTAAGGGAGGGGCGTGGGGGAGGGGATAAGGGGAGGGGCGTGGGGGAGGGGGGTCGGGGAGTGGGGTCTGGGAGTGGGGTCGGGGTTTGGGGTCGGGGAGTGGGGTCGGGGAGAGGGGTCAGGGAGAGGGGTCGGGGAGAGGGGTAGGGGAGTGAGGGAGGGGAGTAAGGGAGGGGAGTGGTGACGGGGGGTTGGGTAGGGGAGTCAGGTATGGGAGTTGTGGAGGGGGGTTGTGGAGAGGAGAGCAGTAGGCGAGTGGGGGAGGGGATTTGGGGTAGAGGATTTGGGGGATGGGATTTGGGGGATGGGACTTGGAGAGGGCAGTGGTGGAGGGGAGTGGGGGAGGGGAGTGGGGCGGAGTGTGTTGGTGGTTAGTGTGGGAGGGGAGTTGGGTCGGGTGAGTGCGGTCATGGAGTGGGGTCGTGGAGTGCGGTCGGGGAGTGGGGGAGGGGAGTGGGGGAGGAGTGTGGGGGAGGTTAGTGTGGGAGGGGAGTGGGAGAGCGGAGTGGGGGAGGGGAGTGTGGTAGGGGGTGTGGTGACGGGGGGTTGGGTAGGGGAGTCGGGTAGGGGAGTTGTGGAGGGCAGTGCGGTATGCGGGTGGAGTGGGGGAGGTTATTTGGGGGAGGGGATTTGGGGGAGTGGATTTGGGGGAAGGGATTTGGGGTAGGGGACTTGCGGTAGGGGAGTGGGGGAGGACTTTGGGGAGGAGTTTGGGGAGGAGTGTGGGGGAGGTTAGTGTGGGAGCGGAGTGGGGGAGGGGAGTGGGGAAGGGGAGAGGGGGAGGGGAGCTGGGGAGGGTAGTGGGTTAGGGAAATGGGGGAGTGTAGTGGGTTAGGGGAGGGAGGGAGGGGAGTTGGGGAGGGGTGTTAGGGAGGGGAGTTAGGGAGGGTTGTTGAGGAGGGGTGTGGGGGAGTGGAGTGGAGTATGGGAGTAGAGTGTAGAGTGGAGTAGGGGAGTGGAGTAGGGGAGTGGGGGAGGGGAGTGGGGGAGGGGAGTGTGGTAGGGGGTGCGGTGACGGGGGTTGGGTAGGGGAGTCGGGTAGGGGAGTTGTGGAGGGGAGTGCGGTATGCGGGTGGAGTGGGGGAGGGGATTTGGGGGAGGGGATTTGGTGGAGGGGATTTGGGGGAAGGGATTTGGGATAGGGGACCTGGTGTAGGGGAGTGCGGGAGGACTTTGGGGAGGAGTGTGGGTAGGAGTGTGGGGTGGAGTGTGGGGGAGGTTAGTGTGGGAGGTTAGTGTGGGAGGGGAGAGGGAGAGGGGAGTGGGGGAGGGGATTTGGGAAGGGAGTGGGGGAGGGGAGTGGGGAGGGGAGTGAGGGAGGGGAGTTGGGGAGGGGAGTTAGGGAGGGGTGTTAGGGAGGGGAGTTGAGGAGGGGTGTGGGGGAGTGGAGTGGAGTAAGGGAGGGGAGTTGAGGAGGGGTGTGGGGGAGTGGAGTGCTGTAGGGGAGTGGAGTTCAGAGTGGAGTAGGGGAGTGGAGTAGGGGAGTGGCGTTTGGGAGTGGGGTAGCGGAGTGGGGTAGGGGAGTGGACGAGGAGAGTGGGGGACGGGAGTGGGGGAGGAGTGTGGGGAGGAGTGTGGGGAGGAGTGTGGGGGAGGTTAGTGTGGGAGGTTAGTGTGGGAGGGGAGTGGGGGAGGGGAGTGGGGGAGGGGAGTGGGGGAGGGGAGTTGGGGTGGGGAGTTGGGGAGGGTAGTGGATTAGGGAAATGGGGGAGGGTAGTGGGTTTGGGGAGGGAGGGAGGGGAGTTGGGGAGGGGTGTTAGGGAGGGGAGTTAGGGAGGGGAGTTGAGGAGGGGTGTGGGGGAGTGGAGTGAAGTATGGGAGTGGAGTGTAGAGTGGAGTAGGGGTGTGGAGTAGGGGAGTGGGTTAGGGGAGTGGGGTAGGCGAGTGGGGTAGGGGAGTGGGGGAGGGGAGTGTGGTAGGGGGTGTGGTGACGGGGGGTTGGGTAGGGGCGTCGGGTAGGGGAGTTGTGGAGGGGAGTGCGGTATGCGGGTGGAGTGGGGGAGGGGATTTGTGGGAGGGGATTTGGTGGAGGGGATTTGGGGGAAGGGATTTGGGGGAAGGGATTTGGGGTTGGGGACCTGGGGTAGGTGCGTGGGGGAGGACTTTGGGAGGAGTGTGGGTAGGAGTGTGGGGAGGAGTGTGGGGGAGGTTAGTGTGGGGAAGGTTAGTGTGGGAGGTTAGTGTGGGAGAGGAGTGGGGGAGGGGAGTGGGGGAGGGGAGTTGGGGAGGGTAGTGGGTTAGGGAAATGGGGGAGGGTAGTGGGTTAGGGGAGTAAGGGAGGGGAGTTGGGGAGGGGTGTTAGGGAGGGGAGTTAGGGAGGGGAGTTGAGGATGGGTGTGGGGAGAGGAGTGGAGTAGGGGAGTGGAGTGCAGAGTGGAGTAGGAGTGTGGAGTTGGGAAGTGGGGTCTGGGAGTGGGGTAGGGGAGTGGGGTAGGGGAGTGGGGGAGTGGAGTGGGTGAGGGGAGTGGGGGAGGGGAGTGTGGTAGGGGTGTATTGACGGGGGGTTGGGTAGGGGAGTCGGGTCGGGGAGTTGTGGAGGGGAGTGCGGTATGCGAGTGGAGTGTGGGAGGTGATTTGGGGGAGGGGATTGGGGGTAGGGGATTTGGGGTAGGGGATTTGGGGTACAGAATTTGGGGTACGGAATTTGGGGGAGGGGAGTGGGGGAGGGCAGTGGGGGAGGGAAGTGGGGGAGGAGTGTGCGGAGGAGTGTGGGGAGGAGTGTGGGGGAGGTTAGTGGGGGAGCGGGGTGGGGGAGCGGGGTGGGGGAGGGGAGTGTGGTAGGGGGTGTGGGGACGGGGGGAGGGGAATGGGGGAGGGGAGTGGGGGACGGGTGTTGCAGAGAGGAGAGGTGAGGATAGTGGGGTAGAGGTGTGGGGGAGGGGACTAGGGGAGGGGCATGGGTGTGGGGAGTTGGGTTGGGGTGTGGGGGTGGGGAGTGTGATCGGGTGAGTGGGGTCGGGTGAGTGCGGTCATGGAGTGGGGTCGTGGAGTGCGGTCGGGGAGTGGGGTCGGGGAGTGGGGTAGGGGTGTGGGGTATGGGAGTCGGGTAGCGGAGTGGGGGAGGGGAGTGTGGTAGGGGTGTGGTGACGGGGGGTTGTGTAGGGGAGTCGGGTAGGGGAGTTGTGGAGGGGAGTGCGGTATGTGAATGGAGTGGGGGCGGGGATTTGGGGGAGGAGATTTGGGGAGGGGATTTGGGGTAGGGGATTTGTGGAAGGGGATTTGGGGTAGGGGAGTGGGGGAGGAGAGTGGGGGTGGGGATGGGGGAGTGGAGTGGGGGAGTGGAGTGGGGGAGTGGAGTGGGAGAGGGTAGTGGGGGAGGGTAGTTGGGGAGGATAATGGGGGATGGGAGTGGGGGATGGGAGTGCGGTAGGGGAATTGGGGCAGGGGATTTGGGGGAGGGGAGTGGGGGAGGAGAGTGGGGGTGGGGATGGGGGAGTGGAGTGGGGGAGTGGAGTGGGGGAGTGGAGTGGGAGAGGGTAGTGGGGGAGGGTAGTTGGGGAGGATAGTGGGGGATGGGAGTGGGGGATGGGAGTGCGGTAGGGGAATTGGGGCAGGGGATTTGGGGGAGGGGAGTGTGGGAGGGGAGTGTGGTGGGGGATTTGGGGAGGGCAGTGGGAGTGGGGAGTAGGGGAGGGGTGTGGGGAGGAGTGTGGGGAAGAGTGCGTGGTAGGGGAGTTGAGTGGGGGAGGGGAGTTGGGGAGGGGAGTGGTGGAGGAGAGTGGGGAAGGGGAGTTAGGGGAGCTGAGGAGGGGCTGTGGGGGAGGGGAGCGTGGGAGGGGAGTGGGGGAGGGGAGTGGGGGAGGGGAGTGGTGGAGGGGAGTGGGGGAGGGGAGTGTGGGGTGGGGGAGTTGAGGCAGGGAGTGGGGCGAGGTGTGGGGGAGGGGTGTTGCCTCGAGGAGAGGGGTGGAGAGTGGGGTCGAGGTGTGGAGGAGGGGAGTTGGGGAGGTGCGTGGGGGAGGAGAGTGGGGTTTGGGTAGTCAGGGAATGGATTGAGGGACAGGGAGTGGGTTAGGGGAATGGTGTAGGTGAGTGGGGGTGGGGAGAGGTTATGGGAGTTTTGGAGGGGAGTGGGGTAGGGGAGTGGTGGGGCTAGTGGGGGAGCAGAGTGGTGTAGGGGAGTGGAGTAGGGGAGGACTGTCAGGAGATGGAGGGAAGGGGAGTTGGGGAGGGGAGTTGTGGAGGGGCGTGGGGTTGGCCATAGCGGTAGGGTAGTGGGCGAGGGGTGTGGGGGAGGTGGAGTGGGGGAGGAGAGTGGGCGAGTGGAGTGGGGGAGCGGGGAAGGGGTGTGGGGATGGGTGTGGGGGAGGGGAGTGGGGGAGGGCGTCTGGTAGGGGAGTTTGGGAGGGAAGTGCGGTGGGGTAGTGGGGTAGGGGAGTGGAGGAGGGGGTGGGGGTGCAGAGTGGTGTCGGGGAGTGTGGTAGGGGTGGGCTGAAAGGAGGTGGAGGGAAGGGGAGTGGGGAGGGGATTTGGGTAGTGGGGCAGTGAGGAGATGGAGGGAAGGGGGTGGGAGAGGGGAATGGGGGAGGGGAGTGGGGGAGGGGTGTGTGTTATGTGAGTGGGGTAGGGGAGTGGGGGAGTGGAGTGAGGTAGGGGTATGGGGAGGCGAGTGGGGGAAGGGAGTGGGGAGGGGAGTGGGGCAAGGTAGTGGGTGCGTTAACTGGGGGAGTGGAGTGAGGTAGGGCAGTGCGGGAGGGGAGTGGGGTATGGGTATGGGGTGGGGAGTGAGGTAGGAGAAATGGGAGGGGAGTGGGGGAGGGAAGTGGGGGAGGGAAATGGGGAGGGGAGTGGGGAGGGGAGTGGGGTAAGGTAGTGGGAGGGGTAACTGGTGGAGTTTAGTGAGGTAGGGCAGTGGGGGAGGGCAGTGGCGTAGGGGATCTGGGTACTGGAGTGCAGTGAGGAGGTGGCGGGAAGGGGAGTGGGGTAGGGGAGTGGGGTAGGAGAGGTGGGTATGGGAGTATGGGAGGGGTGTGAGAGAGGAGATTGGCGATGGGACTGGGGTAGTGGACTGGGGTAGGGGAGTAGGGTAGGGGTGTAGGGTAGGGGTGTGGGGTCAGGTTTGGGGTAGGGGAGAGGGGTAGGGGTGTTGTGGAGGGGGGTGCGGTTAGGGAGTGGGGGAGGGTAGTGGGGGAGGGTAGTGGGGGATGGGAGTGTGGTGGAGTCGTGCAGTGAGGATGTGGAGGTAAGCGGAGTGGGGTAGCGGAGTGGATGAGGGGAGTTGGGAGGGGAGTGGGGGAGGTTAGTGTGGGAGGGGAGTGGGGAAGATTAGTGAGTGAGGGGAGTGGGGGAGGGGAGTTTGGGAGTGGGGGAGGGGATTGGGGGAGGCAAGAGCGGGAGGGGAGTGGGGAGGGGAGTGGGGAGGCGAGTGGGGGAGGTTAGTGTGGGAGGTGAGTGGTGAGGGGCGTGGGGGAGCGAGTGGGGAAGGTTAGTGTGGGAGGTGAGTGAGGAGGGGAGTGGGGAGGGGAGTGAGGAGGGCAGTGGGGGAGGGGAGTGGGGAGGGGAGTGGGGAGGGGAGTGCGGAGGGGAGTGCGGAGGGTAGTGGGGGAGGTTAGAGTTGTAGGGGAGTTGGAGGGGAGTGAGGGAGGGGAGTGTGGGAGGAGACTGTGCGAGGGGAGTTGGGGAGGGGAGTGGGGGAGGAGAGTGGGGGACAGGGAGTGGGTTAGGGGAGTGGTGTAGGTGAGTGGGGGTGGGGAGAGGGTATGGGAGTTTTGGAGGGGAGTAGGGTAGGGAGTGGTGAGGGTAGTGGGGGATCAGAGTGGTGTAGGGGAGTGGAGTAGGGGAGCGCTGGAAGGAGGTGGAGGGAAGGGGAGTTGGGGAGGGGAGTGGGCCTGGGGAGTGGGGGTGCGGATTGGGGGAGGGGAGTGTGGGAGGGGAGTGGGGGTGGTGTGTGGGGAGGGGTTTGGGGGAGGGGAATGGGGGAGGGCGTCTGGTAGGGGAGTTTGGGAGGGAGGTGCGGTGGGGTAGTGGGGTAGGGGAGTGGAGGAGGGGGTGGGGGTGCAGTGTGGTGTCGGGAAGTGTGGTAGGGGTGGGCTGTAAGGAGGTGGAGGGAAGGGGAGTGGGGACGGGAGTTGGGTAGGGGTGCAGTGAGGAGATGGAGGGAAGGGGAGTGGGAGAGGGGAATGGGGGAGTGGAGTGGGGTAGGGTGTGTGTTAGGTGAGTGGGGTGGGGGAGTGGGGGAGGGAAGTGGGGGTGGTGTGTGGGGAGGGGTATGGGGGAGGGGAGTGGGGGAGGGCGTCTGGTAGGGGAGTTTGGGAGGGAGGTGCGGTGCGGTAGTGGGGTAGGGGAGTGGAGGAGGGGGTGGGGGTGCAGGGTGGTGTCGGGAAGTGTGGTAGGGGTAGACTGTAAGGAGGTGGAGGGAAGGGGAGTGGGGACGGGAGTTGGGTAGGGGTGCAGTGAGGAGATGGAGGGAAGGGGAGTGGGAGAGGGGAATGGGGGAGTGGAGTGGGGTAGGGTGTGTGTTAGGTGAGTGGGGTGGGGGAGTGGGGGAGGGAAGTGGGGACGGGGGTGGGGAGGGGATTGTAGAGGGAGTGGGGTAAGGTAGTGGGGGTGGTAACTGGGGGAATGGAGTGAGGTAGGGCAGTGGGGGAGTGTCGTGGGGAGTGGGGGAGGGCAGTGGCGTCGGGGAGTTGGGTACTGGAGTGCATTGAGGAGGTGGAGGGAAGGGGAGTGGGGTAAGAGAGTGGGGTAGGAGAGGTGGGTAGGGGAGTATGGGAGGGGTGTGAGGTAGGGGATTGGCGACGGGACTGGGGTAGTGGAATGTGGTAGGGGAGTGGGGTAGGGGAGTGGGGGTGGGGAGAGGGTAGGGGAGTTTTGGAGAGAAGCGGGGTAGGGGATTGGTGGGGCTAGTGGGGGATCAGAGTGTTGTAGGGGAGTGGAGTAGAGGAGGGCTGTAAGGATGTGGAGGGCAGGGGAGTAGGGGAGGCGATTTGGTAAGGGGACTGGGGGAGGCGATTTGGTAATGGGACTGGGGAGGCGATTTGGGGAGGGGAGAGGGGGAGGGGAGTGGGGGAGGGGAGGGGAGTGGGGGAGGGCGTCTGGTAGGGGAGTTTGGGAGGGATGTGCGGTGGGGTAGGGGAGTAGAGGAGGGGAGTGGGGGTGCAGAGTGGTGTCGTGGAGTCTGGTAGGGTGTGCTGTCAGGAGGTGGAGGGAAGGGGAGTGGGAGTGGAGTTGGGTCGGAGGGGAGTGGATGAGGGGAATGGGGGAGGGGAGTGGGGTAGAGGAGTGGGGGAGGGGAGTGGGGGAGGGGAGTGGGGGTGGGGTGTGTGTTATGTGAGTGGGGGAGTGGAGTGAGGTAGGGGTATGGGGTGGGGAGTGAGGTAGGAGAATGTGGAGGGGAGTGGGGGAGGGAAGTGGGGAGGGGAGTGGGGAGGGGAGTGGGGAGGGGTGTGGGGTAGGGGAGGGCAGCGATGAGGTGGAGTGAAGGGGAGTAACGTGGGGAGTGGGGGAGGGCAGTGGCGTTGGGGAGTTGGATAGGGGAGAGCAGTCAGGAGGAGAAGGAAGGGGGAAGGGGTGGTGAGTGTGGGAGAGAAGTGAGTTAGGGGAGTGGGGTCGGGGAGTGGGAAAGTGGAGTGGGATAGGAGAGTGGGGTAGGATAGTGGGGTAGGGGAGCGCAGTGAGGTGGTGGAGGGAAGGGGAGTGGGGGTGTGTAGTGGGGGAGGGGTGTAGTGGGGGAGTGGGGTAGGGGAGTGGGGTAGGGGAGTGGGATAGGGGAGCTGGGTAGGGGAGCGCAGGGAGGAGGTGGAGGGACGGGGAATCAGGGAGGGGAGTGGTGGAGGTATGTGGGTAGGGAATTGGGTACTGGAGTGCAGTGAGGAGGTCGAGGGCAGGGGAGTGGGGTAGGGGAGGGGGTTAGGAGAGGTGGGTAGGGAAGTGTGGGAGGGGAGTGAGGTAGGGGATTGGCAACGGGACTGGGGTAGTGGAATGGGGTAGGGGAGTGGGGTAGGGGTGTGGGGTAGGGGAGTGGGGTCGGGGTGTCGTGGAGGGGTGTGCGATTGGGGAGTGGGGGAGGGTAGTGGAGGAGGGTATGTGTAGGATGGGAGTGCGGTAGAGTAGGGCAGTGAGGAGGTGGAGGTAAGCAGAGTTGGGTAGGGTGCATGGTAGGGGAGTGGGCGAAGCGAGTTGGGAGGGTAGTGGGGGAGGTTAGTGTGTGAGGGGTGTGGGGGAGGGGAGTGGGGGAGGGGAGTGGGGGAGGGGAGGGGAGAGGGGGAGCGGAGTGCGGTAGGGGTGTGGGGTAGGGGAGTGCGGGAGGGTAGTGGGGGATGGGAGTGTGGTAGGGGAGGGCAGTGAATAGGTGCAGGGAAGCGCAGAGGTGGACTGGAGTGGGGGAGGGGAGTGGGAATGTGGAGTGGGATAGGGGTACGGGGTAGGGGAGTTTGGTTGTGGAGGGAAGGGGAGTGGGGGAGGGTTGTGAGATAGGAGAGTTGGGGAGCGGAGTGGGGGATGGGAGTGGGGGAGGAGAGTGGGGGAGGAGAGTGGGGGAGGAGAGAGGGGGAAGAGAGTGGGTGAGTGGAGAGTGGGGGAGGGGAGAGTGGGAGGGGAGAGGGGTAGGGGAGTGGGGGAGGGGAGTGGGGGAGTGGAGTGGGGGAGGGGAGTGGGGAGGGTTGTGGGGGAGGTTAGTGCGGGAGGGGAGCGGGTGTGGGGATCTGGGGAGGTGAGTGAGGGTGTGGAGTGTGGGAGGAGAGTGGGATAGGGGAGTTGGGGAGAGGAGGGGAGTGGTGGAGGGGAGTGGGGGAGGGGAGTGGGGGAGGGGAGTGTTGGAGGGGGTGTGCTAGGGGAAGGGGTTAGGGGAATGGGGGAGGGGAGTGGGGTAGCGGAGTTGGGGAGGGGAGTGAGTAATGGGAGTCGTGTCGGGGAGTGGGAATGTGGAGTGGGATAGGGGAATGTGGAGTGGGATAGGGGAGTGGGATAGGGGAGTGCAGTGAGGAGGTGGAGGGAAGGGGAGTGTGTAAGTGGAGCGGGTGACGTGTGCGGGGTAGGGGAGGTGGGTTGTGGAGGGAAGGGGAGTGGCGGAGGTGTGTGAGGTAGGAGAGTTGGGGAGCGGAGTGGGGGAGGGGAGTGGGGGAGGGGAGTGGGGGAGGAGAGTGGGGGAGGAGAGGGGGAGGAGAGTGGGGGAGGGGAGAGTGGGGGAGAGGAGAGAGGGGGAAGAGAGTGGGGGAGGGGAGAGTGGGGGAGGGGAGAGGGGGAGGGGAGAGGGGTAGGGGAGTGGGGGAGGAGAGTGGGGGAGGGGAGTGGGGGAGGGGTGTGGGGAGGGTTGTGGGGGAGGTTAGTGCGGGAGGGGAGCGGGTGTGGGGATCTGGGGAGGTGAGTGAGGGTGTGGAGTGTGGGAGGAGAGTGGGATAGGGGAGTTGGGGAGAGGAGGGGAGTGGTGGAGGGGAGTGGGGGAGGGGAGTGGGGGAGGGGAGTGGGGGAGGGGAGTGGGGGAGGGGAGAGAGGTAGGGATATGGGGTGGGGAGTGAGGGAGGAAGAATGTGGAGGGGAGTGGGGGAGGGGAGAGAGGGGGAGAGGAGAGTGGGGGAGGGGAGAGTGGGGGAGGAGAGTGTGGGGGAGGGGAGAGTGGGGAGGAGAGTGGGGGAGGGGAGAGTGGGGGAGGAGAGGGGGAGGAGAGAGGTAGGGATATGGGGTGGGGAGTGAGGGAGGAAGAATGTGGAGGGGAGTGGGGGAGGGGAGAGTGGGGGAGAGGAGAGTGGGGGAGGGGAGAGTGGGGGAGGAGAGTGTGGGGGAGGGGAGAGTGGGGGAGGAGAGTGGGGGAGGGGAGAGTGGGGGAGGAGAGAGGGGGGAGGGGAGAGTGGGAGAGGAGAGTGGGGGAGGGGAGAGTGGGGGAGGAGAGAGTGGGGGAGGGGAGAGTGGGGGAGGAGAGTGGGGCAGGGGAGAGTGGGGGAGGAGAGAGGGGGAGGAGAGAGGGGAGGGGAGAGGGGGAAGTGAGTGGGGTGGGGAGTGGGGGAGGGGGCGGGTGAGGGGAGCTGGTAGGGGAGAGTGGGAGGGGAGTGGGGGAGGGGAGTTGACGAGGGGAGTGGGGGAGGGGAGTTGACGAGGGGTGTGGCGGAGGGGAGTTGACGAGGGGTGTTACGGAAGGGAGTGGAAGGAGGGGAGTGGAGTAGGGGAGTGGGGGAGGGGAGTGGGGGAGGGGAGTTGACGAGTGGTGCGGGGGAGGGGAGTGGGGGAGGGGAGCGGGGGAGGTGCGTTGGGGAGGGGAGTTGGGGAGGGGGAGGGGGAAGGGGATTAGCGGAGAGGAGAGGGGGAAGGGAGTGGGGTGGAGGAGTGGGAGAGGGGAGTGGGGTTTGTGAGTGCGGTAGGGGAGTGAGGGAGGGGATTGGGGGACAGGGAATAGGGAGGGGAGTGGGGGACAGGAAATGGGTAGGGAGTGGCATCAGTGAGTGGGGGCTTGGAGAGGGGAGTGGAGTGGGGGAGGGGAGTGGAGCGAATGGGAGTTGGGGAGTGGAGTGGGGGAGGTGTGTGAGGTAGGAGAGTTGGGTAGTGGAAGGCAGTGAGGAGGTGGAGGGGAGGGGAGTGGGCTAGGAAAGTTGGGGAGCGGACAGCGGTAGGGGAGGGGAGTGGGGGAGCGGAGTGCGGTAGTGGAGTGGGGTAGCAGAGTGGGGTAGCAGAGTGGGGTAGCGGAGTGGGGTAGTGGAGTGGGGTAGCGGAGTGGGGCAGTGGAGTGGGGCAGGGGAGTGTGGCAGGGGAGTGGAGCAGGGGAGTGGGTCAGGGGGTTGGGGCAGCGGGTGAGTTGTCAGGGAGTGGGTGAGGGGAGTGGGGCAGGGGAGTGGGGCAGCGGGGGTGGTGTCAGGGAGTGGGGGAGGGGAGTGGGAGTGGGGGAGGGGAGTGGGGTTGGGGAGTGGGGTTTGGGGTAGTGGGGTTGGGGGAGTGCGGTTGGGGGTGTGGGGAAGGGGGTGTGGGGTTTGGGGAGTGGGGTTTGGGGAGTGGGGTTTCGGGAGTGGGGTTTGGGGAGTGGGGCTGGGGCGTGGGGCTGGGGAGTGGGGCCGGGGAGTGCGAACGGGGAGTGGGGTCGGGGAGTGGGATAGGGGAGATGTGGAGGGGAGTGCGGTAGGGGAGTGGGGTAGGGGACTGCGGGAGGGTAGTGGGGGATGGGAGTGTGGTAGGGAAGGGCTGTGAAGAGGTGCAGGGAAGCGCAGAGGTGGACTGGAGTGGGGGGAGGGGAGTGTGGGAGGGGGTGGGCTAGGGGAGTGTGGGCGAGGGGAATGGGGGATGGGAGTGGGGTAGTGGAGTTGGGAAGGGTAGTGGGGGAGGGGAGTGGGGGTGGGGAGTGGGGGTGGGGAGTGGGGGTGCGGAGTGGGGGTGCGGAGTGGGGGTGCGGAGTGGGGGGCGGAGTGGGGGAGCGAAGTGGGGGAGCGGGGTAGGGGAGAGGGGTAGGGGAGCGGGGTAGGGGAGTTGTGAAGGGGAGTGAGGTATGGGAGTGGGGGAGTGGAGTGGGGTACGAGAGTGGGGGAGTGGATTGGGGTACGAAAGTAGGGGAGGGGAGTGGGGGAGGGGAGTATGGTACGGGAGGGCAGTGAGGAGGTGCAGGGATGCGGAGTGTTGGACGGGAGTGGGGGAGGGGAGTGGAGGATGGGAATGGGTGAGGAGAGTGGAGTGGGGCAGGAGGTGGGGGAGGGAAGTGGGGGAGGGGTGTTCAGGAGGAGAGTGGCGGAGGAGAGAGGGGGAGGGGAGTGTCGGAGGGGAGGGGAGTGCGGAGGGGTGTGTGGGAGGTTCGTGTGGGAGGGGAGCGGGGGAGGGGAGTTGGGGAGGTGAGTGAGGGAGTAGAGTGTGGTAGGAGAGTGGCGGAGGGACGTGAGGGAGGGGAGTGGGGGAGGGGAGTGTGGGAGAGGAGTTGACGAGGGGTGTGGGGGAGTGGTGTGGGGGAGGGGTGTGGGGGAGGGGAGTAGAGTAGGGGAGTGGAGTAGGGGTGTTTGTGATGGGAGTGGGGGAGTGGAGTGGGGGAGTGGAGTGGTGGTGGGGTGTGTGGTACGGGAGGGCAGTGAGGAGGTGCAGGGATGCGGAGTGGGGGAGGAGAGTGGGGGAGGGGAGTGGGGGAGGGGAGTGGGGGAGGAGAGTGGGGAGGAGAGTTGTGTAGGGGAGTGGAGCAGGGGAGGGGGTGGGGGAGGGGAGTGGGGGAGGGGTGTTGGGGAGGAGAGTGGCGGAGGAGAGAGGGGGAGGGGAGTGTCGGAGGGGAGCGGAGTGCGGAGGGGTGTGGGGGAGGTTAGTGTGGGAGGGGAGCGGGGGAGGGGATCTGGGGAGGTGAGAGAGGGAGTAGAGTGTGGGAGGAGAGTGGCGGAAGGGAGTTGGGGAGGGGAGTGGGGGAGGGGAGAGGGGGAGGGGTGTGGGGGAGTGGAGTGGGGGATGGGGGTTGACGAGGGGTGTGGGGGAGGGGAGTGGTTTACGGGAGTTGGGGAGGGGAGTGGGGGAGGGGAGTGGGGGAGGGGAGTTGACGAGGGGTGTGGGGGAGGGGAGCGGGGGAGGGGAGCGGGGCAGGGTAGTGGTGGAGGGGAGCGGGGGACGGGAGCGAGGGAGGGGCGTTGGGGAGGGGAGTTGGGGAGGGGCAGGGGGAAGGGGATTTGCGGAGAGGAGAGGGGGCAGGGAGTGGGGTGGAGGAGTGGGAGAGGGGAGTGGGGTTTGTGAGTGCGGTAGGGGAGTGAGGGAGGGGGTGGGGGACAAGGAATGGGTAGGGGAGTGGCGTCAGTGAGTGGGGGCTTGGTGAGGTGAGTGGAGTGGGGGAGGGGAGTGGAGGGAATGGGAGTTGGGGAGTGGAGTGGGGGAGGTGCGTCAGGTAGGAGAGTTGGGTAGTGGAAGGCAGTGAGGAGGTGGAGGGGAGGGGAGTGGGCTAGGAAAGTTGGGGAGCGAACTGCGGTAGGGGAGGCGATTGGGAGAGCGGAGTGGGGTAGCGGAGTGGGGTAGCAGAGTGGGGTAGCGGAGTGGGGCAGGGGAGTGGGTCAGGGGAGTGGGTCAGGGGAGTGGAGCAGGGGAGTGGAGCAGGGGAGTGGAGCAGGGGAGTGGAGCAGGGGACTGGGGCAGGGGAGTGGGGCAGCGGGTGAGGTGTCAGGGAGTGGGGAAGGGGAGTGGGGGAGGGGAGTGGGGAAGGGGAGTGGGGCAGCGGGTGTGATGTCAGGGAGTGGGTGAGGGGAGTGGGGTTGGGGAGTGGGGTTGGTGGAGTGGGGTTTGGGGAGTGGGGTTTGGGGAGTGGGGTTTGGGGAGTGGGGTTTGGGGAGTGGGGCTGGGGAGTGGGGTCGGGGAGTGGGGTCGGGGAGTGGGGTCGGGGAGTGGGATCGGGGAGATGTGGAGGGGAGTGCGATAGGGGAGTGGGGGAGTGGAGAGCGGTAGTGGTGTGCGGTAGGGGAGTGGGGTAGGGGAGTGGGGGAGGGGAATGGGGGATGGGAGTGGGGTAGTGGAGTTGGGTAGGGTAGTGGGTGAGGGGAGTGGGGTGGGGAGTGGGGGTGCGGAGTGGGGGAGATGGGGAGCGGAGTGGGGGAGCGGAGTGAGGGAGTGGGGGAGTGGGGTAGGGGAGCGGGGTAGGGGAGTTGTGGAGGGGTGTGAGGTATGGGAGTGGGGGAGTGGAGTGGGGTACGAGAATGGGGGAGTGGAGTGGGGTACGAGATTGGAGTAAGGGAGTGGGGGAGGGGAGTGTGGTACGGGAGGGCAGTGAGGAGGTGCAGGGATGTGGAGTGGTGGACGGGAGTGGGGGAGGGGAGAGGGGGATGGGAGTGGGTGAGGAGAGTGGAGTGGGGGAGGGGCTGGGGGAGGGGAGTGGGGGAGGGGTGTTCGGGAGGAGAGTGTGGGAGTGGAGCGGGGATGTGGAGTTGGGGAGGTGAGTGAGGGAGTAGAGTGTGGTAGGAGGGTGGTGGAGGGCGTGAGGGAGGGGAGTGGGGGAGGGGAGTGTGGGAGGGGAGTTGATGAGGGGTGTGGGGGAGGGGTGTGGGGGAGGGATGTGAGGGAGGGGTGTGGTGGAGAGGAGCGGAGTAGGGGAGTGGGGTAGGGGAGTTTGTGATGGAAGTGGGGGAGGGGAGTGGGGGAGGGGAGTGGGAAGGGGAGTGGTTTAGGGGAGTGGGGAGGGGCGTTGAGTTAGGGAGTGGGGGAGAGGAGTGGTGCGGTAATTTGGAGTGGTGTAGGGGAGTTGTGGAGGGGAGTGTGGTAGGGGAGTGGGGGCGTGGAGTGCGGTAGGGGAGTGGGATAGGGGAATGCGGGAGCGTAGTGGGGGATGGGAGTGTGGTAGGGGAGGGCAGTGAAGAGATGCAGGGGAGCGCAGAGGTGGACTGGAGTTGGGGGAGGGGAGTGTGGGAGGGGTTGGCTAGGGGAGGGGGTTAGGGGAATGGTGGAGTGGAGAGGGGTAGTGGAGTTGGGGAGGGGAGTGAGTTAGGGGAGTGGGGTAGGGAAGTGGGAAAGTGGAGTCGGATAGGGCAGTGGGATAGGGGAGTGGGATAGGGGAGTGGGATAGGGGAGTGGGATAGGGCAGTGGGATCGGGGAGCGCAGTGAGGAGGTGGAGGGAAGGGGAGTGGGTGAGTCGAGTTGGGGAAGTGTGTGGGGTAGGGGAGTTGGGTTGAGGAGGGCAGTGAGGAGGTGGAAGGAAGGGGAGTGGGGGAGGGGTGTGAGGTAGGAGAGTTGGGGAGCGGAGTGGGGGATGGGAGTGTAGTAGGGGAGGGCAGTGAGGAGGTGCAGGGAAGCGGAGTGTTGGACGGGAGGGGAGTGGGGGACGGGAGTGGGGGAGGGGTGAGGGGGAGGGGAGGGGAGTGGGGGAGGAGTGTCGGGAGTGGAGTGGGCGAGGGGTGTGGGGGAGTGGAGTGGGGGAGTGGAGTGGGGGAGTGGAGTGGGCGAGGGGAGTGGGCGAGGGGAGTGGGGGAGGGGAAAGGGGAGGGTTGAGGGGCGGAGTGGGGGAGGGGAGTGGGGGAGGGGAGTGGGCGAGGGGAGTGGGCGAGGGGAGTGGGCAAGGGGAGTGGGGGAGGGGAAGGGGGGAGGGTTGTGGGGCGGAGTGGGGGAGGGGAGTGGGGGAGGGGAGTGGGGGAGCCGGTGTGGTGTCAGGGAGTGGGGGAGGGGAGCTGGGGAGGGGAGCGGGGGAGGGGAGTGGGTTAGCGGAGTGGGGGAGGTGAGTGGGGTAGGGGAGTGGGGTTGGTGTGTGGTGATGGGGAGTGGGGTAGGGGATTGGTGGAGGGGAGTGCGGGAGTGGAGTGCGCTACTGGAGTACGGTAGGGGAGTGGGGTAGGGGAGTGGTGTAGGGGAGTGGGGTAGGGGTGTGCGTGAGGGTAGTGAGGGATGGGAGTGTGGTAGGGGAGGGCAGTGAAGAGGTGCAGGGAAGCGCAGAGGTGGACTGGAGTGGGGGGAGGTGAGTGTGGGACGGGGTGGGCTAGGGGAGTGGGATAGGGGAATGGGATTGGGGAGCGCAGTGATGAGGTGGAGGGAAGGGGAGTGGGTGACTGGAGTTGGGGACGTGTGTGGGGTAGGGGAGTTGGATTGTGGAGGGCAGTGAGGAGGTGGAGGGAAGGGGAGTGGGGGAGGGATGTGAGGTAGGAGAGTTGGGGAGGGGTGTCGGGAGTGGAGTGGGGGAGCGGAATTGGGGAGCGGAGTGGGGTAGGGGAGTGGGGTAGGGGAGTTGTGGTTGGGAATTAGGTATGGGAGTGCGGTAGGGGAGTGGGTGAAGGGAGTGAGAGTGGGGAGTGGGGGAAAGGAAGTGGGGTAGGGGAGTGCGGTAGGTGAGTCAGGGCTGGGAGAGGGGAGTGGGGGAGGGGAGCGTGGTAGGGGAGTGTGGTCGGGGAGTGTGGGAGGGGAGTTCGGTAGGGGGAGTGTGGGAAGGGAGTAGGGAAGGGGAGTGTGGGAGGGGAGTGGGGGATGGGAGTGGTGTAGGGGAGTGGGGTAGGGGAATGATGTAGGGGAGTGTGGGAGTGGAGTGGTAAGGGGACTGGGGAGGGGAGTGCGGTAGGGGAGTGGAGGCATTGAGAGGGGAGTGGAGTGGGGAAGGGGAGTAGGGTAGGGGAGTGGCAGCAGGAATGGGGTGGTGGAGTGGGGGAGGGAAGTGGGATGGGGAGTGTGGGAGGGTAGTGTGGGAGGGGAGGGAAGAGGTGTGTAGGGGAGCGGAGTTGGGGAGGGGAGTGTGGAGGGGAGTGGGGGAGCGGATTGGCGGAGGGGATTGGCGGAGGGGAGTGGGGGAGGGGAGTGGGGGAGGGGAGTGGGGGAGGGGAGTGGGGGAGGGGTGTGGGGTAGGAGAGTGAGGGAGGGCAGTGGGGGAAGCAGTGGGATAGGGGAGTGTGGTTGGGGGTGGGGTTGGGAAGTGGGGGAGGGGAATGAAGTAGGGAAGTTGGGAGGGGAGTGGGGAAGGGGAGTGGGAGAGGGGTGGCTGGGTGGGATGTGGGGTATGGGAGTGAGGGAGGGGTGTTAGGGGGTAGTGGTATTGGGGAATGGTGTATGGGAGTGGGGGATGGGATTTGGGGAACAAAGTGATGAGCTCAAAGGAGGAGAAGGTGCAAGAGGAGTTGTGGGGGGAGAGAGAGAGTAAAATGTGAAAGGGGCGATTTGGCTAGGGTGGAATATTAACACACTGACAGAGAACACAGATTAATATTAACACACTCACTGACACACTGTGTATATCATGACCCACAGTCAGATACACCCTGTGAAGTGTAAAACACCCCCACTGTCCTCAGTAATATTAACACACTGACAGAGAACACAGATTAATATTAACACACTCAAAGACACACTGTGTACATCATGACCCACAGTCAGATACACCCTGTGAAGTGTAAAACACCCCCACTGTCCTCAGTAATATTAACACACTGACAGAGAACACAGATTAATATTAACACACTCACTGACACACTGTGTATATCATGACCCACAGTCAGATACACCCTGTGAAGTGTAAAACACCCCCACTGTCCTCAGTAATATTAACACACTGACAGAGAACACAGATTAATATTAACACACTCACTGACACACTGTGTACATCATGACTCACAGTCAGATACACCCTGTGAAGTGTAAAACACCCCCACTGTCCTCAGTAATATTAACACACTGACAGAGAACACAGATTAATATTAACACACTCACTGACACACTGTGTATATCATGACCCACAGTCAGATACACCCTGTGAAGTGCAAAACACCCCCACTGTCCTCAGTAATATTAACACACTGACAGAGAACACAGATTAATATTAACACACTCACTGACACACTGTGTACATCATGACCCACAGTCAGATACACCCTGTGAAGTGTAAAACACCCCCACTGTCCTCAGGAATATTAACACACTGACAGAGAACACAGATTAATATTAACACACTCACTGACACACTGTGTATATCATGACCCACAGTCAGATACACCCTGTGAAGTGTAAAACATCCCCACTGCCCTCAGGAATATTAACACACTGACAGAGAACACAGATTAATATTAACACACTCACTGACACACTGTGTATATCATGACCCACAGTCAGATAAACCCTGTGAAGTGTAAAACACCCCCACTGTCCTCAGCAATATTAACACACTGACAGAGAACACAGATTAATATTAACACACTCACTGACACACTGTGTATATCATGACCCACAGTCAGATACACCCTGCGAAGTGTAAAACATCCCCACTGTCCTCAGGAATATTAACACACTGACAGAGAACACAGATTAATATTAACACATTCACTGACACACTGTGTATATCATGACCCACAGTCAGATACACCCTGTGAAGTGCAAAACACCCCCACTGTCCTCAGTAATATTAACACACTGACAGAGAACACAGATTAATATTAACACACTCACTGACACACTGTGTACATCATGACCCACAGTCAGATACACCCTGTGAAGTGTAAAACACCCCACTGTCCTCAGTAATATTAACACACTGACAGAGAACACAGATTAATATTAACACACTCACTGACACACTGTGTATATCATGACCCACAGTCAGATACACCCTGTGAAGTGTAAAACACCCCCACTGTCCTCATTAATATTAACACACTGACAGAGAACACAGATTAATATTAACACACTCACTGACACACTGTGTATATCATGACCCACAGTCAGATACACCCTGTGAAGTGTAAAACACCCCCACTGTCCTCAGTAATATTAACACACTGACAGAGAACACAGATTAAAATTAAAACACTCACTGACACACTGTGTACATCATGACCCAGAGTCAGATACACCCTGTGAAGTGTAAAACACCCCCACTGTCCTCAGTAATATTAACACACTGACAGAGAACACAGATTAATATTAAAACACTCACTGACACACTGTGTACATCATGACCCAGAGTCAGATACACCCTGTGAAGTGTAAAACACCCCCACTGTCCTCAGGAATATTAACACACTGACAGAGAACACAGATTAATATTAACACACTCACTGACACACTGTGTACATAATGACCCACAGTCAGATACACCCTGTGAAGTGTAAAACACCCCCACTGTCCTCAGCAATATTAACACACTGACAGAGAACACAGATTAATATTAACACACTCACTGATACACTGTGTATATCATGACCCACAGTCAGATAAACACTGTGAAGTGTAAAACACCCCCACTGTCCTCAGTAATATTAACACACTGACAGAGTACACAGATTAATATTAACACACTCACTGACACACTGTGTATATCATGACCCACAGTCAGATACACCCTGTGAAGTGTAAAACACCCCCACTGTCCTCAGTAATATTAACACACTGACAGAGTACACAGATTAATATTAACACACTCACTGACACACTGTGTATATCATGACCCACAGTCAGATACACCCTGTGAAGTGTAAAACACCCCCACTGTCCTCAGGAATATTAACACACTGACAGAGAACACAGATTAATATTAACACACTCACTGACACACTGTGTACATCATGACCCACAGTCAGATACACCCTGTGAAGTGTAAAACATCCCCACTGCCCTCAGGAATATTAACACACTGACAGAGAACACAGATTAATATTAACACACTCACTGACACACTGTGTATATCATGACCCACAGTCAGATAAACCCTGTGAAGTGTAAAACACCCCCACTGTCCTCAGCAATATTAACACACTGACAGAGAACACAGATTAATATTAACACACTCACTGACACACTGTGTATATCATGACCCACAGTCAGATAAACCCTGTGAAGTGTAAAACACCCCCACTGTCCTCAGCAATATTAACACACTGACAGAGAACACAGATTAATATTAACACACTCACTGACACACTGTGTATATCATGACCCACAGTCAGATACACAATGTGAAGTGTAAAACACCCCCACTGTCCTCAGCAATATTAACACACTGACAGAGAACACAGATTAATATTAACACACTCACTGACACACTGTGTATATCATGATCCACAGTCAGATACACCCTGTGAAGTGTAAAACACCCCCACTGTCCTCAGTAATATTAACACACTGACAGAGAACACAGATTAATATTAACACACTCACTGACACACTGTGTACATCATGACCCATAGTCAGATATACCCTGTGAAGTGTAAAACACCCCCACTGTCCTCAGGAATATTAACACACTGACAGAGAACACAGATTAATATTAACACACTCACTGACACACTGTGTATATCATGACCCACAGTCAGATACACCCTGTGAAGTGTAAAACACCCCCACTGTCCTCAGGAATATTAACACACTGACAGAGAACACAGATTAATATTAACACACTCACTGACACACTGTGTATATCATGACCCACAGTCAGATACACCCTGTGAAGTGTAAAACACCCCCACTGTCCTCAGGAATATTAACACACTGACAGAGAACACAGATTAATATTAACACACTCACTGACACACTGTGTATATCATGACCCACAGTCAGATACACCCTGTGAAGTGTAAAACACCCCCACTGTCCTCAGTAATATTAACACACTGACAGAGAACACAGATTAATATTAACACACTCACTGACACACTGTGAAAATCATGACCCAGAGTCAGATACACCCTGTGAAGTGTAAAACACCCCCACTGTCCTCAGTAATATTAACACACTGACAGAGAACACAGATTAATATTAACACACTCACTGACACACTGTGTATATCATGACCCAGAGTCAGATACACCCTGTGAAGTGTAAAACACCCCCACTGTCCTCAGTCATATTAACACACTGACAGAGAACACAGATTAATATTAACACACTCACTGACACACTGTGTATATCATGACCCACAGTCAGATAAACCCTGTGAAGTGTAAAACACCCCCACTGTCCTCAGCAATATTAACACACTGACAGAGAACACAGATTAATATTAACACACTCACTGACACACTGTGTATATCATGACCCACAGTCAGATAAACCCTGTGAAGTGTAAAACACCCCCACTGTCCTCAGCAATATTAACACACTGACAGAGAACACAGATTAATATTAACACACTCACTGACACACTGTGTATATCATGACCCACAGTCAGATACACAATGTGAAGTGTAAAACACCCCCACTGTCCTCAGCAATATTAACACACTGACAGAGAACACAGATTAATATTAACACACTCACTGACACACTGTGTATATCATGATCCACAGTCAGATACACCCTGTGAAGTGTAAAACACCCCCACTGTCCTCAGTAATATTAACACACTGACAGAGAACACAGATTAATATTAACACACTCACTGACACACTGTGTACATCATGACCCACAGTCAGATACACCCTGTGAAGTGTAAAACATCCCCACTGTCCTCAGGAATATTAACACACTGACAGAGAACACAGATTAATATTAACACACTCACTGACACACTGTGTATATCATGACCCACAGTCAGATACACCCTGTGAAGTGTAAAACACCCCCACTGTCCTCAGGAATATTAACACACTGACAGAGAACACAGATTAATATTAACACACTCACTGACACACTGTGTATATCATGACCCACAGTCAGATACACCCTGTGAAGTGTAAAACACCCCCACTGTCCTCAGGAATATTAACACACTGACAGAGAACACAGATTAATATTAACACACTCACTGACACACTGTGTATATCATGACCCACAGTCAGATACACCCTGTGAAGTGTAAAACACCCCCACTGTCCTCAGTAATATTAACACACTGACAGAGAACACAGATTAATATTAACACACTCACTGACACACTGTGTATATCATGACCCAGAGTCAGATACACCCTGTGAAGTGTAAAACACCCCCACTGTCCTCAGTAATATTAACACACTGACAGAGAACACAGATTAATATTAACACACTCACTGACACACTGTGTATATCATGACCCACAGTCAGATACACCCTGTGCAGTGTAAAACACACCCACTGTCCTCAGTAATATTAACACCTGACAGAGAACACAGATTAATATTAACACACTCACTGACACAGTGTGTACATCATGACCCACAGTCAGAAAAACCCTGTGAAGTGTAAAACACCCCCACTGACCTCAGTAATATTAACACACTGACAGAGAACACAGATTAATATTAACACACTCACTGACACACTGTGTATATCATGACTCACAGTCAGATAAACCCTGTGAAGTGTAAAACACCCCCACTGTCCTCAGTAATATTAACACACTGACAGAGAACACAGATTAATATTGACACACTCACTGACACATTGTGTATGTCATGACTCACAGCCAGATAAAACCTGTGAAGTGTAAAACACCCCCACTGTCCTCAGGAATATTAACACACTGACAGAGAACACAGATTAATATTAACACACTCACTGACACAATGTGTAAATCATGACCCACAGTCAGATACATCCTGTGAAGTGTAAAACATGCCCACTGTCCTCAGGAATATTAACACACTGACAGAGAACACAGATTAATATTAACACACTCACTGACACAATGTGTATATCATGACCCACAGCCAGATACAACCGGTGAAGTGTAAAACACCCCCACTGTCCTCAGGAATATTAACACACTGACAGAGAACACAGATTAATTTAACACACTCACTGACACACTGTGTATATCATGACCCACAGTCAGATACACCCAGTGAAGTGTAAAACATCCCCAACGTCCTCACGAATATTAACACACTGACAGAGAACACAGATTAAAATTAACACACTCACTGACACACTGTGTACATCATGACCCACAGTCAGATACACCCTGTGAAGTGTAAAACACCCCCACTGTCCTCAGGAATATTAACACACTGACAGAGAACACAGATTAATATTAACACACTCACTGACACACTGTGTATATCATGACCCACAGTCAGATACACCCTGCGAAGTGTAAAACATCCCCACTGTCCTCAGGAATATTAACACACTGACAGAGAACACAGATTAATATTAACACATTCACTGACACACTGTGTATATCATGACCCACAGTCAGATACACCCTGTGAAGTGCAAAACACCCCCACTGTCCTCAGTAATATTAACACACTGACAGAGAACACAGATTAATATTAACACACTCATTGACACACTGTGTACATCATGACCCACAGTCAGATACACCCTGTGAAGTGTAAAACACCCCCACTGTCCTCAGCAATATTAACACACTGACAGAGAACACAGATTAATATTAACACACTCACTGATACACTGTGTATATCATGACCCACAGTCAGATAAACACTGTGAAGTGTAAAACACCCCCACTGTCCTCAGTAATATTAACACACTGACAGAGTACACAGATTAATATTAACACACTCACTGACACACTGTGTATATCATGACCCACAGTCAGATACACCCTGTGAAGAGTAAAACACCCCCACTGTCCTCAGTAATATTAACACACTGACAGAGAACACAGATTAATATTAACACACTCACTGACACACTGTGTATATCATGACCCACAGTCAGATACACCCTGTGAAGTGCAAAACACCCCCACTGTCCTCAGTAATATTAACACACTGACAGAGAACACAGATTAAAATTAAAACACTCACTGAAACACTGTGTACATCATGACCCACAGTCAGATACACCCTGTGAAGTGTAAAATACCCCCACTGTCCTCAGTAATATTAACACACTGACAGAGAACACAGATTAATATTAAAACACTCATTGACACACTGTGTACATCATGACCCAGAGTCAGATACACCCTGTGAAGTGTAAAACACCCCCACAGTCCTCAGGAATATTAACACACTGACAGAGAACACAGATTAATATTAACACACTCACTGACACACTGTGTACATAATGACACACAGTCAGATACACCCTGTGAAGTGTAAAACACCCCCACTGTCCTCAGCAATATTAACACACTGACAGAGAACACAGATTAATATTAACACACTCACTGATACACTGTGTATATCATGACCCACAGTCAGATAAACACTGTGAAGTGTAAAACACCCCCACTGTCCTCAGTAATATTAACACACTGACAGAGTACACAGATTAATATTAACACACTCACTGACACACTGTGTATATCATGACCCACAGTCAGATACACCCTGTGAAGAGTAAAACACCCCCACTGTCCTCAGTAATATTAACACACTGACAGAGAACACAGATTAATATTAACACACTCACTGACACACTGTGTATATCATGACCCACAGTCAGATACACCCTGTGAAGTGTAAAACACCCCCACTGTCCTCAGTAATATTAACACACTGACAGAGAACACAGATTAAAATTAAAACACTCACTGAAACACTGTGTACATCATGACCCACAGTCAGATACACCCTGTGAAGTGTAAAATACCCCCACTGTCCTCAGTAATATTAACACACTGACAGAGAACACAGATTAATATTAAAACACTCATTGACACACTGTGTACATCATGACCCAGAGTCAGATACACCCTGTGAAGTGTAAAACACCCCCACAGTCCTCAGGAATATTAACACACTGACAGAGAACACAGATTAATATTAACACACTCACTGACACACTGTGTACATAATGACACACAGTCAGATACACCCTGTGAAGTGTAAAACACCCCCACTGTCCTCAGCAATATTAACACACTGACAGAGAACACAGATTAATATTAACACACTCACTGATACACTGTGTATATCATGACCCACAGTCAGATAAACACTGTGAAGTGTAAAACACCCCCACTGTCCTCAGTAATATTAACACACTGACAGAGTACACAGATTAATATTAACACACTCACTGACACACTGTGTATATCATGACCCACAGTCAGATACACCCTGTGAAGTGTAAAACACCCCCACTGTCCTCAGTAATATTAACACACTGACAGAGTACACAGATTAATATTAACACACTCACTGACACACTGTGTATATCATGACCCACAGTCAGATACACCCTGTGAAGTGTAAAACACCCCCACTGTCCTCAGGAATATTAACACACTGACAGAGAACACAGATTAATATTAACACACTCACTGACACACTGTGTATATCATGATCCACAGTCAGATACACCCTGTGAAGTGTAAAACACCCCCACTGTCCTCAGTAATATTAACACACTGACAGAGAACACAGATTAATATTAACACACTCACTGACACACTGTGTACATCATGACCCATAGTCAGATACACCCTGTGAAGTGTAAAACACCCCCACTGTCCTCAGGAATATTAACACACTGACAGAGAACACAGATTAATATTAACACACTCACTGACACACTGTGTATATCATGACCCACAGTCAGATACACCCTGTGAAGTGTAAAACACCCCCACTGTCCTCAGGAATATTAACACACTGACAGAGAACACAGATTAATATTAACACACTCACTGACACACTGTGTATATCATGACCCACAGTCAGATACACCCTGTGAAGTGTAAAACACCCCCACTGTCCTCAGGAATATTAACACACTGACAGAGAACACAGATTAATATTAACACACTCACTGACACACTGTGTATATCATGACCCACAGTCAGATACACCCTGTGAAGTGTAAAACACCCCCACTGTCCTCAGTAATATTAACACACTGACAGAGAACACAGATTAATATTAACACACTCACTGACACACTGTGAAAATCATGACCCAGAGTCAGATACACCCTGTGAAGTGTAAAACACCCCCACTGTCCTCAGTAATATTAACACACTGACAGAGAACACAGATTAATATTAACACACTCACTGACACACTGTGTATATCATGACCCACAGTCAGATACACCCTGTGAAGTGTAAAACACCCCCACTGTCCTCAGTAATATTAACACACTGACAGAGAACACAGATTAATATTAACACACTCACTGACACACTGTGTCTATCATGACCCACAGTCAGATACACCCTGTGAAGTGTAAAACACCCCCACTGTCCTCAGTCATATTAACACACTGACAGAGAACACAGATTAATATTAACACACTCACTGACACACTGTGTATATCATGACCCACAGTCAGATAAACCCTGTGAAGTGTAAAACACCCCCACTGTCCTCAGCAATATTAACACACTGACAGAGAACACAGATTAATATTAACACACTCACTGACACACTGTGTATATCATGACCCACAGTCAGATAAACCCTGTGAAGTGTAAAACACCCCCACTGTCCTCAGCAATATTAACACACTGACAGAGAACACAGATTAATATTAACACACTCACTGACACACTGTGTATATCATGACCCACAGTCAGATACACAATGTGAAGTGTAAAACACCCCCACTGTCCTCAGCAATATTAACACACTGACAGAGAACACAGATTAATATTAACACACTCACTGACACACTGTGTATATCATGATCCACAGTCAGATACACCCTGTGAAGTGTAAAACACCCCCACTGTCCTCAGTAATATTAACACACTGACAGAGAACACAGATTAATATTAACACACTCACTGACACACTGTGTACATCATGACCCACAGTCAGATACACCCTGTGAAGTGTAAAACATCCCCACTGTCCTCAGGAATATTAACACACTGACAGAGAACACAGATTAATATTAACACACTCACTGACACACTGTGTATATCATGACCCACAGTCAGATACACCCTGTGAAGTGTAAAACACCCCCACTGTCCTCAGGAATATTAACACACTGACAGAGAACACAGATTAATATTAACACACTCACTGACACACTGTGTATATCATGACCCACAGTCAGATACACCCTGTGAAGTGTAAAACACCCCCACTGTCCTCAGGAATATTAACACACTGACAGAGAACACAGATTAATATTAACACACTCACTGACACACTGTGTATATCATGACCCACAGTCAGATACACCCTGTGAAGTGTAAAACACCCCCACTGTCCTCAGTAATATTAACACACTGACAGAGAACACAGATTAATATTAACACACTCACTGACACACTGTGTATATCATGACCCAGAGTCAGATACACCCTGTGAAGTGTAAAACACCCCCACTGTCCTCAGTAATATTAACACACTGACAGAGAACACAGATTAATATTAACACACTCACTGACACACTGTGTATATCATGACCCACAGTCAGATACACCCTGTGCAGTGTAAAACACACCCACTGTCCTCAGTAATATTAACACCTGACAGAGAACACAGATTAATATTAACACACTCACTGACACAGTGTGTACATCATGACCCACAGTCAGAAAAACCCTGTGAAGTGTAAAACACCCCCACTGTCCTCAGTAATATTAACACACTGACAGAGAACACAGATTAATATTAACACACTCACTGACACACTGTGTATATCATGACTCACAGTCAGATAAACCCTGTGAAGTGTAAAACACCCCCACTGTCCTCAGTAATATTAACACACTGACAGAGAACACAGATTAATATTGACACACTCACTGACACATTGTGTATGTCATGACTCACAGCCAGATAAAACCTGTGAAGTGTAAAACACCCCCACTGTCCTCAGGAATATTAACACACTGACAGAGAACACAGATTAATATTAACACACTCACTGACACAATGTGTAAATCATGACCCACAGTCAGATACATCCTGTGAAGTGTAAAACATGCCCACTGTCCTCAGGAATATTAACACACTGACAGAGAACACAGATTAATATTAACACACTCACTGACACACTGTGTATATCATGACCCACAGCCAGATACACCCGGTGAAGTGTAAAACACCCCCACTGTCCTCAGGAATATTAACACACTGACAGAGAACACAGATTAATTTAACACACTCACTGACACACTGTGTATATCATGACCCACAGTCAGATACACCCAGTGAAGTGTAAAACATCCCCAACGTCCTCACGAATATTAACACACTGACAGAGAACACAGATTAAAATTAACACACTCACTGACACACTGTGTACATCATGACCCACAGTCAGATACACCCTGTGAAGTGTAAAACACCCCCACTGTCCTCAGGAATATTAACACACTGACAGAGAACACAGATTAATATTAACACACTCACTGACACACTGTGTATATCATGACCCACAGTCAGATACACCCTGCGAAGTGTAAAACATCCCCACTGTCCTCAGGAATATTAACACACTGACAGAGAACACAGATTAATATTAACACATTCACTGACACACTGTGTATATCATGACCCACAGTCAGATACACCCTGTGAAGTGCAAAACACCCCCACTGTCCTCAGTAATATTAACACACTGACAGAGAACACAGATTAATATTAACACACTCATTGACACACTGTGTACATCATGACCCACAGTCAGATACACCCTGTGAAGTGTAAAACACCCCCACTGTCCTCAGCAATATTAACACACTGACAGGGAACACAGATTAATATTAACACACTCACTGATACACTGTGTATATCATGACCCACAGTCAGATAAACACTGTGAAGTGTAAAACACCCCCACTGTCCTCAGTAATATTAACACACTGACAGAGTACACAGATTAATATTAACACACTCACTGACACACTGTGTATATCATGACCCACAGTCAGATACACCCTGTGAAGAGTAAAACAACCCCACTGTCCTCAGTAATATTAACACACTGACAGAGAACACAGATTAATATTAACACACTCACTGACACACTGTGTATATCATGACCCACAGTCAGATACACCCTGTGAAGTGTAAAACACCCCCACTGTCCTCAGTAATATTAACACACTGACAGAGAACACAGATTAAAATTAAAACACTCACTGAAACACTGTGTACATCATGACCCACAGTCAGATACACCCTGTGAAGTGTAAAATACCCCCACTGTCCTCAGTAATATTAACACACTGACAGAGAACACAGATTAATATTAAAACACTCATTGACACACTGTGTACATCATGACCCAGAGTCAGATACACCCTGTGAAGTGTAAAACACCCCCACAGTCCTCAGGAATATTAACACACTGACAGAGAACACAGATTAATATTAACACACTCACTGACACACTGTGTACATAATGACACACAGTCAGATACACCCTGTGAAGTGTAAAACACCCCCACTGTCCTCAGCAATATTAACACACTGACAGAGAACACAGATTAATATTAACACACTCACTGATACACTGTGTATATCATGACCCACAGTCAGATAAACACTGTGAAGTGTAAAACACCCCCACTGTCCTCAGTAATATTAACACACTGACAGAGTACATAGATTAATATTAACACACTCACTGACACACTGTGTATATCATGACCCACAGTCAGATACACCCTGTGAAGTGTAAAACACCCCCACTGTCCTCAGTAATATTAAGACACTGACAGAGTACACAGATTAATATTAACACACTCACTGACACACTGTGTATATCATGACCACAGTCAGATACACCCTGTGAAGTGTAAAACACCCCCACTGTCCTCAGGATTATTAACACACTGACAGAGAACACAGATTAATATTAACACACTCACTGACACACTGTGTACATCATGACCCACAGTCAGATACACCCTGTGAAGTGTAAAACATCCCCACTGCACTCAGGAATATTAACACACTGACAGAGAACACAGATAAATATTAACACACTCACTGACACACTGTGTCTATCATGACCCACTGTCAGATAAACCCTGTGAAGTGTAAAACACCCCCACTGTCTTCAGCAATATTAACACACTGACAGAGAACACAGATTAATATTAACACACTCACTGACACACTGTGTATATCATGACCCACAGTCAGATAAACCCTGTGAAGTGTAAAACACCCCCACTGTCCTCAGCAATATTAACACACTGACAGAGAACACAGATTAATATTAACACACTCACTGACACACTGTGTATATCATGACCCACAGTCAGATACACAATGTGAAGTGTAGAACACCCCCACTATCCTCAGCAATATTAACACACTGACAGAGAACACAGATTAATATTAACACACTCACTGACACACTGTGTATATCATGATCCACAGTCAGATACACCCTGTGAAGTGTAAAACACCCCCACTGTCCTCAGTAATATTAACACACTGACAGAGAACACAGATTAATATTAACACACTCACTGACACACTGTGTATATCATGACCCACAGTCAGATACACCCTGTGAAGTGTAAAACACCCCCACTGTCCTCAGTAATATTAACACACTGACAGAGAACACAGATTAATATTAACACACTCACTGACACACTGTGTATATCATGACCCACAGTCAGATACACCCTGTGAAGTGTAAAACACCCCCACTGTCCTCAGGAATATTAACACACTGACAGAGAACACAGATTAAAATTAAAACACTCACTGAAACACTGTGTACATCATGACCCACAGTCAGATACACCCTGTGAAGTGTAAAACACCCCCACTGTCCTCAGTAATATTAACACACTGACAGAGAACACAGATTAATATTAAAACACTCACTGACACACTGTGTACATCATGACCCAGAGTCAGATACACCCTGTGAAGTGTAAAACACCCCCACAGTCCTCAGGAATATTAACACACTGACAGAGAACACAGATTAATATTAACACACTCACTGACACACTGTGTACATAATGACACACAGTCAGATACACCCTGTGAAGTGTAAAACACCCCCACTGTCCTCAGCAATATTAACACACTGACAGAGAACACAGATTAATATTAACACACTCACTGATACACTGTGTATATCATGACCCACAGTCAGATAAACACTGTGAAGTGTAAAACACCCCCACTGTCCTCAGTAATATTAACACACTGACAGAGTACATAGATTAATATTAACACACTCACTGACACACTGTGTATATCATGACCCACAGTCAGATACACCCTGTGAAGTGTAAAACACCCCCACTGTCCTCAGTAATATTAACACACTGACAGAGTACACAGATTAATATTAACACACTCACTGACACACTGTGTATATCATGACCACAGTCAGATACACCCTGTGAAGTGTAAAACACCCCCACTGTCCTCAGGAATATTAACACACTGACAGAGAACACAGATTAATATTAACACACTCACTGACACACTGTGTACATCATGACCCACAGTCAGATACACCCTGTGAAGTGTAAAACATCCCCACTGCACTCAGGAATATTAACACACTGACAGAGAACACAGATAAATATTAACACACTCTCTGACACACTGTGTATATCATGACCCACTGTCAGATAAACCCTGTGAAGTGTAAAACACCCCCACTGTCCTCAGCAATATTAACACACTGACAGAGAACACAGATTAATATTAACACACTCACTGACACACTGTGTATATCATGACCCACAGTCAGATAAACCCTGTGAAGTGTAAAACACCTCCACTGTCCTCAGCAATATTAACACACTGACAGAGAACACAGATTAATATTAACACACTCACTGACACACTGTGTATATCATGACCCACAGTCAGATACACAATGTGAAGTGTAGAACACCCCCACTATCCTCAGCAATATTAACACACTGACAGAGAACACAGATTAATATTAACACACTCACTGACACACTGTGTATATCATGATCCACAGTCAGATACACCCTGTGAAGTGTAAAACATCCCCACTGTCCTCTGGAATATTAACACACTGACAGAGAACACAGATTAATATTAACACACTCACTGACACACTGTGTATATCATGACCCACAGTCAGATAAACTCTGTTAAGTGTAAAACACCCCCACTGTCCTCAGTAATATTAACACACTGACAGAGAACACAGATTAATATTAACACACTCACTGACACACTGTGTACATCATGACCCACAGTCAGATACACCCTGTGAAGTGTAAAACACCCCCACTGTCCTCAGGAATATTAACACACTGACAGAGAACACAGATTAATATTAACACACTCACTGACACACTGTGTATATCATGACCCACAGTCAGATACACCCTGTGAAGTTTAAAACACCCCCACTGTCCTCAGGAATATTAACACACTGACAGAGAACACAGATTAATATTAACACTCTCACTGACACATTGTGTATATCATGACCCACAGTCAGATACACCCTGTGAAGTGTAAAACACCCCCACTGTCCTCAGGAATATTAACACACTGACAGAGAACACAGATTAATATTAACACACTCACTGACACACTGTGTATATCATGACCCACAGTCAGATACACCCTGTGAAGTGTAAAACACCCCCACAGTCCTCAGGAATATTAACACACTGACAGAGAACACAGATTAATATTAACACACTCACTGACACACTGTGTATATCATGACCCACAGTCAGATACACCCTGTGAAGTGTAAAACACCCCCACTGTCCTCAGTAATATTAACACACTGACAGAGAACACAGATTAATATTAACACAGTCACTGACACACTGTGTATATCATGACCCAGAGTCAGATACACCCTGTGAAGTGTAAAACACCCCCACTGTCCTCAGTAATATTAACACACTGACAGAGAACACAGATTAATATTAACACACTCACTGACACACTGTGTATATCATGACCCACAGTCAGATACACCCTGTGAAGTGTAAAACACCCCCACTGTTCTGAGTAATATTAGCACACTGACAGAGAACACAGATTAATATTAACACACTCACTGACACACTGTGTATATCATGACCCACTGTCAGATACACCCTGTGAAGTGTAAAACACCCCCACTGTCCTCAGTAATATTAACACACTGACAGAGAACACAGATTAATATTAACACACTCACTGACACACTGTGTATATCATCACCCACAGTCAGATAAACCCTGTGAAGTGTAAAACACCCCCACTGTCCTCAGTAATATGAACACACTGACAGAGAACACAGATTAATATTAACACACTCACTGACACACTGTGTATATCATGACTCACAGTCAGATAAACCCTGTGAAGTGTAAAACACCCCCACTGTCCTCAGTAATATTAACACGCTGACAGGGAACACAGATTAATATTAACACACTCACTGACACACTGTGTACATCATGACCCACAGTCAGATACACCCTGTGAAGTGTAAAACACCCCCACTGTCCTCAGTAATATTAACACACTGACAGAGAACACAGATTAATATTAACACACTCACTGACACACTGTGTACATCATGACCCACAGTCAGATAAACCCTGTGAAGTGTAAAACACCCCCACTGTCCTCAGTAATATTAACACACTGACAGAGAACACAGATTAATATTAACACACTCACTGACACACTGTGTACATCATGACCCACAGTCAGATACACCCTGTGAAGTGTAAAACACCCCCACTGTCCTCAGGAATATTAACACACTGACAGAGAACACAGATTAATATTAACACACTCACTGACACACTGTGTATATCATGACCCACAGTCAGATACACCCTGTGAAGTGTAAAACACCCCCACTGTCCTCAGGAATATTAACACACTGACAGAGAACACAGATTAATATTAACACTCTCACTGACACATTGTGTATATCATGACCCACAGTCAGATACACCCTGTGAAGTGTAAAACACCCCCACTGTCCTCAGGAATATTAACACACTGACAGAGAACACAGATTAATATTAACACACTCACTGACACACTGTGTATATCATGACCCACAGTCAGATACACCCTGTGAAGTGTAAAACACCCCCACTGTCCTCAGGAATATTAACACACTGACAGAGAACACAGATTAATATTAACACACTCACTGACACACTGTGTATATCATGACCCACAGTCAGATACACCCTGTGAAGTGTAAAACACCCCCACTGTCCTCAGTAATATTAACACACTGACAGAGAACACAGATTAATATTAACACACTCACTGACACACTGTGTATATCATGACCCACAGTCAGATACACCCTGTGAAGTGTAAAACACCCCCACTGTCCTCAGGAATATTAACACACTGACAGAGAACACAGATTAATATTAACACACTCACTGACACACTGTGTATATCATGACCCACAGTCAGATACACCCTGTGAAGTGTAAAACACCCCCACTGTCCTCAGGAATATTAACACACTGACAGAGAACACAGATTAATATTAACACACTCACTGACACACTGTGTATATCATGACCCACAGTCAGATACACTCTGTGAAGTGTAAAACACCCCCACGGTCCTCAGTAATATTAACACACTGACAGAGAACACAGATTAATATTGACAGACTCACTGACACACTGTGTACATCATGACCCACAGTCAGATAAACCCTGTGAAGTGTAAAATACCCCCCCTGTCCTCAGTAATATTAACACACTGACAGAGAACACAGATTAATATTAACACACTCACTGACACACTGTGTATATCATGACCCACAGTCAGATACACCCTGTGAAGTGTAAAACACCCCCACTGTCCTCAGTAATATTAACACACTGACAGAGAACACAGATTAATATTAACACACTCACTGACACACTGTGTATATCATGACCCACAGTCAGATACACCCTGTGAAGTGTAAAACACCCCCACTGTCCTCAGTAATATTAACACACTGACAGAGAACACAGATTAATATTAACACTCTCACTGACACACTGTGTATATCATGACCCACAGTCAGATACACCCTGTGAAGTGTAAAACATCCCCACTGTCCTCAGGAATATTAACACACTGACAGAGAACACAGATTAATATTAGCACACTCACTGACACACTGTGTATATCATGGCCCACAGTCAGATACACCCTGTGAAGTGTAAAACATCCCCACTGTCCTCTGGAATATTAACACACTGACAGAGAACACAGATTAATATTAACACACTCACTGACACACTGTGTATATCATGACCCACAGTCAGATACACCCTGTGAAGTGTAAAACACCCCCACTGTCCTCAGCAATATTAACACACTGACAGAGAACACAGATTAATATTAACACACTCACTGACACACTGTGTATATCATGACCCACAGTCAGATACACTCTGTGAAGTGTAAAACACCCCCACTGTCCTCAGTAATATTAACACACTGACAGAGAACACAGATTAATATTAACAGACTCACTGACACACTGTGTACATCATGACCCACAGTCAGATAAACCCTGTGAAGTGTAAAATACCCCCCCTGTCCTCAGTAATATTAACACACTGACAGAGAACACAGATTGATATTAACACACTCACTGACACACTGTGTATATCATGACCCACAGTCAGATACACCCTGTGAAGTGTAAAACACCCCCACTGTCCTCAGTAATATTAACACACTGACAGAGAACACAGATTAATATTAACACACTCAATGACACACTGTGTATATCATGACCCACATTCAGATACACCCTGTGAAGTGTAAAACACCCCCACTGTCCTCAGTAATATTAACACACTGACAGAGAACACAGATTAATATTAACACTCTCACTGACACACTGTGTATATCATGACCCACAGTCAGATACACCCTGTGAAGTGTAAAACATCCCCACTGTCCTCAGGAATATTAACACACTGACAGAGAGCACAGATTAATATTAACACTCTCACTGACACACTGTGTATATCATGACCCACAGTCAGATACACCCGGTGAAGTGTAAAACACCCCCACTGACCTCAGGAATATTAACACACTGACAGAGTACACAGATTAATATTAACACACTCACTGACACACTGTGTATATCATGACCCACAGTCAGATACACCCTGTGAAGTGTAAAACACCCCCACTGTCCTCAGGAATATTAACACACTGACAGAGTACACAGCTTAATATTAACACACTCACTGACACACTGTGTACATCATGACCCACAGTCAAATAAACCCTGTGAAGTGTAGAACACCCCCACTGTCCTCAGGAATATTAACACACTGACAGAGAACACAGATTAATATTAACACACTCACTGACACACTGTGTATATCATGACCCACAGTCAGATAAACCCTGTGAAGTGTAAAACAACCCCACTGTCCTCAGCAATATTAACACACTGACAGAGAACACAGATTAATATTAACACACTCACTGACACACTGTGTACATCATGACCCACATTCAGATACACCCTGTGAAGTGTAAAACACCCCCACTGTCCTCAGTAATATTAACACACTGACAGAGAACACAGATTAATATTAACACACTCACTGACACACTGTGTATATCATGACCCACAGTCAGTTACACCCTGTGAAGTGTAAAACATCCCCACTGTCCTCAGTAATATTAACACATTGACAGAGAACACAGATTAATATTAACACACTCACTGACACACTGTGTATATCATGACCCACAGACAGATAAACCCTGTGAAGTGTAAAATACCCCCACTGTCCTCAGCAATATTAACACACTGACAGAGAACACAGATTAATATTAACACACTCACTGACACACTGTGTATATCATGATCCACAGTCAGATACACCCTGTGAAGTGTAAAACACCCCCACTGTCCTCAGTAATATTAACACACTGACAGAGAACACAGATTAATATTAACACACTCACTGACACACTGTGTATATCATGACCCACAGTCAGATACACCCTGTGAAGTGTAAAACACCCCCACTGTCCTCAGGAATATTAACACACTGACAGAGAACACAGATTAATATTAACACACTCACTGACACACTGTGTATATCATGACCCACAGTCAGATAAACCCTGTGAAGTGTAAAACACCCCCACTGTCCTCAGGAATATTAACACATTGACAGAGAACACAGATTAATATTAACACACTCACTGACACACTGTGTATATCATGACCCACAGTCAGATACACCCTGTGAAGTGTAAAACACCCCCACTGCACTCAGGAATATTAACACACTGACAGAGAACACAGATTAATATTAACACACTCAAAGACACACTGTGTACATCATGACCCACAGTCAGATACACCCTGTGAAGTGTAAAACACCCCCACTGTCCTCAGGAATATTAACACACTGACAGAGAACACAGATTAATATTAACACACTCACTGACACACTGTGTACATCATGACCCACAGTCAGATAAGCCCTGTGAATTGTAAAACACCCCCACTGTCCTCAGTAATATTAACACACTGACAGAGAACACAGATTAATATTAACACACTCACTGACACACTGTGTATATCATGACCCACAGTCAGATACATCCTGTGAAGTGTAAAACACCCCCACTGTCCTCAGTAATATTAACACACTGACAGAGAACACAGATTAATATTAACACACTCACTGACACACTGTGTATATCATGACCCACAGTCAGATACATCCTGTGAAGTGTAAAACACCCCCACTGTCCTCAGTAATATTAACACACTGACAGAGAACACAGATTAATATTAACACACTCACTGACACACTGTGTATATCATGACCCACAGTCAGATACACCCTGTGAAGTGTAAAACACCCCCACTTTCCTCAGTAATATTAACACACTGACAGAGAACACAGATTAATATTAACACACTCACTGACACACTGTGTACATCATGACACACAGTCAGATAAACCCTGTGAAGTGTAAAACACCCCCACTGTCCTCAGTAATATTAACACACTGACAGAGAACACAGATTCATATTAACAGTCTCACTGACACATTGTGTATATCATGACCCACAGTCAGATACACCCTGTGAAGTGTAAAACACCCCCACTGTCCTCAGGAATATTAACACACTGACAGAGAACACAGATTAATATTAACACACTCACTGACACACTGTGTACATCATGACCCACAGTCAGATACACCCTGTGAAGTGTAAAACACCCCCACTGTCCTCAGCAATATTAACACACTGACAGAGAACACAGATTAATATTAACACACTCACTGACACACTGTGTATATCATGACCCACAGTCAGATACACCCTGTGAAGTGTAAAACACCCCCACTGTCCTGAGGAATATTAACACACTGACAGAGAACACAGATTAATATTAACACACTCATTGACACACTGTGTATATCATGACCCACAGTCAGATACACCCTGTGAAGTGTAAAACACCCCCACTGTCCTGAGGAATATTAACACACTGACAGAGAACACAGATTAATATTAACACACTCACTGACACACTGTGTATATCATGACCCACAGTCAGATACACCCTGTGAAGTGTAAAACACCCCCACTGTCCTGAGGAATATTAACACACTGACAGTGAACACAGATTAATATTAACACACTCACTGACACACTGTGTACATCATGACCCACAGTCAGATACACCCTGTGAAGTGTAAAACACCCCCACTGTCCTCAGGAATATTAACACACTGACAGAGAACACAGATTAATATTAACACACTCACTGACACACTGTGTATATCATGACCCACAGTCAGATAAACCCCGTGAAGTGTAAAACACCCCCACTGTCCTCAGCAATATTAACACACTGACAGAGAACACAGATTAATAGTAACACACTCACTGACACACTGTGTATATCATGACCCACAGTCAGATACACCCTGTGAAGTGTAAAACACCCCCACTGTCCTCAGTAATATTAACACACTGACAGAGAACACAGATTAATATTAACACACTCACTGACACACTGTGTACATCATGACCCACAGTCAGATACACCCTGTGAAGTGTAAAACACCCCCACTGTCCTCAGGAATATTAACACACTGACAGAGAACACAGATTAATATTAACACACTCACTGACACACTGTGTACATCATGACCCACAGTCAGATACACCCTGTGAAGTGTAAAACACCCCCACTGTCCACAGTAATATTAACACACTGACAGAGAACACAGATTAATATCAACATACTCACTGACACACTGTGCACATCATGACCCACAGTCAAATAAACCCTGTGAAGTGTAGAACACCCCCACTGTCCTCAGGAATATTAACACACTGACAGAGAACACAGATTAATATTAACACACTCACTGACACACTGTGTACATCATGACCCACAGTCAGATACACCCTGTGAAGTGTAAAACGTCCCCACTGCCCTCAGGAATATTAACACACTGACAGAGAACACAGATTAATATTAACACACTCACTGACACACTGTGTACATCATGACCCACAGTCAGATACACCCTGTGAAGTGTAAAACATCCCCACTGTCCTCAGTAATATTAACACACTGACAGAGAACACAGATTAATATTAACATACTCACTGACACACTGTGTACATCATGACCCACAGTCAGATACACCCTGTGAAGTGTAAAACACCCCCACTGTCCTCAGGAATATTAACACACTGACAGAGAACACAGATTAATATTAACACACTCACTGACAGACTGTGTACATCATGACCCACAGTCAGATACACCCTGTGAAGTGTAAAACACCCCCACTGTCCTCAGGAATATTAACACACTGACAGAGAACACAGATTAATATTAACACACTCACTGACACACTGTGTATATCATGACCCACAATCAGATACACCCTGTGAAGTGTAAAACACCCCCACTGTCCTCAGGAATATTAACACACTGACAGAGAACACAGATTAATATTAACACACTCACTGACACACTGTGTATATCATGACCCACAGTCAGATACACCCTGTGAAGTGTAAAACACCCCCACTGTCCTCAGTAATATTAACACACTGACAGAGAACACAGATGAATATTAACACACTCACTGACACACTGTGTATATCATGACCCACAGTCAGATACACCCTGTGAAGTGTAAAACACCCCCACTGTCCTGAGTAATATGAGCACACTGACAGAGAACACAGATTAATATTAACACACTCACTGACACACTGTGTACATCATGACCCACAGTCAGATACACCCTGTGAAGTGTAAAACACCCCCACTGTCCTCAGTAATATTAACACACTGACAGAGAACACAGATTAATATTAACACACTCACTGACACACTGTGTATATCATGACCCACAGTCAGATAAACCCTGTGAAGTGTAAAACACCCCCACTGTCCTCAGTAATATTAACACACTGACAGAGAACACAGATTAATATTAACACACTCACTGACACACTGTGCACATCATGACCCACAGTCAGATACACCCTGTGAAGTGCAAAACACCCCCACTGTCCTCAGGAATATTAACACACTGACAGAGAACACTGATTAATATTAACACACTCACTGACACACTGTGTATATCATGACCCACAGTCAGATACACCCTGTGAAGTGTAAAACACCCCCACTGTCCTCAGCAATATTAACACACTGACAGAGAACACAGATTAATATTAACACACTCACTGACACACTGTGTATATCATGACCCACAGTCAGATACACCCTGTGAAGTGTAAAACACCCCCACTGTCCTGAGGAATATTAACACACTGACAGAGAACACAGATTAATATTAACACACTCACTGACACACTGTGTATATCATGACCCACAGTCAGATACACCCTGTGAAGTGTAAAACACCCCCACTGTCCTCAGGAATATTAACACACTGACAGAGAACACAGATTAATATTAACACACTCACTGACACACTGTGTATATCATGACCCACAGTCAGATACACCCTGTGAAGTGTAAAACACCCCCACTGTCCTCAGGAATATTAACACACTGACAGAGAACACAGATTAATATTAACACACTCACTGACACACTGTGTATATCATGACCCACAGTCAGATACACTCTGTGAAGTGTAAAACACCCCCACGGTCCTCAGTAATATTAACACACTGACAGAGAACACAGATTAATATTGACAGACTCACTGACACACTGTGTACATCATGACCCACAGTCAGATAAACCCTGTGAAGTGTAAAATACCCCCCCTGTCCTCAGTAATATTAACACACTGACAGAGAACACAGATTAATATTAACACACTCACTGACACACTGTGTATATCATGACCCACAGTCAGATACACCCTGTGAAGTGTAAAACACCCCCACTGTCCTCAGTAATATTAACACACTGACAGAGAACACAGATTAATATTAACACACTCACTGACACACTGTGTATATCATGACCCACAGTCAGATACACCCTGTGAAGTGTAAAACACCCCCACTGTCCTCAGTAATATTAACACACTGACAGAGAACACAGATTAATATTAACACTCTCACTGACACACTGTGTATATCATGACCCACAGTCAGATACACCCTGTGAAGTGTAAAACATCCCCACTGTCCTCAGGAATATTAACACACTGACAGAGAACACAGATTAATATTAGCACACTCACTGACACACTGTGTATATCATGGCCCACAGTCAGATACACCCTGTGAAGTGTAAAACATCCCCACTGTCCTCTGGAATATTAACACACTGACAGAGAACACAGATTAATATTAACACACTCACTGACACACTGTGTATATCATGACCCACAGTCAGATACACCCTGTGAAGTGTAAAACACCCCCACTGTCCTCAGCAATATTAACACACTGACAGAGAACACAGATTAATATTAACACGCTCACTGACACACTGTGTATATCATGACCCACAGTCAGATACACTCTGTGAAGTGTAAAACACCCCCACTGTCCTCAGTAATATTAACACACTGACAGAGAACACAGATTAATATTAACAGACTCACTGACACACTGTGTACATCATGACCCACAGTCAGATAAACCCTGTGAAGTGTAAAATACCCCCCCTGTCCTCAGTAATATTAACACACTGACAGAGAACACAGATTGATATTAACACACTCACTGACACACTGTGTATATCATGACCCACAGTCAGATACACCCTGTAAAGTGTAAAACACCCCCACTGTCCTCAGTAATATTAACACACTGACAGAGAACACAGATTAATATTAACACACTCACTGACACACTGTGTATATCATGACCCACAGTCAGATACACCCTGTGAAGTGTAAAACACCCCCACTGTCCTGAGGAATATTAACACACTGACAGTGAACACAGATTAATATTAACACACTCACTGACACACTGTGTACATCATGACCCACAGTCAGATACACCCTGTGAAGTGTAAAACACCCCCACTGTCCTCAGGAATATTAACACACTGACAGAGAACACAGATTAATATTAACACACTCACTGACACACTGTGTATATCATGACCCACAGTCAGATAAACCCCGTGAAGTGTAAAACACCCCCACTGTCCTCAGCAATATTAACACACTGACAGAGAACACAGATTAATAGTAACACACTCACTGACACACTGTGTATATCATGACCCACAGTCAGATACACCCTGTGAAGTGTAAAACACCCCCACTGTCCTCAGTAATATTAACACACTGACAGAGAACACAGATTAATATTAACACACTCACTGACACACTGTGTACATCATGACCCACAGTCAGATACACCCTGTGAAGTGTAAAACACCCCCACTGTCCTCAGGAATATTAACACACTGACAGAGAACACAGATTAATATTAACACACTCACTGACACACTGTGTACATCATGACCCACAGTCAGATACACCCTGTGAAGTGTAAAACACCCCCACTGTCCACAGTAATATTAACACACTGACAGAGAACACAGATTAATATCAACATACTCACTGACACACTGTGCACATCATGACCCACAGTCAAATAAACCCTGTGAAGTGTAGAACACCCCCACTGTCCTCAGGAATATTAACACACTGACAGAGAACACAGATTAATATTAACACACTCACTGACACACTGTGTACATCATGACCCACAGTCAGATACACCCTGTGAAGTGTAAAACGTCCCCACTGCCCTCAGGAATATTAACACACTGACAGAGAACACAGATTAATATTAACACACTCACTGACACACTGTGTACATCATGACCCACAGTCAGATACACCCTGTGAAGTGTAAAACATCCCCACTGTCCTCAGTAATATTAACACACTGACAGAGAACACAGATTAATATTAACATACTCACTGACACACTGTGTACATCATGACCCACAGTCAGATACACCCTGTGAAGTGTAAAACACCCCCACTGTCCTCAGGAATATTAACACACTGACAGAGAACACAGATTAATATTAACACACTCACTGACAGACTGTGTACATCATGACCCACAGTCAGATACACCCTGTGAAGTGTAAAACACCCCCACTGTCCTCAGGAATATTAACACACTGACAGAGAACACAGATTAATATTAACACACTCACTGACACACTGTGTATATCATGACCCACAATCAGATACACCCTGTGAAGTGTAAAACACCCCCACTGTCCTCAGGAATATTAACACACTGACAGAGAACACAGATTAATATTAACACACTCACTGACACACTGTGTATATCATGACCCACAGTCAGATACACCCTGTGAAGTGTAAAACACCCCCACTGTCCTCAGTAATATTAACACACTGACAGAGAACACAGATGAATATTAACACACTCACTGACACACTGTGTATATCATGACCCACAGTCAGATACACCCTGTGAAGTGTAAAACACCCCCACTGTCCTGAGTAATATGAGCACACTGACAGAGAACACAGATTAATATTAACACACTCACTGACACACTGTGTACATCATGACCCACAGTCAGATACACCCTGTGAAGTGTAAAACACCCCCACTGTCCTCAGTAATATTAACACACTGACAGAGAACACAGATTAATATTAACACACTCACTGACACACTGTGTATATCATGACCCACAGTCAGATAAACCCTGTGAAGTGTAAAACACCCCCACTGTCCTCAGTAATATTAACACACTGACAGAGAACACAGATTAATATTAACACACTCACTGACACACTGTGCACATCATGACCCACAGTCAGATACACCCTGTGAAGTGCAAAACACCCCCACTGTCCTCAGGAATATTAACACACTGACAGAGAACACTGATTAATATTAACACACTCACTGACACACTGTGTATATCATGACCCACAGTCAGATACACCCTGTGAAGTGTAAAACACCCCCACTGTCCTCAGCAATATTAACACACTGACAGAGAACACAGATTAATATTAACACACTCACTGACACACTGTGTATATCATGACCCACAGTCAGATACACCCTGTGAAGTGTAAAACACCCCCACTGTCCTGAGGAATATTAACACACTGACAGAGAACACAGATTAATATTAACACACTCACTGACACACTGTGTATATCATGACCGACAGTCAGATACACCCTGTGAAGTGTAAAACACCCCCACTGTCCTCAGGAATATTAACACACTGACAGAGAACACAGATTAATATTAACACACTCACTGACACACTGTGTATATCATGACCCACAGTCAGATACACCCTGTGAAGTGTAAAACACCCCCACTGTCCTCAGGAATATTAACACACTGACAGAGAACACAGATTAATATTAACACACTCACTGACACACTGTGTATATCATGACCCACAGTCAGATACACTCTGTGAAGTGTAAAACACCCCCACGGTCCTCAGTAATATTAACACACTGACAGAGAACACAGATTAATATTGACAGACTCACTGACACACTGTGTACATCATGACCCACAGTCAGATAAACCCTGTGAAGTGTAAAATACCCCCCCTGTCCTCAGTAATATTAACACACTGACAGAGAACACAGATTAATATTAACACACTCACTGACACACTGTGTATATCATGACCCACAGTCAGATACACCCTGTGAAGTGTAAAACACCCCCACTGTCCTCAGTAATATTAACACACTGACAGAGAACACAGATTAATATTAACACACTCACTGACACACTGTGTATATCATGACCCACAGTCAGATACACCCTGTGAAGTGTAAAACACCCCCACTGTCCTCAGTAATATTAACACACTGACAGAGAACACAGATTAATATTAACACTCTCACTGACACACTGTGTATATCATGACCCACAGTCAGATACACCCTGTGAAGTGTAAAACATCCCCACTGTCCTCAGGAATATTAACACACTGACAGAGAACACAGATTAATATTAGCACACTCACTGACACACTGTGTATATCATGGCCCACAGTCAGATACACCCTGTGAAGTGTAAAACATCCCCACTGTCCTCTGGAATATTAACACACTGACAGAGAACACAGATTAATATTAACACACTCACTGACACACTGTGTATATCATGACCCACAGTCAGATACACCCTGTGAAGTGTAAAACACCCCCACTGTCCTCAGCAATATTAACACACTGACAGAGAACACAGATTAATATTAACACACTCACTGACACACTGTGTATATCATGACCCACAGTCAGATACACTCTGTGAAGTGTAAAACACCCCCACTGTCCTCAGTAATATTAACACACTGACAGAGAACACAGATTAATATTAACAGACTCACTGACACACTGTGTACATCATGACCCACAGTCAGATAAACCCTGTGAAGTGTAAAATACCCCCCCTGTCCTCAGTAATATTAACACACTGACAGAGAACACAGATTGATATTAACACACTCACTGACACACTGTGTATATCATGACCCACAGTCAGATACACCCTGTAAAGTGTAAAACACCCCCACTGTCCTCAGTAATATTAACACACTGACAGAGAACACAGATTAATATTAACACACTCAATGACACACTGTGTATATCATGACCCACATTCAGATACACCCTGTGAAGTGTAAAACACCCCCACTGTCCTCAGTAATATTAACACACTGACAGAGAACACAGATTAATATTAACACTCTCACTGACACACTGTGTATATCATGACCCACAGTCAGATACACCCTGTGAAGTGTAAAACATCCCCACTGTCCTCAGGAATATTAACACACTGACAGAGAACACAGATTAATATTAACACTCTCACTGACACACTGTGTATATCATGACCCACAGTCAGATACACCCGGTGAAGTGTAAAACACCCCCACTGACCTCAGGAATATTAACACACTGACAGAGTACACAGATTAATATTAACACACTCACTGACACACTGTGTATATCATGACCCACAGTCAGATACACCCTGTGAAGTGTAAAACACCCCCACTGTCCTCAGGAATATTAACACACTGACAGAGTACACAGATTAATAATAACACACTCACTGACACACTGTGTACATCATGACCCACAGTCAAATAAACCCTGTGAAGTGTAGAACACCCCCACTGTCCTCAGGAATATTAACACACTGACAGAGAACACAGATTAATATTAACACACTCACTGACACACTGTGTATATCATGACCCACAGTCAGATAAACCCTGTGAAGTGTAAAACACCCCCACTGTCCTCAGCAATATTAACACACTGACAGAGAACACAGATTAATATTAACACACTCACTGACACACTGTGTACATCATGACCCACAGTCAGATACACCCTGTGAAGTGTAAAACACCCCCACTGTCCTCAGTAATATTAACACACTGACAGAGAACACAGATTAATATTAACACACTCACTGACACACTGTGTATATCATGACCACAGTCAGTTACACCCTGTGAAGTGTAAAACATCCCCACTGTCCTCAGTAATATTAACACATTGACAGAGAACACAGATTAATATTAACACACTCACTGACACACTGTGTATATCATGACCCACAGACAGATAAACCCTGTGAAGTGTAAAATACCCCCACTGTCCTCAGCAATATTAACACACTGACAGAGAACACAGATTAATATTAACACACTCACTGACACACTGTGTATATCATGATCCACAGTCAGATACACCCTGTGAAGTGTAAAACACCCCCACTGTCCTCAGTAATATTAACACACTGACAGAGAACACAGATTAATATTAACACACTCACTGACACACTGTGTATATCATGACCCACAGTCAGATACACCCTGTGAAGTGTAAAACACCCCCACTGTCCTCAGGAATATTAACACACTGACAGAGAACACAGATTAATATTAACACACTCACTGACACACTGTGTATATCATGACCCACAGTCAGATAAACCCTGTGAAGTGTAAAACACCCCCACTGTCCTCAGGAATATTAACACATTGACAGAGAACACAGATTAATATTAACACACTCACTGACACACTGTGTATATCATGACCCACAGTCAGATACACCCTGTGAAGTGTAAAACACCCCCACTGTCCTCAGGAATATTAACACACTGACAGAGAACACAGATTAATATTAACACACTCACTGACACACTGTGTACATCATGACCCACAGTCAGATACACCCTGTGAAGTGTAAAACACCCCCACTGTCCTCAGCAATATTAACACACTGACAGAGAACACAGATTAATATTAACACACTCACTGACACACTGTGTACATCATGACCCACAGTCAGATACACCCTGTGAATTGTAAAACACCCCCACTGTCCTCAGTAATATTAACACACTGAGAGAGAACACAGATTAATATTAACACACTCACTGACACACTGTGTATATCATGACCCACAGTCAGATACATCCTGTGAAGTGTAAAACACCCCCACTGTCCTCAGTAATATTAACACACTGACAGAGAACACAGATTAATATTAACACACTCACTGACACACTGTGTATATCATGACCCACAGTCAGATACATCCTGTGAAGTGTAAAACACCCCCACTGTCCTCAGTAATATTAACACACTGACAGAGAACACAGATTAATATTAACACACTCACTGACACACTGTGTATATCATGACCCACAGTCAGATACACCCTGTGAAGTGTAAAACACCCCCACTTTCCTCAGTAATATTAACACACTGACAGAGAACACAGATTAATATTAACACACTCACTGACACACTGTGTACATCATGACACACAGTCAGATAAACCCTGTGAAGTGTAAAACACCCCCACTGTCCTCAGTAATATTAACACACTGACAGAGAACACAGATTCATATTAACAGTCTCACTGACACATTGTGTATATCATGACCCACAGTCAGATACACCCTGTGAAGTGTAAAACACCCCCACTGTCCTCAGGAATATTAACACACTGACAGAGAACACAGATTAATATTAACACACTCACTGACACACTGTGTACATCATGACCCACAGTCAGATACACCCTGTGAAGTGTAAAACACCCCCACTGTCCTCAGCAATATTAACACACTGACAGAGAACACAGATTAATATTAACACACTCACTGACACACTGTGTATATCATGACCCACAGTCAGATACACCCTGTGAAGTGTAAAACACCCCCACTGTCCTGAGGAATATTAACACACTGACAGAGAACACAGATAAATATTAACACACTCATTGACACACTGTGTATATCATGACCCACAGTCAGATACACCCTGTGAAGTGTAAAACACCCCCACTGTCCTGAGGAATATTAACACACTGACAGAGAACACAGATTAATATTAACACACTCACTGACACACTGTGTATATCATGACCCACAGTCAGATACACCCTGTGAAGTGTAAAACACCCCCACTGTCCTGAGGAATATTAACACACTGACAGTGAACACAGATTAATATTAACACACTCACTGACACACTGTGTACATCATGACCCACAGTCAGATACACCCTGTGAAGTGTAAAACACCCCCACTGTCCTCAGGAATATTAACACACTGACAGAGAACACAGATTAATATTAACACACTCACTGACACACTGTGTATATCATGACCCACAGTCAGATAAACCCCGTGAAGTGTAAAACACCCCCACTGTCCTCAGCAATATTAACACACTGACAGAGAACACAGATTAATAGTAACACACTCACTGACACACTGTGTATATCATGACCCACAGTCAGATACACCCTGTGAAGTGTAAAACACCCCCACTGTCCTCAGTAATATTAACACACTGACAGAGAACACAGATTAATATTAACACACTCACTGACACACTGTGTACATCATGACCCACAGTCAGATACACCCTGTGAAGTGTAAAACACCCCCACTGTCCTCAGTAATATTAACACACTGACAGAGAACACAGATTAATATTAACATACTCACTGACACACTGTGTACATCATGACCCACAGTCAGATACACCCTGTGAAGTGTAAAACACCCCCACTGTCCTCAGTAATATTAACACACTGACAGAGAACACAGATTAATATTAACACACTCACTGACACACTGTGTATATCATGACCCACAGTCAGATACACCCTGTGAAGTGTAAAACACCCCCACTGTCCTCAGGAATATTAACACACTGACAGAGAACACAGATTAATATTAACACACTCACTGACACACTGTGTACATCATGACCCACAGTCAGATACACCCTGTGAAGTGTAAAACACCCCCACTGTCCACAGTAATATTAACACACTGACAGAGAACACAGATTAATATCAACATACTCACTGACACACTGTGCACATCATGACCCACAGTCAAATAAACCCTGTGAAGAGTAGAACACCCCCACTGTCCTCAGGAATATTAACACACTGACAGAGAACACAGATTAATATTAACACACTCACTGACACACTGTGTACATCATGACCCACAGTCAGATACACCCTGTGAAGTGTAAAACGTCCCCACTGCCCTCAGGAATATTAACACACTGACAGAGAACACAGATTAATATTAACACACTCACTGACACACTGTGTACATCATGACCCACAGTCAGATACACCCTGTGAAGTGTAAAACACCCCCACTGTCCTCAGGAATATTAACACACTGACAGAGAACACAGATTAATATTAACACACTCACTGACAGACTGTGTACATCATGACCCACAGTCAGATACACCCTGTGAAGTGTAAAACACCCCCACTGTCCTCAGGAATATTAACACACTGACAGAGAACACAGATTAATATTAACACACTCACTGACACACTGTGTATATCATGACCCACAATCAGATACACCCTGTGAAGTGTAAAACACCCCCACTGTCCTCAGGAATATTAACACACTGACAGAGAACACAGATTAATATTAACACACTCACTGACACACTGTGTATATCATGACCCACAGTCAGATACACCCTGTGAAGTGCAAAACACCCCCACTGTCCTGAGTAATATGAGCACACTGACAGAGAACACAGATTAATATTAACACACTCACTGACACACTGTGTACATCATGACCCACAGTCAGATACACCCTGTGAAGTGTAAAACACCCCCACTGTCCTCAGTAATATTAACACACTGACAGAGAACACAGATTAATATTAACACACTCACTGACACACTGTGTATATCATGACCCACAGTCAGATAAACCCTGTGAAGTGTAAAACACCCCCACTGTCCTCAGTAATATTAACACACTGACAGAGAACACAGATTAATATTAACACACTCACTGACACACTGTGCACATCATGACCCACAGTCAGATACACCCTGTGAAGTGCAAAACACCCCCACTGTCCTCAGGAATATTAACACACTGACAGAGAACACTGATTAATATTAACACACTCACTGACACACTGTGTATATCATGACCCACAGTCAGATACACCCTGTGAAGTGTAAAACACCCCCAATGTCCTCAGCAATATTAACACACTGACAGAGAACACAGATTAATATTAACACACTCACTGACACACTGTGTATATCATGACCCACAGTCAGAGACACCCTGTGAAGTGTAAAACACCCCCACTGTCCTCAGGAATATTAACACACTGACAGAGAACACAGATTAATATTAACACACTCATTGAATCACTGTGTATATCATGACCCACAGTCAGATACACCCTGTGAAGTGTAAAACACCCCCACTGTCCTGAGGAATATTAACACACTGACAGAGAACACAGATTAATATTAACACACTCACTGACACACTGTGTATATCATGACCCACAGTCAGATACACCCTGTGAAGTGTAAAACACCCCCACTGTCCTGAGGAATATTAACACACTGACAGTGAACACAGATTAATATTAACACACTCACTGACACACTGTGTACATCATGACCCACAGTCAGATACACCCTGTGAAGTGTAAAACACCCCCACTGTCCTCAGGAATATTAACACACTGACAGAGAACACAGATTAATATTAACACACTCACTGACACACTGTGTATATCATGACCCACAGTCAGATAAACCCCGTGAAGTGTAAAACAACCCCACTGTCCTCAGCAATATTAACACACTGACAGAGAACACAGATTAATAGTAACACACTCACTGACACACTGAGTATATCATGACCCACAGTCAGATACACCCTGTGAAGTGTAAAACAACCCCACTGTCCTCAGTAATATTAACACATTGACAGAGAACACAGATTAATATTAACACACTCACTGACACACTGTGTACATCATGACCCACAGTCAGATACACCCTGTGAAGTGTAAAACACCCCCACTGTCCTCAGTAATATTAACACACTGACAGAGAACACAGATTAATATTAACATACTCACTGACACACTGTGTACATCATGACCCACAGTCAGATACACCCTGTGAAGTGTAAAACACCCCCACTGTCCTCAGTAATATTAACACACTGACAGAGAACACAGATTAATATTAACACACTCACTGACACACTGTGTATATCATGACCCACAGTCAGATACACCCTGTGAAGTGTAAAACACCCCCAATGTCCTCAGTAATATTAACACACTGACAGAGAACACAGATTAATATTAACACACTCACTGACACACTGTGTACATCATGACCCACAGTCAGATACACCCTGTGAAGTGTAAAACACCCCCACTGTCCACAGTAATATTAACACACTGACAGAGAACACAGATTAGTATCAACATACTCACTGACACACTGTGCACATCATGACCCACAGTCAAATAAACCCTGTGAAGTGTAGAACACGCCCACTGTCCTCAGGAATATTAACACACTGACAGAGAACACAGATTAATATTAACACACCCACTGACACACTGTGTACATCATGACCCACAGTCAGATACACCCTGTGAAGTGTAAAACGTCCCCACTGCCCTCAGGAATATTAACACACTGACAGAGAACACAGATTAATATTAACACACTCACTGACACACTGTGTACATCATGACCCACAGTCAGATACACCCTGTGAAGTGTAAAACATCCCCACTGTCCTCAGTAATATTAACACACTGACAGAGAACACAGATTAATATTAACATACTCACTGACACACTGTGTACATCATGACCCACAGTCAGATACACCCTGTGAAGTGTAAAACACCCCCACTGTCCTCAGGAATATTAACACACTGACAGAGAACACAGATTAATATTAACACACTCACTGACAGACTGTGTACATCATGACCCACAGTCAGATACACCCTGTGAAGTGTAAAACACCCCCACTGTCCTCAGGAATATTAACACACTGACAGAGAACACAGATTAATATTAACACACTCACTGACACACTGTGCACATCATGACCCACAGTCAGATACACCCTGTGAAGTGTAAAACATCCCCACTGCCCTCAGGAATATTAACACACTGACAGAGAACACAGATTAATATTAACACACTCACTGACACACTGTCTACATCATGACCCACAGTCAGATACACCCTGTGAAGTGTAAAACACCCCCACTGTCCTCAGGAATATTAACACACTGACAGAGAACACAGATTAATATTAACACACTCACTGACACACTGTGTATATCATGACCCACAGTCAGATACACCCTGTGAAGTGTAAAACACCCCCACTGTCCTCAGGAATATTAACACACTGACAGAGAACACAGATTAATATTAACACACTCACTGACACACTGTGTATATCATGACCCACAGTCAGATACACCCTGTGAAGTGTAAAACACCCCCACTGTCCTCAGTAATATTAACACACTGACAGAGAACACAGATGAATATTAACACAATCACTGACACACTGTGTATATCATGGCCCACAGTCAGATACACCCTGTGAAGTGTAAAACACCCCCACTGTCCTGAGTAATATGAGCACACTGACAGAGAACACAGATTAATATTAACACACTCACTGACACACTGTGTACATCATGACCCACAGTCAGATACACCCTGTGAAGTGTAAAACACCCCCACTGTCCTCAGTAATATTAACACACTGACAGAGAACACAGATTAATATTAACACACTCACTGACACACTGTGCACATCATGACCCACAGTCAGATACACCCTGTGAAGTGCAAAACACCCCCACTGTCCTCAGGAATATTAACACACTGACAGAGAACACTGATTAATATTAACACACTCACTGACACACTGTGTATATCATGACCCACAGTCAGATACACCCTGTGAAGTGTAAAACACCCCCACTGTCCTCAGTAATATTAACACACTGACAGAGAACACAGATTAATATTAACAGACTCACTGACACACTGTGTATATCATGACCCACAGTCAGATACACCCTGTGAAGTGTAAAACACCCCCACTGTCCTCAGTAATATTAACACACTGACAGAGAACACAGATTAATATTAACACACTCACTGACACACTGTGTATATCATGACCCACAGTCAGATAAACCCTGTGAAGTGTAAAACACCCCCACTGTCCTCAGTAATATTAACACACTGACAGAGAACACAGATTAATATTAACACACTCACTGACACACTGTGTACATCATGACCCACAGTCAGATACACCCTGTGAAGTGTAAAACACCCCCACTGTCCTCAGTAATATTAACACACTGACAGAGAACACAGATTAATATTAACACACTCACTGACACACTGTGTACATCATGACCCACAGTCAGATACACCCTGTGAAGTGTAAAACACCCCCACTGTCCTCAGTAATATTAACACACTGACAGAGAACACAGATTAATATTAACACACTCACTGACACACTGTGTACATCATGACCCACAGTCAGTTACACCCTGTGAAGTGTAAAACACCCCCACTGTCCTCAGTAATATTAACACACTGACAGAGAACACAGATTAATATTAACACACTCACTGACACACTGTGCACATCATGACCCACAGTCAGATAAACCCTGTGAAGTGTAAAACACCCCCACTGTCCTCAGTAATATTAACACACTGAGAGAGAACACAGATTAATATTAACACACTCACTGACACACTGTGTACATCATGACCCACAGTCAGATAAACCCTGTGAAGTGTAAAACACCCCCACTGTCCTCAGGAATATTAACACACTGACAGAGAACACAGATTAATATTAACACACTCACTGACACACTGTGTACATCATGACCCACAGTCAGATAAACCCTGTGAAGTGTAAAACACCCCCACTGTCCTGAGTAATATTAGCACACTGACAGAGAACACAGATTAATATTAACACATTCACTGACACACTGTGTATATCATGACCCACAGTCAGATACACACTGTGAAGTGTAAAACACCCCCACTGTCCTCAGTAATATTAACACACTGACAGAGAACACAGATTAATATTAACACACTTACTGACACACTGTGTATATCATGACCCACAGTCAGATACACCCTGTGAAGTGTAAAACACCCCCACTGTCCTCAGGAATATTAACACACTGACAGAGAACACAGATTAATATTAACACACTCACTGACACACTGTGTACATCATGACCCATAGTCAGATACACCCTGTGAAGTGTAAAACACCCCCACTGTCCTCAGGAATATTAACACACTGACAGAGAACACAGATTAATATTAACACACTCACTGACACACTGTGTATATCATGACCCACAGTCAGATACACCCTGTGAAGTGTAAAACACCCCCACTGTCCTCAGTAATATTAACACACTGACAGAGAACACAGATTAATATTAACACACTCACTGACACACTGTGTATATCATGACCCACAGTCAGATAAACCCTGTGAAGTGTAAAACACCCCCACTGTCCTGAGTAATATTAGCACACTGACAGAGAACACAGATTAATATTAACACACTCACTGACACACTGTGTACATCATGACCCACAGTCAGATAAACCCTGTGAAGTGTAAAACACCCCCACTGTCCTCAGTAATATTAACACACTGACAGAGAACACAGATTAATATTAACACACTCACTGACACACTGTGTATATCATGACCCACAGTCAGATAAACCCTGTGAAGTGTAAAACACCCCCACTGTCCTCAGTAATATTAACACACTGACAGAGAACACAGATTAATATTAACACACTCACTGACACACTGTGTACATCATGACCCAGAGTCAGATACACCCTGTGAAGTGTAAAACACCCCCACTGTCCTCTGGAATATTAACACTCTGACAGAGAACACAGATTAATATTAACACACTCACTGACACACTGTGTACATCATGACCCACAGTCAGATACACCCGGTGAAGTGTAAAACACCCCCACTGTCCTCAGGAATATTAACACACTGACAGAGAACACAGATTAATATTAACACACTCACTGACACACTGTGTACATCATGACCCACAGTCAGATACACCCTGTGAAGTGTAAAACATCCCCACTGCCCTCAGGAATATTAACACACTGACAGAGAACACAGATTAATATTAACACACTCACTGACACACTGTCTACATCATGACCCACAGTCAGATACACCCTGTGAAGTGTAAAACACCCCCACTGTCCTCAGGAATATTAACACACTGACAGAGAACACAGATTAATATTAACACACTCACTGACACACTGTGTATATCATGACCCACAGTCAGATACACCCTGTGAAGTGTAAAACACCCCCACTGTCCTCAGTAATATTAACACACTGACAGAGAACACAGATTAATATTAACACACTCACTGACACACTGTGTATATCATGACCCACAGTCAGATACACCCTGTGAAGTGTAAAACACCCCCACTGTCCTCAGTAATATTAACACACTGACAGAGAACACAGATTAATATTAACACACTCACTGACACACTGTGTATATCATGACCCACAGTCAGATAAACCCTGTGAAGTGTAAAACACCCCCACTGTCCTCAGTAATATTAACACACTGACAGAGAACACAGATTAATATTAACACACTCACTGACACACTGTGTACATCATGACCCACAGTCAGATACACCCTGTGAAGTGTAAAACACCCCCACTGTCCTCAGGAATATTAACACACTGACAGAGAACACAGATTAATATTAACACACTCACTGACACACTGTGTATATCATGACCCACAGTCAGATACACCCTGTGAAGTGTAAAACACCCCCACTGTCCTCAGGAATATTAACACACTGACAGAGAACACAGATTAATATTAACACACTCACTGACACACTGTGTATATCATGACCCACAGTCAGATACACCCTGTGAAGTGTAAAACACCCCCACTGTCCTCAGTAATATTAACACACTGACAGAGAACACAGATGAATATTAACACACTCACTGACACACTGTGTATATCATGACCCACAGTCAGATACACCCTGTGAAGTGTAAAACACCCCCACTGTCCGGAGTAATATGAGCACACTGACAGAGAACATAGATTAATATTAACACACTCACTGACACACTGTGTATATCATGACCCACAGTCAGATACACCCTGTGAAGTGTAAAACACCCCCACTGTCCTCAGTAATATTAACACACTGACAGAGAACACAGATTAATATTAACACACTCACTGACACACTGTGTATATCATGACCCACAGTCAGATAAACCCTGTGAAGTGTAGAACACGCCCACTGTCCACAGTAATATTAACACACTGACAGAGAACACAGATTAATATTAACACACCCACTGACACACTGTGTACATCATGACCCACAGTCAGATACACCCTGTGAAGTGTAAAACGTCCCCACTGCCCTCAGGAATATTAACACACTGACAGAGAACACAGATTAATATCAACATACTCACTGACACACTGTGCACATCATGACCCACAGTCAAATAAACCCTGTGAAGTGTAGAACACGCCCACTGTCCTCAGGAATATTAACACACTGACAGAGAACACAGATTAATATCAACATACTCACTGACACACTGTGCACATCATGACCCACAGTCAAATAAACCCTGTGAAGTGTAGAACACCCCCACTGTCCTCAGTAATATTAACACACTGACAGAGAACACAGATTAATATTAACACACTCACTGACACACTGTGTATATCATGACCCACAGTCAGATACACCCTGTGAAGTGTAAAACATCCCCACTGCCCTCAGGAATATTAACACACTGACAGAGAACACAGATTAATATTAACACACTCACTGACACACTGTGTACATCATGACCCACAGTCAGATACACCCTGTGAAGTGTAAAACACCCCCACTGTCCTCAGTAATATTAACACACTGACAGAGAACACAGATTAATATTAACACACTCACTGACACACTGTGTATATCATGACCCACAGTCAGATAAACCCTGTGAAGTGTAAAACACCCCCACTGTCCTCAGTAATATTAACACACTGACAGAGAACACAGATTAATATTAACACACTCACTGACACACTGTGTACATCATGACCCACAGTCAGATACACCCTGTGAAGTGTAAAACATCCCCACTGCCCTCAGGAATATTAACACACTGACAGAGAACACAGATTAATATTAACACACTCACTGACACACTGTGTACATCATGACCCACAGTCAGATACACCCTGTGAAGTGTAAAACATCCCCACTGCCCTCAGGAATATTAACACACTGACAGAGAACACAGATTAATATTAACACACTCACTGACACACTGTCTACATCATGACCCACAGTCAGATACACCCTGTGAAGTGTAAAACACCCCCACTGTCCTCAGGAATATTAACACACTGACAGAGAACACAGATTAATATTAACACACTCACTGACACACTGTGTATATCATGACCCACAGTCAGATACACCCTGTGAAGTGTAAAACACCCCCACTGTCCTCAGGAATATTAACACACTGACAGAGAACACAGATTAATATTAACACACTCACTGACACACTGTGTATATCATGACCCACAGTCAGATACACCCTGTGAAGTGTAAAACACCCCCACTGTCCTCAGTAATATTAACACACTGACAGAGAACACAGATGAATATTAACACACTCACTGACACACTGTGTATATCATGACCCACAGTCAGATACACCCTGTGAAGTGTAAAACACCCCCACTGTCCTGAGTAATATGAGCACACTGACAGAGAACACAGATTAATATTAACACACTCACTGACACACTGTGTACATCATGACCCACAGTCAGATACACCCTGTGAAGTGTAAAACACCCCCACTGTCCTCAGTAATATTAACACACTGACAGAGAACACAGATTAATATTAACACACTCACTGACACACTGTGTATATCATGACCCACAGTCAGATAAACCCTGTGAAGTGTAAAACACCCCCACTGTCCTGAGTAATATTAACACACTGACAGAGAACACAGATTAATATTAACACACTCACTGACACACTGTATACATCATGACCCACAGTCAGATAAACCCTGTGAAGTGTAAAACACCCCCACTGTCCTCAGTAATATTAACACACTGACAGAGAACACAGATTAATATTAACACACTCACTGACACACTGTGTATATCATGACCCACAGTCAGATAAACCCTGTGAAGTGTAAAACACCCCCACTGTCCTCAGTAATATTAACACACTGACAGAGAACACAGATTAATATTAACACACTCACTGACACACTGTGTACATCATGACCCAGAGTCAGATACACCCTGTGAAGTGTAAAACACCCCCACTGTCCTCTGGAATATTAACACTCTGACAGATAACACAGATTAATATTAACACACTCACTGACACACTGTGTACATCATGACCCACAGTCAGATACACCCGGTGAAGTGTAAAACACCCCCACTGTCCTCAGGAATATTAACACACTGACAGAGAACACAGATTAATATTAACACACTCACTGACACACTGTGTACATCATGACCCACAGTCAGATACACCCTGTGAAGTGTAAAACATCCCCACTGCCCTCAGGAATATTAACACACTGACAGAGAACACAGATTAATATTAACACACTCACTGACACACTGTCTACATCATGACCCACAGTCAGATACACCCTGTGAAGTGTAAAACACCCCCACTGTCCTCAGGAATATTAACACACTGACAGAGAACACAGATTAATATTAACACACTCACTGACACACTGTGTATATCATGACCCACAGTCAGATACACCCTGTGAAGTGTAAAACACCCCCACTGTCCTCAGTAATATTAACACACTGACAGAGAACACAGATTAATATTAACACACTCACTGACACACTGTGTATATCATGACCCACAGTCAGATACACCCTGTGAAGTGTAAAACACCCCCACTGTCCTCAGTAATATTAACACACTGACAGAGAACACAGATTAATATTAACACACTCACTGACACACTGTGTATATCATGACCCACAGTCAGATAAACCCTGTGAAGTGTAAAACACCCCCACTGTCCTCAGTAATATTAAGACACTGACAGAGAACACAGATTCATATTAACAGTCTCACTGACACATTGGGTATATCATGACCCACAGTCAGATACACCCTGTGAAGTGTAAAACACGCCCACTGTCCTCAGGAATATTAACACACTGACAGAGAACACAGATTAATATTAACACACTCACTGACACACTGTGTACATCATGACCCACAGTCAGATACACCCTGTGAAGTGTAAAACACCCCCACTGTCCTCAGTAATGTTAACACACTGACAGAGAACACTGATTAATATTAACACACTCACTGACACACTGTGTATATCATGACCCACAGTCAGATACACCCTGTGAAGTGTAAAACACCCCCACTGTCCTCAGCAATATAAACACACTGACAGAGAACACAGATTAATATTAACACACTCACTGACACACTGTGTATATCATGACCCACAGTCAGATACACCCTGTGAAGTGTAAAACACCCCCACTGTCCTCAGTAATATTAACACACTGACAGAGAACACAGATTAATATTAACACACTCACTGACACGCTGTGTACATCATGACCCACAGTCAGATACACCCTGTGAAGTGTAAAACACCCCCACTGTCCTCAGCAATATTAACACACTGACAGAGAACACAGATTAATATTAACACACTCACTGACACACTGTGTATATCATGACCCACAGTCAGATAAACCCCGTGAAGTGTAAAACACCCCCACTGTCCTCAGCAATATTAACACACTGACAGAGAACACAGATTAATAGTAACACACTCACTGACACACTGTGTATATCATGACCCACAGTCAGATACACCCTGTGAAGTGTAAAACACCCCCACTGTCCTCAGTAATATTAACACACTGACAGAGAACACAGATTAATATTAACATACTCACTGACACACTGTGTACATCATGACCCACAGTCAGATACACCCTGTGAAGTGTAAAACACACCCAATGTCCTCAGGAATATTAACACACTGACAGAAAACACAGATTAATATTAACACACTCAATGACACACTGTGTACATCATGACCCACAGTCAGATAAACCCTGTGAAGTGTAAAACACCCCCACTGTCCTCAGTAATATTAACACACTGACAGAGAACACAGATTAATATTAACATACTCACTGACACACTGTGTATATCATGACCCACAGTCAGATACACCCTGTGAAGTGTAAAACACCCCCACTGTCCTCAGTAATATTAACACACTGACAGAGAACACAGATTAATATTAACACACTCACTGACACACTGTGTACATCATGACCCACAGTCAGATACACCCTGTGAAGTGTAAAACACCCCCACTGTCCTCAGTAATATTAACACACTGACAGAGAACACAGATTAATATTAACACACTCACTGACACACTGTGTACATCATGACCCACAGTCAGATACACCCTGTGAAGTGTAAAACACCCCCACTATCCTCAGTAATATTAACACACTGACAGAGAACACAGACTAATATTAACATACTCACTGACACACTGTGTACATCATGACACACTGTCAGATAATCCCTGTGAAGTGTAAAACACCCCCACTGTCCTCAGCAATATTAACACACTGACAGAGAACACAGATTAATATTAACACACTCACTGACACACTGTGTATATCATGACCCACAGTCAGATACACCCTGTGAAGTGTAAAACACCCCCACTGTCCTCAGTAATATTAACACACTGACAGAGAACACAGATTAATATTAACACACTCACTGACACACTGTGTATATCATGACTCACAGTCAGATACACCCTGTGAAGTGTAAAACACCCCCACTGTCCTCAGGAATATTAACACACTGACAGAGAACACAGATTAATATTAACACACTCACTGACACACTGTGTACATCATGACCCACAGTCAGATACACCCTGTGAAGTGTAAAACATCCCCACTGCCCTCAGGAATATTAACACACTGACAGAGAACACAGATTAATATTAACACACTCACTGACACACTGTGTACATAATGACCCACAGTCAGATACACCCTGTGAACTGTAAAACACCCCCACTGTCCTCAGTAATATTAACACACTGACAGAGAACACAGATTAATATTAACACACTCACTGACACACTGTGCACATCATGACCCACAGTCAGATAAACCCTGTGAAGTGAAAAACACCCCCACTGTCCTCAGTAATATTAACACACTGACAGAGAACACAGATTAATATTAACAGACTCACTGACACACTGTGTACATCATGACCCACAGTCAGATAAACCCTGTGAAGTGTAAAACACCCCCACTGTCCTCAGGAATATTAACACACTGACAGAGAACACAGATTAATATTAACACACTCACTGACACACTGTGTACATCATGGCCCACAGTCAGATACACCCTGTGAAGTGTAAAACACCCCCACTGTCCTCAGCAATATTAACACACTGACAGAGAACACAGATTAATATTAACACACTCACTGACACACTGTGTATATCATGACCCACAGTCAGATACACCCTGTGAAGTGTAAAACACCCCCACTGTCCTCAGTAATATTAACACACTGACAGAGAACACAGATTAATATTAACACACTCACTGACACATTGTGTATATCATGACACACAGTCAATTACACCCTGTGAAGTGTAAAACACCCCCACTGTCCTCAGTAATATTAACACACTGACAGAGAACACAGATTAATATTAACACACTCACTGACACACTGTGTATATCATGACCCACAGTCAGATACACCCTGTGAAGTGTAAAACATCCCCACTGTCCTCAGTAATATTAACACACTGACAGAGAACACAGATTAATATTAACACACTCACTGACACACTGTGTACATCATGACCCACAGTCAGATAAACCCTGTGAAGTGTAAAACACCCCCACTGTCCTCAGGAATATTAACACACTGACAGAGAACACAGATTAATATTAACACACTCACCGACACACTGTGAATATCATGACCCATAGTCAGATACACCCTGTGAAGTGTAAAACACCCCCACTGTCCTCAGGAATATTAACACACTGACAGAGAACACAGATTAATATTAACACACTCACTGACACACTGTGTATATCATGACCCACAGTCAGATACACCCTGTGAAGTGTAAAACACCCCCACTGTCCTCAGTAATATTAACACACTGACAGAGAACACAGATTAATATTAACACACTCACTGACACACTGTGTATATCATGACCCACAGTCAGATAAACCCTGTGAAGTGTAAAACACCACCACTGTCCTGAGTAATATTAGCACACTGACAGAGAACACAGATTAATATTAACACACTCACTGACACACTGTGTACATCATGACCCACAGTCAGATAAACCCTGTGAAGTGTAAAACACCCCCACTGTCCTCAGTAATATTAACACACTGACAGAGAACACAGATTAATATTAACACACTCACTGACACACTGTGTATATCATGACCCACAGTCAGATAAACCCTGTGAAGTGTACAATACCCCCACTGTCCTCAGTAATATTAACACACTGACAGAGAACACAGATTAATATTAACACACTCACTGACACACTGTGTACATCATGACCCACAGTCAGATACACCCTGTGAAGTGTAAAACACCCCCACTGTCCTCTGGAATATTAACACACTGACAGAGAACACAGATTAATATTAACACACTCACTGACACACTGTGTACATCATGACCCACAGTCAGATACACCCGGTGAAGTGTAAAACACCCCCACTGTCCTCAGGAATATTAACACACTGACAGAGAACACAGATTAATATTAACACACTCACTGACACACTGTGTACATCATGACCCACAGCCAGATACACCCTGTGAAGTGTAAAACACCCCCACTGTCCTCAGTAATATTAAGACACTGACAGAGAACACAGATTCATATTAACAGTCTCACTGACACATTGTGTATATCATGACCCACAGTCAGATACACCCTGTGAAGTGTAAAACACGCCCACTGTCCTCAGGAATATTAACACACTGACAGAGAACACAGATTAATATTAACACACTCACTGACACACTGTGTACATCATGACCCACAGTCAGATACACCCTGTGAAGTGTAAAACACCCCCACTGTCCTCAGTAATATTAACACACTGACAGAGAACACTGATTAATATTAACACACTCACTGACACACTGTGTATATCATGACCCACAGTCAGATACACCCTGTGAAGTGTAAAACACCCCCACTGTCCTCAGCAATATTAACACACTGACAGAGAACACAGATTAATATTAACACACTCACTGACACACTGTGTACATCATGACCCACAGTCAGATACACCCTGTGAAGTGTAAAACACCCCCACTGTCCTCAGGAATATTAACACACTGACAGAGAACACAGATTAATATTAACACACTCACTGACACACTGTGTATATCATGACCCACAGTCAGATAAACCCCGTGAAGTGTAAAACACCCCCACTGTCCTCAGCAAAATTAACACACTGACAGAGAACACAGATTAATAGTAACACACTCACTGACACACTGTGTATATCATGACCCACAGTCAGATACACCCTGTGAAGTGTAAAACACCCCCACTGTCCTCAGTAATATTAACACACTGACAGAGAACACAGATTAATATTAACATACTCACTGACAAACTGTGTACATCATGACCCACAGTCAGATACACCCTGTGAAGTGTAAAACACCCCCAATGTCCTCAGGAATATTAACACACTGACAGAGAACACAGATTAATATTAACACACTCACTGACACACTGTGTACATCATGACCCACAGTCAGATACACCCTGCGAAGTGTAAAACACCCCCACTGTCCTCAGTAATATTAACACACTGACAGAGAACACAGATTAATATTAACAGACTCACTGACACACTGTGTATATCATGACCCACAGTCAGATAAACCCTGTGAAGTGTAAAACACCCCCACTGTCCTCAGCAATATTAACACACTGACAGAGAACACAGATTAATATTAACACATTCACTGACACTCTGTGTATATCATGATCCACAGTCAGATACACCCTGTGAAGTGTAAAACACCCCCACTGTCCTCAGTAATATTAACACACTGACAGAGAACACAGATTAATATTAACACACTCACTGTCACACTGTGTATATCATGACTCACAGTCAGATACACCCTGTGAAGTGTAAAACACCCCCACTGTCCTGAGTAATATTAACACACTGACAGAGAACACAGATTAATATTAACACACACACTGACACACTTTGCACATCATGACCCATAGTCAGATACACCCTGTGAAGTGTAAAACACCCCCACTGTCCTCAGGAATATTAACACACTGACAGAGAACACAGATTAATATTAACACACTCACTGACACACTGTGTATATCATGACCCACAGTCAGATACACCCTGTGAAGTGTAAAACATTCCCACTGTCCTCATTAATATTAACACACTGACAGAGAACACAGATTAATATTAACACACTCACTGACACACTGTGTATATCATGTCCCACAGTCAGATACACCCTGTGAAGTGTAAAACACCCCCACTGTCCTCAGTAATATTAACACACTGACAGAGAACACAGATTAATATTAACACACTCACTGACACACTGTGTACATCATGACCCACAGTCAGATACACCCTGTGAAGTGTAAAACATCCCCACTGTCCTCAGTAATATTAACACACTGACAGAGAACACAGATTAATATTAACACACTCACTGACACACTGTGTATATCATGACCCACAGTCAGATACACCCTGTGAAGTGTAAAACACCCCACTGTCCTCAGTAATATTAACACACTGACAGAGAACACAGATTAATATTAACACACTCACTGACACACTGTGTACATCATGACTCACAGCCAGATACACCCTGTGAAGTGTAAAACACCCCCACTGTCCTCAGTAATATTAGCACACTGACAGAGAACACAGATTAATATTAACACTCTCACTGACACACTGTGTATATCATGACCCACAGTCAGATACACCCTGTGAAGAGTAAAACACCCCCACTGTCCACAGTAATATTAACACACTGACAGAGAACACAGATTAATATTAACACTCTCACTGACACACTATGTATATCATGACCCACAGTCAGATAAACCCTGTGAAGTGTAAAACACCCCCACTGTCCTCAGGAATATTAACACACTGACAGAGAACACAGATTAATATTAACACTCTCACTGACACACTGTGTACATCATGACCCACAGTCAGATACACCCTGTGAAGTGTAAAACACCCCCACTGTCCTCAGTAATATTAACACACTGACAGAGAACACAGATTAATATTAACACTCTCACTGACACACTGTGTATATCATGACCCACAGTCAGATACACCCTGTGAAGTGTAAAACACCCCCACTGTCCTCAGTAATATTAACACACTGACAGAGAACACAGATTAATATTAACACACTCACTGACACACTGTGCACATCATGACCCACAGTCAGATACACCCTGTGAAGTGTAAAACACCCCCACTGTCCTCAGTAATATTAACACACTGACAGAGAACACAGATTAATATTAACACACTCACTGACACACTGTGCACATCATGACCCACAGTCAGATACACCCTGTGAAGTGTAAAACACCCCCACTGTCCTCAGGAATATTAACACACTGACAGAGAACACAGATTAATATTAACACACTCACTGACACACTGTGTATATCATGACCCACAGTCAGATACACCCTGTGAAGTGTAAAACACCCCCACTGTCCTCAGTAATATTAACACACTGACAGAGAACACAGATTAATATTAACAGACTCACTGACACACTGTGTATATCATGACCCACAGTCAGATACGCCCTGTGAAGTGTAAAACACCCCCACTGTCCTCAGTAATATTAACACACTGACAGAGAACACAGATTAATATTAACACACTCACTGACACACTGTGTACATCATGACCCACAGTCAGATACACCCTGTGAAGTGTAAAACACCCCCACTGTCCTCAGGAATATTAACACACTGACAGAGAACACAGATTAATATTAACACACTCACTGACACACTGTGTATATCATGACCCACAGTCAGATAAACCCCGTGAAGTGTAAAACACCCCCACTGTCCTCAGCAATATTAACACACTGACAGAGAACACAGATTAATAGTAACACACTCACTGACACACTGTGTATATCATGACCCACAGTCAGATACACCCTGTGAAGTGTAAAACACCCCCACTGTCCTCAGTAATATTAACACACTGACAGAGAACACAGATTAATATTAACATACTCACTGACAAACTGTGTACATCATGACCCACAGTCAGATACACCCTGTGAAGTGTAAAACACCCCCAATGTCCTCAGGAATATTAACACACTGACAGAGAACACAGATTAATATTAACACACTCACTGACACACTGTGTACATCATGACCCACAGTCAGATACACCCTGTGAAGTGTAATACACCCCCACTGTCCTCAGTAATATTAACACACTGACAGAGAACACAGATTAATATTAACATACTCACTGACACACTGTGTATATCATGACCCACAGTCAGATACACCCTGTGAAGTGTAAAACACCCCCACTGTCCTCAGTAATATTAACACACTGACAGAGAACACAGATTAATATTAACACATTCACTGACACACTGTGTACATCATGACCCACAGTCAGATACACCCTGTGAAGTGTAAAACACCCCCACTGTCCTCAGTAATATTAACACACTGACAGAGAACACAGATTAATATTAACACACTCACTGACACACTGTGTACATCATGACCCACAGTCAGATACACCCTGTGAAGTGTAAAACACCCCCACTATCCTCAGTAATATTAACACACTGACAGAGAACACAGATTAATATTAACATACTCACTGACACACTGTGTACATCATGACACACTGTCAGATAAACCCTGTGAAGTGTAAAACACCCCCACTGTCCTCAGCAATATTAACACACTGACAGAGAACACAGATTAATATTAACACACTCACTGACACACTGTGTATATCATGACCCACAGTCAGATACACCCTGTGAAGTGTAAAACAACCCCACTGTCCTCAGTAATATTAACACACTGACAGAGAACACAGATTAATATTAACACACTCACTGACACACTGTGTATATCATGACCCACAGTCAGATACACCCTGTGAAGTGTAAAACACCCCCACTGTCCTCAGTAATATTAACACACTGACAGAGAACACAGATTAATATTAACACACTCACTGACACACTGTGTATATCATGACCCACAGTCAGATACACCCTGTGAAGTGTAAAACACCCCCACTGTCCTCAGTAATATTAACACACTGACAGAGAACACAGATTAATATTAACACACTCACTGACACACTGTGTACATCATGACCCACAGTCAGATACACCCTGTGAAGTGTAAAACATCCCCACTGCCCTCAGGAATATTAACACACTGACAGAGAACACAGATTAATATTAACACACTCACTGACACACTGTGTACATCATGACCCACAGTCAGATACACCCTGTGAAGTGTAAAACACCCCCACTGTCCTCAGTAATATTAACACACTGACAGAGAACACAGATTAATATTAACACACTCACTGACACACTGTGTACATCATGACCCACAGTCAGATACACCCTGTGAAGTGTAAAACATCCCCACTGCCCTCAGTAATATTAACACACTGACAGAGAACACAGATTAATATTAACACACTCACTGACACACTGTGTACATCATGACCCACAGTCAGATACACCCTGTGAAGTGTAAAACACCCCCACTGTCCTCAGGAATATTAACACACTGACAGAGAACACAGATTAATATTAACACACTCACTGACACACTGTGTATATCATGACCCACAGTCAGATACACCCTGCGAAGTGTAAAACACCCCCACTGTCCTCAGTAATATTAACACACTGACAGAGAACACAGATTAATATTAACAGACTCACTGACACACTGTGTATATCATGACCCACAGTCAGATAAACCCTGTGAAGTGTAAAACACCCCCACTGTCCTCAGCAATATTAACACACTGACAGAGAACACAGATTAATATTAACACACTCACTGACACTCTGTGTATATCATGATCCACAGTCAGATACACCCTGTGAAGTGTAAAACACCCCCACTGTCCTCAGTAATATTAACACACTGACAGAGAACACAGATTAATATTAACACACTCACTGACACACTGTGTATATCATGACTCACAGTCAGATACACCCTGTGAAGTGTAAAACGCCCCCGCTGTCCTGAGTAATATTAACACACTGACAGAGAACACAGATTAATATTAACACACTCACTGACACACTTTGCACATCATGACCCATAGTCAGATACACCCTGTGAAGTGTAAAACACCCCCACTGTCCTCAGGAATACTAACACACTGACAGAGAACACAGATTAATATTAACACACTCACTGACACACTGTGTATATCATGACCCACAGTCAGATACACCCTGTGAAGTGTAAAACATTCCCACTGTCCTCAGTAATATTTACACACTGACAGAGAACACAGATTAATATTAACACACTCACTGACACACTGTGTATATCATGACCCACAGTCAGATACACCCTGTGAAGTGTAAAACACCCCCACTGTCCTCAGTAATATTAACACAATGACAGAGAACACAGATTAATATTAACACACTCACTGACACACTGTGTACATCATGACCCACAGTCAGATACACCCTGTGAAGTGTAAAACATCCCCACTGTCCTCAGTAATATTAACACACTGACAGAGAACACAGATTAATATTAACACACTCACTGACACACTGTGTATATCATGACCCACAGTCAGATACACCCTGTGAAGTGTAAAACACCCCACTGTCCTCAGTAATATTAACACACTGACAGAGAACACAGATTAATATTAACACACTCACTGACACACTGTGTACATCATGACTCACAGCCAGATACACCCTGTGAAGTGTAAAACACCCCCACTGTCCTCAGTAATATTAGCACACTGACAGAGAACACAGATTAATATTAACACTCTCACTGACACACTGTGTATATCATGACCCACAGTCAGATACACCCTGTGAAGAGTAAAACACCCCCACTGTCCTCAGTAATATTAACACACTGACAGAGAACACAGATTAATATTAACACTCTCACTGACACACTATGTATATCATGACCCACAGTCAGATAAACCCTGTGAAGTGTAAAACACCCCCACTGTCCTCAGGAATATTAACACACTGACAGAGAACACAGATTAATATTAACACTCTCACTGACACACTGTGTACATCATGACCCACAGTCAGATACACCCTGTGAAGTGTAAAACACCCCCACTGTCCTCAGTAATATTAACACACTGACAGAGAACACAGATTAATATTAACACTCTCACTGACACACTGTGTATATCATGACCCACAGTCAGATACACCCTGTGAAGTGTAAAACACCCCCACTGTCCTCAGTAATATTAACACACTGACAGAGAACACAGATTAATATTAACACACTCACTGACACACTGTGCACATCATGACCCACAGTCAGATACACCCTGTGAAGTGTAAAACACCCCCACTGTCCTCAGTAATATTAACACACTGACAGAGAACACAGATTAATATTAACACACTCACTGACACACTGTGCACATCATGACCCACAGTCAGATACACCCTGTGAAGTGTAAAACACCCCCACTGTCCTCAGGAATATTAACACACTGACAGAGAACACAGATTAATATTAACACACTCACTGACACACTGTGTATATCATGACCCACAGTCAGATACACCCTGTGAAGTGTAAAACACCCCCACTGTCCTCAGTAATATTAACACACTGACAGAGAACACAGATTAATATTAACAGACTCACTGACACACTGTGTATATCATGACCCACAGTCAGATACGCCCTGTGAAGTGTAAAACACCCCCACTGTCCTCAGTAATATTAACACACTGACAGAGAACACAGATTAATATTAACACACTCACTGACACACTGTGTACATCATGACCCACAGTCAGATAAACCCTGTGAAGTGTAAAACACCCCCACTGTCCTCAGTAATATTAACACACTGACAGAGAACACAGATTAATATTAACACACTCACTGACACACTGAGTACATCATGACCCACAGTCAGATAAACCCTGTGAAGTGTAAAACACCCCCACTGTCCTCAGTAATATTAACACACTGACAGAGAACACAGATTAATATTAACACACTCACTGACACACTGTGTATATCATGACCCACAGTCAGATACACCCTGTGAAGTGTAAAACACCCCCACTGTCCTCAGTAATATTAACACACTGACAGAGAACACAGATTAATATTAACATACTCACTGACAAACTGTGTACATCATGACCCACAGTCAGATACACCCTGTGAAGTGTAAAACACCCCCAATGTCCTCAGGAATATTAACACACTGACAGAGAACACAGATTAATATTAACACACTCACTGACACACTGTGTACATCATGACCCACAGTCAGATACACCCTGTGAAGTGTAATACACCCCCACTGTCCTCAGTAATATTAACACACTGACAGAGAACACAGATTAATATTAACATACTCACTGACACACTGTGTATATCATGACCCACAGTCAGATACACCCTGTGAAGTGTAAAACACCCCCACTGTCCTCAGTAATATTAACACACTGACAGAGAACACAGATTAATATTAACACATTCACTGACACACTGTGTACATCATGACCCACAGTCAGATACACCCTGTGAAGTGTAAAACACCCCCACTGTCCTCAGTAATATTAACACACTGACAGAGAACACAGATTAATATTAACACACTCACTGACACACTGTGTACATCATGACCCACAGTCAGATACACCCTGTGAAGTGTAAAACACCCCCACTATCCTCAGTAATATTAACACACTGACAGAGAACACAGATTAATATTAACATACTCACTGACACACTGTGTACATCATGACACACTGTCAGATAAACCCTGTGAAGTGTAAAACACCCCCACTGTCCTCAGCAATATTAACACACTGACAGAGAACACAGATTAATATTAACACACTCACTGACACACTGTGTATATCATGACCCACAGTCAGATACACCCTGTGAAGTGTAAAACAACCCCACTGTCCTCAGTAATATTAACACACTGACAGAGAACACAGATTAATATTAACACACTCACTGACACACTGTGTATATCATGACCCACAGTCAGATACACCCTGTGAAGTGTAAAACACCCCCACTGTCCTCAGTAATATTAACACACTGACAGAGAACACAGATTAATATTAACACACTCACTGACACACTGTGTATATCATGACCCACAGTCAGATACACCCTGTGAAGTGTAAAACACCCCCACTGTCCTCAGTAATATTAACACACTGACAGAGAACACAGATTAATATTAACACACTCACTGACACACTGTGTACATCATGACCCACAGTCAGATACACCCTGTGAAGTGTAAAACATCCCCACTGCCCTCAGGAATATTAACACACTGACAGAGAACACAGATTAATATTAACACACTCACTGACACACTGTGTACATCATGACCCACAGTCAGATACACCCTGTGAAGTGTAAAACACCCCCACTGTCCTCAGTAATATTAACACACTGACAGAGAACACAGATTAATATTAATACACTCACTGACACACTGTGTACATCATGACCCACAGTCAGATACACCCTGTGAAGTGTAAAACATCCCCACTGCCCTCAGTAATATTAACACACTGACAGAGAACACAGATTAATATTAACACACTCACTGACACACTGTGTACATCATGACCCACAGTCAGATACACCCTGTGAAGTGTAAAACACCCCCACTGTCCTCAGGAATATTAACACACTGACAGAGAACACAGATTAATATTAACACACTCATTGACACACTGTGTATATCATGACCCACAGTCAGATACACCCTGCGAAGTGTAAAACACCCCCACTGTCCTCAGTAATATTAACACACTGACAGAGAACACAGATTAATATTAACAGACTCACTGACACACTGTGTATATCATGACCCACAGTCAGATAAACCCTGTGAAGTGTAAAACACCCCCACTGTCCTCAGCAATATTAACACACTGACAGAGAACACAGATTAATATTAACACACTCACTGACACTCTGTGTATATCATGATCCACAGTCAGATACACCCTGTGAAGTGTAAAACACCCCCACTGTCCTCAGTAATATTAACACACTGACAGAGAACACAGATTAATATTAACACACTCACTGACACACTGTGTATATCATGACTCACAGTCAGATACACCCTGTGAAGTGTAAAACGCCCCCGCTGTCCTGAGTAATATTAACACACTGACAGAGAACACAGATTAATATTAACACACTCACTGACACACTTTGCACATCATGACCCATAGTCAGATACACCCTGTGAAGTGTAAAACACCCCCACTGTCCTCAGGAATACTAACACACTGACAGAGAACACAGATTAATATTAACACACTCACTGACACACTGTGTATATCATGACCCACAGTCAGATACACCCTGTGAAGTGTAAAACATTCCCACTGTCCTCAGTAATATTTACACACTGACAGAGAACACAGATTAATATTAACACACTCACTGACACACTGTGTATATCATGACCCACAGTCAGATACACCCTGTGAAGTGTAAAACACCCCCACTGTCCTCAGTAATATTAACACAATGACAGAGAACACAGATTAATATTAACACACTCACTGACACACTGTGTACATCATGACCCACAGTCAGATACACCCTGTGAAGTGTAAAACATCCCCACTGTCCTCAGTAATATTAACACACTGACAGAGAACACAGATTAATATTAACACACTCACTGACACACTGTGTATATCATGACCCACAGTCAGATACACCCTGTGAAGTGTAAAACACCCCACTGTCCTCAGTAATATTAACACACTGACAGAGAACACAGATTAATATTAACACACTCACTGACACACTGTGTACATCATGACTCACAGCCAGATACACCCTGTGAAGTGTAAAACACCCCCACTGTCCTCAGTAATATTAGCACACTGACAGAGAACACAGATTAATATTAACACTCTCACTGACACACTGTGTATATCATGACCCACAGTCAGATACACCCTGTGAAGAGTAAAACACCCCCACTGTCCTCAGTAATATTAACACACTGACAGAGAACACAGATTAATATTAACACTCTCACTGACACACTATGTATATCATGACCCACAGTCAGATAAACCCTGTGAAGTGTAAAACACCCCCACTGTCCTCAGGAATATTAACACACTGACAGAGAACACAGATTAATATTAACACTCTCACTGACACACTGTGTACATCATGACCCACAGTCAGATACACCCTGTGAAGTGTAAAACACCCCCACTGTCCTCAGTAATATTAACACACTGACAGAGAACACAGATTAATATTAACACTCTCACTGACACACTGTGTATATCATGACCCACAGTCAGATACACCCTGTGAAGTGTAAAACACCCCCACTGTCCTCAGTAATATTAACACACTGACAGAGAACACAGATTAATATTAACACACTCACTGACACACTGTGCACATCATGACCCACAGTCAGATACACCCTGTGAAGTGTAAAACACCCCCACTGTCCTCAGTAATATTAACACACTGACAGAGAACACAGATTAATATTAACACACTCACTGACACACTGTGCACATCATGACCCACAGTCAGATACACCCTGTGAAGTGTAAAACACCCCCACTGTCCTCAGGAATATTAACACACTGACAGAGAACACAGATTAATATTAACACACTCACTGACACACTGTGTATATCATGACCCACAGTCAGATACACCCTGTGAAGTGTAAAACACCCCCACTGTCCTCAGTAATATTAACACACTGACAGAGAACACAGATTAATATTAACAGACTCACTGACACACTGTGTATATCATGACCCACAGTCAGATACGCCCTGTGAAGTGTAAAACACCCCCACTGTCCTCAGTAATATTAACACACTGACAGAGAACACAGATTAATATTAACACACTCACTGACACACTGTGTACATCATGACCCACAGTCAGATAAACCCTGTGAAGTGTAAAACACCCCCACTGTCCTCAGTAATATTAACACACTGACAGAGAACACAGATTAATATTAACACACTCACTGACACACTGAGTACATCATGACCCACAGTCAGATAAACCCTGTGAAGTGTAAAACACCCCCACTGTCCTCAGTAATATTAACACACTGACAGAGAACACAGATTAATATTAACACACTCACTGACACACTGTGTACATCATGACCCACAGTCAGATACACCCTGTGAAGTGTAAAACATCCCCACTGTCCTCAGTAATATTAACACACTGACAGAGAACACAGATTAATATCAACACTCTCACTGACACACTGTGTATATCATGACCCACAGCCAGATAAACCCTGTGAAGTGTAAAACACCCCCACTGTCCTCAGTAATATTAACACACTGACAGAGAACACAGATTAATATTAACACACTCACTGACACACTGTGTATATCATGACCCACAGTCAGATAAACCCTGTGAAGTGTAAAACACCCCCGCTGTCCTCAGTAATATTAACACACTGACAGAGAACACAGATTAATATTAACACACTCACTGACACACTGTGTATATCATGACCCACAGCCAGATACACCCAGTGAAGTGTAAAACACCCCCGCTGTCCTCAGTAATATTAACACACTGACAGAGAACACAGATTAATATTAACACACTCACTGACACACTGTGTATATCATGACCCACAGCCAGATACACCCTGTGAAGTGTAAAACACCCCCACTGTCCTCAGTAATATTAACACACTGACAGAGAACACAGATTAATATTTACACACTCACTGACACACTGTGTATATCATGACCCACATTCAGATACACCCTGTGAAGTGTAAAACATCCCCACTGTCCTCAGGAATATTAACACACTGACAGAGAACACAGATTAATATTAACACACTCACTGACACACTGTGTATATCATGACCCACAGTCAGATACACCCTGTGAAGTGTAAAACACCCCCACTGTCCTCAGGAATATTAACACACTGACAGAGAACACAGATTAATATTAACACACTCACTGACACACTGTGTATATCATGACCCACAGTCAGATACACCCTGTGAAGTGTAAAACACCCCCACTGTCCTCAGGAATATTAACACACTGACAGAGAACACAGATTAATATTAACACACTCACTGACACACTGTGTATATCATGTCCCACAGTCAGATACACCCTGTGAAGTGTAAAACACCCCCACTGTCCTCAGGAATATTAACACACTGACAGAGAACACAGATTAATATTAACACACTCACTGACACACTGTGTATATCATGACCCACATTCTGATACACCCTGTGAAGTGTAAAACATCCCCACTGTCCTCAGGAATATTAACACACTGACAGAGAACTCAGATTAATATTAACACACTCACTGACACACTGTGTATATCATGACCCACAGTCAGATACACCCTGTGAAGTGTAAAACACCCCCACTGTCCTCAGGAATATTAACACACTGACAGAGAACACAGATTAATATTAACACACTCACTGACACACTATGTACATCATGACCCACATTCAGATACACCCTGTGAAGTGTAAAAAACCCCCACTGTCATCAGGAATATTAACACACTGACAGAGAACACAGATTAATATTAACACACTCACTGACACACTGTATTAATCATGACCCACAGTCAGATAAACCCTGTGAAGTGTAAAACACCCCCACTGTCCTCAGTAATATTAACACACTGACAGAGAACACAGATTAATATTAACACTCTCACTGACACACTGTGTATATCATGACTCACAGTCAGATACACCCTGTGAAGTGTAAAACACCCCCGCTGTCCTCAGGAATATTAACACACTGACAGAGAACACAGATTAATATTAACACACTCACTGACACACTGTGTACATCATGACCCACAGTCAGATACACCCTGTGAAGTGTAAAACACCCCCACTGTCCTCAGTAATATTAACACACTGACAGAGAACACAGATTAATATTAACACACTCACTGACACACTGTGTACATCATGACCCACAGTCAGATACACCCTGTGAAGTGTAAAACACCCCCACTGTCCTCAGTAATATTAACACACTGACAGAGAACACAGATTAATATTAACAGACTCACTGACACACTGTGTATATCATGACCCACAGTCAGATACACCCTGTGAAGTGTAAAACACCCCCACTGTCCTCAGTAATATTAACACACTGACAGAGAACACAGATTAATATTAACACACTCACTGACACACTGTGTATATCATGACTCACAGTCAGATAAACCCTGTGAAGTGTAAAACACCCCCACTGTCCTCAGTAATATTAACACACTGACAGAGAACACAGATTAATATTAACACACTCACTGACACACTGTGTATATCATGACCCACAGTCAGATACACCCTGTGAAGTGTAAAACACCCCCACTGTCCGCAGTAATATTAACACACTGACAGAGAACACAGATTAATATTAACACACTCACTGACACACTGTGTATATCATGTCCCACAGTCAGATACACCCTGTGAACTGTAAAACACCCCCACTGTCCTCAGTAATATTAACACACTGACAAAGAACACAGATTAATATTAACACACTCACTGACACACTGTGTATATCATGACTCACAGTCAGATACACCCTGTGAAGTGTAAAACACCCCCACTGTCCTCAGTAATATTAACACACTGACAGAGAACACAGATTAATATTAACACACTCACTGACACACTTTGTACATCATGACCCATAGTCAGATACACCCTGTGAAGTGTAAAACACCCCCACTGTCCTCAGGAATATTAACACACTGACAGAGAACACAGATTAATATTAACACACTCACTGACACACTATGTATATCATGACTCACAGTCAGATACAACCTGTGAAGTGTAAAACACCCCCACTGTCCTGAGTTATATTAACACACTGACAGAGAACACAGATTAATATTAACAAACTCACTGACACACTGTGTACACCATGACCCACAGTCAGATACACACTGTGAAGTGTAAAACACCCCCACTGTCCTCAGGAATATTAACACACTGACAGAGAACACAATTAATATTAACACACTCACTGACACACTGTGTATATCATGACCCACAGTCAGATACACCCTGTGAAGTGTAAAACACCCCCACTGTGCTCAGTAATATTAACACACTGACAGAGAACACAGATTAATATTAACACACTCACTGACACACTGTGTAAATCATAACCCACAGTCAGATACACCCTGTGAAGTGTAAAACACCCCCACTGTCCTCAGTAATATTAACACACTGACAGAGAACACAGATTAATATTAACACACTCACTGACACACTGTGTAAATCATGACCCACAGTCAGATACACCCTGTGAAGTGTAAAATACCCCCACTGTCCTCAGGAATATTAACACACTGACAGAGAACACAGATTAATATTAACACACTCACAGACACACTGTGTATATCATGACCCACAGTCAGATACACCCTGTGAAGTGTAAAACACCCCCACTGTCCTCAGTAATATTAACACACTGACAGAGAACACAGATTAATATTAACACAATCACTGACACACTTTGTACATCTTGACCCATTGTCAGATACACCCTGTGAAGTGTAAAACAGCCCCACTGTCCTCAGTAATATTAACACACGAACAGAGAACACAGATTAATATTAACACACTCACTGACACACTTTGTACATCATGACCCATAGTCAGATACACCCTGTGAAGTGTAAAACACCCCCACTGTCCTCAGTAATATTAACACACTGACAGAGAACACAGATTAATATTAACACACTCACTGACACACTGTGCATATCATGACCCAGAGTCAGATACACCCTGTGAAGTGTAAAACTCCCCCACTGTCCTCAGTAATATTAACACACTGACAGAGAACACAGATTAATATTAACACACTCACTGACACACTGTGTACATCATGACCCACAGTCAGATACACCCTGTGAAGTGTAAAACACCCCCACTGTCCTCAGTAATATTAACACACTGACAGAGAACACAGATTAATATTAACACATTCACTGACACACTGTGTACATCATGACCCACAGTCAGATACACCCTGTGAAGTGTAGAACACCCCCACTGTCCTCAGGAATATTAACACACTGACAGAGAACACAGATTAATATTAACACACTCACTGACACACTGTGTATATCATGACCCACAGTCAGATACACCCTGCGAAGTGTAAAACACCCCCACTGTCCTCAGTAATATTAACACACTGACAGAGAACACAGATTAATATTAACAGACTCACTGACACACTGTGTATATCATGACCCACAGTCAGATAAACCCTGTGAAGTGTAAAACACCCCCACTGTCCTCAGCAATATTAACACACTGACAGAGAACACAGATTAATATTAACACACTCACTGACACTCTGTGTATATCATGATCCACAGTCAGATACACCCTGTGAAGTGTAAAACACCCCCACTGTCCTCAGTAATATTAACACACTGACAGAGAACACAGATTAATATTAACACACTCACTGACACACTGTGTATATCATGACTCACAGTCAGATACACCCTGTGAAGTGTAAAACACCCCCACTGTCCTGAGTAATATTAACACACTGACAGAGAACACAGATTAATATTAACACACTCACTGACACACTTTGCACATCATGATCCATAGTCAGATACACCCTGTGAAGTGTAAAACACCCCCACTGTCCTCAGGAATATTAACACACTGACAGAGAACACAGATTAATATTAACACACTCACTGACACACTGTGTATATCATGACCCACAGTCAGATACACCCTGTGAAGTGTAAAACATTCCCACTGTCCTCAGTAATATTAACACACTGACATAGAACACAGATTAATATTAACACACTCACTGACACACTGTGTATATCATGACCCACAGTCAGATACACCCTGTGAAGTGTAAAACACCCCCACTGTCCTCAGTAATATTAACACACTGACAGAGAACACAGATTAATAATAACACACTCACTGACACACTGTGTCCATCATGACCCACAGTCAGATACACCCTGTGAAGTGTAAAACATCCCCACTGTCCTCAGTAATATTAACACACTGACAGAGAACACAGATTAATATTAACACACTCACTGACACACTGTGTATATCATGACCCACAGTCAGATACACCCTGTGAAGTGTAAAACACCCCACTGTCCTCAGTAATATTAACACACTGACAGAGAACACAGATTAATATTAACACACTCACTGACACACTGTGTACATCATGACCCACAGCCAGATACACCCTGTGAAGTGTAAAACACCCCCACTGTCCTCAGTAATATTAGCACACTGAAAGAGAACACAGATTAATATTAACACACTCACTGACATACTGTGTACATCATGACCCACAGTCAGATACACCCTGTGAAGTGTAAAACACCCCCACTGTCCTCAGGAATATTAACACACTGACAGAGAACACAGATTAATATTAACACACTCACTGACATACTGTGTACATCATGACCCACAGTCAGATACACCCTGTGAAGTGTAGAACACCCCCACTGTCCTCAGGAATATTAACACACTGACAGAGAACACAGATTAATATTAACACACTCACTGACACACTGTGTATATCATGACCCACAGTCAGATACACCCTGCGAAGTGTAAAACACCCCCACTGTCCTCAGTAATATTAACACACTGACAGAGAACACAGATTAATATTAACAGACTCACTGACACACTGTGTATATCATGACCCACAGTCAGATAAACCCTGTGAAGTGTAAAACACCCCCACTGTCCTCAGCAATATTAACACACTGACAGAGAACACAGATTAATATTAACACACTCACTGACACTCTGTGTATATCATGATCCACAGTCAGATACACCCTGTGAAGTGTAAAACACCCCCACTGTCCTCAGTAATATTAACACACTGACAGAGAACACAGATTAATATTAACACACTCACTGACACACTGTGTATATCATGACTCACAGTCAGATACACCCTGTGAAGTGTAAAACACCCCCACTGTCCTGAGTAATATTAACACACTGACAGAGAACACAGATTAATATTAACACACTCACTGACACACTTTGCACATCATGATCCATAGTCAGATACACCCTGTGAAGTGTAAAACACCCCCACTGTCCTCAGGAATATTAACACACTGACAGAGAACACAGATTAATATTAACACACTCACTGACACACTGTGTATATCATGACCCACAGTCAGATACACCCTGTGAAGTGTAAAACATTCCCACTGTCCTCAGTAATATTAACACACTGACATAGAACACAGATTAATATTAACACACTCACTGACACACTGTGTATATCATGACCCACAGTCAGATACACCCTGTGAAGTGTAAAACACCCCCACTGTCCTCAGTAATATTAACACACTGACAGAGAACACAGATTAATAATAACACACTCACTGACACACTGTGTCCATCATGACCCACAGTCAGACACACCCTGTGAAGTGTAAAACATCCCCACTGTCCTCAGTAATATTAACACACTGACAGAGAACACAGATTAATATTAACACACTCACTGACACACTGTGTATATCATGACCCACAGTCAGATACACCCTGTGAAGTGTAAAACACCCCACTGTCCTCAGTAATATTAACACACTGACAGAGAACACAGATTAATATTAACACACTCACTGACACACTGTGTACATCATGACCCACAGCCAGATACACCCTGTGAAGTGTAAAACACCCCCAATGTCCTCAGTAATATTAGCACACTGACAGAGAACACAGATTAATATTAACACACTCACTGACATACTGTGTACATCATGACCCACAGTCAGATACACCCTGTGAAGTGTAAAACACCCCCACTGTCCTCAGGAATATTAACACACTGACAGAGAACACAGATTAATATTAACACTCTCACTGACACACTGTGTATATCATGACCCTCAGTCAGATACACCCTGTGAAGAGTAAAACACCCCCACTGTCCACAGTAATATTAACACACTGACAGAGAACACAGATTAATATTAACACTCTCACTGACACACTATGTATATCATGACCCACAGTCAGATAAACCCTGTGAAGTGTAAAACACCCCCACTGTCCTCAGGAATATTAACACACTGACAGAGAACACAGATTAATATTAACACTCTCACTGACACACTGTGTACATCATGACCTACAGTCAGATACACCCTGTGAAGTGTAAAACACCCCCACTGTCCTCAGTAATATTAACACACTGACAGAGAACACAGATTAATATTAACACTCTCACTGACACACTGTGTATATCATGACCCACAGTCAGATACACCCTGTGAAGTGTAAAACACCCCCACTGTCCTCAGTAATATTAACACACTGACAGAGAACACAGATTAATATTAACACACTCACTGACACACTGTGCACATCATGACCCACAGTCAGATACACCCTGTGAAGTGTAAAACACCCCCACTGTCCTCAGTAATATTAACACACTGACAGAGAACACAGATTAATATTAACACACTCACTGACACACTGTGCACATCATGACCCACAGTCAGATACACCCTGTGAAGTGTAAAACACCCCCACTGTCCTCAGGAATATTAACACACTGACAGAGAACACAGATTAATATTAACACACTCACTGACACACTGTGTATATCATGACCCACAGTCAGATACACCCTGTGAAGTGTAAAACACCCCCACTGTCCTCAGTAATATTAACACACTGACAGAGAACACAGATTAATATTAACAGACTCACTGACACACTGTGTATATCATGACCCACAGTCAGATACGCCCTGTGAAGTGTAAAACACCCCCACTGTCCTCAGTAATATTAACACACTGACAGAGAACACAGATTAATATTAACACACTCACTGACACACTGTGTACATCATGACCCACAGTCAGATACACCCTGTGAAGTGTAAAACACCCCCACTGTCCTCAGGAATATTAACACACTGACAGAGAACACAGATTAATATTAACACACTCACTGACACACTGTGTATATCATGACCCACAGTCAGATACACCCTGTGAAGTGTAAAACACCCCCACTGTCCTCAGTAATATTAACACACTGACAGAGAACACAGATTAATATTAACACACTCACTGACACACTGTGTACATCATGACCCACAGTCAGATACACCCTGTGAAGTGTAAAACATCCCCACTGTCCTCAGTAATATTAACACACTGACAGAGAACACAGATTAATATTAACACACTCACTGACACACTGTGTATATCATGACCCACAGTCAGATACACCCTGTGAAGTGTAAAACACCCCACTGTCCTCAGTAATATTAACACACTGACAGAGAACACAGATTAATATTAACACACTCACTGACACACTGTGTACATCATGACTCACAGCCAGATACACCCTGTGAAGTGTAAAACACCCCCACTGTCCTCAGTAATATTAGCACACTGACAGAGAACACAGATTAATATTAACACTCTCACTGACACACTGTGCATATCATGACCCACAGTCAGATACACCCTGTGAAGAGTAAAACACCCCCACTGTCCACAGTAATATTAACACACTGACAGAGAACACAGATTAATATTAACACTCTCACTGACACACTATGTATATCATGACCCACAGTCAGATAAACCCTGTGAAGTGTAAAACACCCCCACTGTCCTCAGGAATATTAACACACTGACAGAGAACACAGATTAATATTAACACTCTCACTGACACACTGTGTACATCATGACCCACAGTCAGATACACCCTGTGAAGTGTAAAACACCCCCACTGTCCTCAGTAATATTAACACACTGACAGAGAACACAGATTAATATTAACACTCTCACTGACACACTGTGTATATCATGACCCACAGTCAGATACACCCTGTGAAGTGTAAAACACCCCCACTGTCCTCAGTAATATTAACACACTGACAGAGAACACAGATTAATATTAACACACTCACTGACACACTGTGCACATCATGACCCACAGTCAGATACACCCTGTGAAGTGTAAAACACCCCCACTGTCCTCAGTAATATTAACACACTGACAGAGAACACAGATTAATATTAACACACTCACTGACACACTGTGCACATCATGACCCACAGTCAGATACACCCTGTGAAGTGTAAAACACCCCCACTGTCCTCAGGAATATTAACACACTGACAGAGAACACAGATTAATATTAACACACTCACTGACACACTGTGTATATCATGACCCACAGTCAGATACACCCTGTGAAGTGTAAAACACCCCCACTGTCCTCAGTAATATTAACACACTGACAGAGAACACAGATTAATATTAACAGACTCACTGACACACTGTGTATATCATGACCCACAGTCAGATACGCCCTGTGAAGTGTAAAACACCCCCACTGTCCTCAGTAATATTAACACACTGACAGAGAACACAGATTAATATTAACACACTCACTGACACACTGTGTACATCATGACCCACAGTCAGATACACCCTGTGAAGTGTAAAACACCCCCACTGTCCTCAGGAATATTAACACACTGACAGAGAACACAGATTAATATTAACACACTCACTGACACACTGTGTATATCATGACCCACAGTCAGATAAACCCCGTGAAGTGTAAAACACCCCCACTGTCCTCAGCAATATTAACACACTGACAGAGAACACAGATTAATAGTAACACACTCACTGACACACTGTGTATATCATGACCCACAGTCAGATACACCCTGTGAAGTGTAAAACACCCCCACTGTCCTCAGTAATATTAACACACTGACAGAGAACACAGATTAATATTAACATACTCACTGACAAACTGTGTACATCATGACCCACAGTCAGATACACCCTGTGAAGTGTAAAACACCCCCAATGTCCTCAGGAATATTAACACACTGACAGAGAACACAGATTAATATTAACACACTCACTGACACACTGTGTACATCATGACCCACAGTCAGATACACCCTGTGAAGTGTAATACACCCCCACTGTCCTCAGTAATATTAACACACTGACAGAGAACACAGATTAATATTAACATACTCACTGACACACTGTGTATATCATGACCCACAGTCAGATACACCCTGTGAAGTGTAAAACACCCCCACTGTCCTCAGTAATATTAACACACTGACAGAGAACACAGATTAATATTAACACATTCACTGACACACTGTGTACATCATGACCCACAGTCAGATACACCCTGTGAAGTGTAAAACACCCCCACTGTCCTCAGTAATATTAACACACTGACAGAGAACACAGATTAATATTAACACACTCACTGACACACTGTGTACATCATGACCCACAGTCAGATACACCCTGTGAAGTGTAAAACACCCCCACTATCCTCAGTAATATTAACACACTGACAGAGAACACAGATTAATATTAACATACTCACTGACACACTGTGTACATCATGACACACTGTCAGATAAACCCTGTGAAGTGTAAAACACCCCCACTGTCCTCAGCAATATTAACACACTGACAGAGAACACAGATTAATATTAACACACTCACTGACACACTGTGTATATCATGACCCACAGTCAGATACACCCTGTGAAGTGTAAAACACCCCCACTGTCCTCAGTAATATTAACACACTGACAGAGAACACAGATTAATATTAACACACTCACTGACACACTGTGTATATCATGACTCACAGTCAGATACACCCTGTGAAGTGTAAAACACCCCCACTGTCCTCAGTAATATTAACACACTGACAGAGAACACAGATTAATATTAACACACTCACTGACACACTGTGTACATCATGACCCACAGTCAGATACACCCTGTGAAGTGTAAAACATCCCCACTGCCCTCAGGAATATTAACACACTGACAGAGAACACAGATTAATATTAACACACTCACTGACACACTGTGTACATCATGACCCACAGTCAGATACACCCTGTGAAGTGTAAAACACCCCCACTGTCCTCAGTAATATTAACACACTGACAGAGAACACAGATTAATATTAACACACTCACTGACACACTGTGTACATCATGACCCACAGTCAGATACACCCTGTGAAGTGTAAAACATCCCCACTGCCCTCAGTAATATTAACACACTGACAGAGAACACAGATTAATATTAACACACTCACTGACACACTGTGTACATCATGACCCACAGTCAGATACACCCTGTGAAGTGTAAAACACCCCCACTGTCCTCAGGAATATTAACACACTGACAGAGAACACAGATTAATATTAACACACTCACTGACACACTGTGTATATCATGACCCACAGTCAGATACACCCTGCGAAGTGTAAAACACCCCCACTGTCCTCAGTAATATTAACACACTGACAGAGAACACAGATTAATATTAACAGACTCACTGACACACTGTGTATATCATGACCCACAGTCAGATTAACCCTGTGAAGTGTAAAACACCCCCACTGTCCTCAGCAATATTAACACACTGACAGAGAACACAGATTAATATTAACACACTCACTGACACTCTGTGTATATCATGATCCACAGTCAGATACACCCTGTGAAGTGTAAAACACCCCCACTGTCCTCAGTAATATTAACACACTGACAGAGAACACAGATTAATATTAACACACTCACTGACACACTGTGTATATCATGACTCACAGTCAGATACACCCTGTGAAGTGTAAAACACCCCCACTGTCCTGAGTAATATTAACACACTGACAGAGAACACAGATTAATATTAACACACTCACTGACACACTTTGCACATCATGACCCATAGTCAGATACACCCTGTGAAGTGTAAAACACCCCCACTGTCCTCAGGAATATTAACACACTGACAGAGAACACAGATTAATATTAACACACTCACTGACACACTGTGTATATCATGACCCACAGTCAGATACACCCTGTGAAGTGTAAAACATTCCCACTGTCCTCAGTAATATTAACACACTGACAGAGAACACAGATTAATATTAACACACTCACTGACACACTGTGTATATCATGACCCACAGTCAGATACACCCTGTGAAGTGTAAAACACCCCCACTGTCCTCAGTAATATTAACACACTGACAGAGAACACAGATTAATATTAACACACTCACTGACACACTGTGTATATCATGACCCACAGTCAGATACACCCTGTGAAGTGTAAAACACCCCCACTGTCCTCAGTAATATTAACACACTGACAGAGAACACAGATTAATATTAACACACTCACTGACACACTGTGTACATCATGACCCACAGTCAGATACACCCTGTGAAGTGTAAAACACCCCCACTGTCCTCAGTAATATTAACACACTGACAGAGAACACAGATTAATATTAACACACTCACTGACACACTGTGTACATCATGACCCACAGTCAGATACACCCTGTGAAGTGTAAAAATCCCCACTGTCCTCAGTAATATTAACACACTGACAGAGAACACAGATTAATATTAACACACTCACTGACACACTGTGTATATCATGACCCACAGTCAGATACACCCTGCGAAGTGTAAAACACCCCCACTGTCCTCAGTAATATTAACACACTGACAGAGAACACAGATTAATATTAACAGACTCACTGACACACTGTGTATATCATGACCCACAGTCAGATTAACCCTGTGAAGTGTAAAACACCCCCACTGTCCTCAGCAATATTAACACACTGACAGAGAACACAGATTAATATTAACACACTCACTGACACTCTGTGTATATCATGATCCACAGTCAGATACACCCTGTGAAGTGTAAAACACCCCCACTGTCCTCAGTAATATTAACACACTGACAGAGAACACAGATTAATATTAACACACTCACTGACACACTGTGTATATCATGACTCACAGTCAGATACACCCTGTGAAGTGTAAAACACCCCCACTGTCCTGAGTAATATTAACACACTGACAGAGAACACAGATTAATATTAACACACTCACTGACACACTGTGTACATCATGACTCACAGCCAGATACACCCTGTGAAGTGTAAAACACCCCCACTGTCCTCAGTAATATTAGCACACTGACAGAGAACACAGATTAATATTAACACTCTCACTGACACACTGTGTATATCATGACCCACAGTCAGATACACCCTGTGACGAGTAAAACACCCCCACTGTCCTCAGTAATATTAACACACTGACAGAGAACACAGATTAATATTAACACTCTCACTGACACACTATGTATATCATGACCCACAGTCAGATAAACCCTGTGAAGTGTAAAACACCCCCACTGTCCTCAGGAATATTAACACACTGACAGAGAACACAGATTAATATTAACACTCTCACTGACACACTGTGTACATCATGACCCACAGTCAGATACACCCTGTGAAGTGTAAAACACCCCCACTGTCCTCAGTAATATTAACACACTGACAGAGAACACAGATTAATATTAACACTCTCACTGACACACTGTGTATATCATGACCCACAGTCAGATACACCCTGTGAAGTGTAAAACACCCCCACTGTCCTCAGTAATATTAACACACTGACAGAGAACACAGATTAATATTAACACACTCACTGACACACTGTGCACATCATGACCCACAGTCAGATACACCCTGTGAAGTGTAAAACACCCCCACTGTCCTCAGTAATATTAACACACTGACAGAGAACACAGATTAATATTAACACACTCACTGACACACTGTGCACATCATGACCCACAGTCAGATACACCCTGTGAAGTGTAAAACACCCCCACTGTCCTCAGGAATATTAACACACTGACAGAGAACACAGATTAATATTAACACACTCACTGACACACTGTGTATATCATGACCCACAGTCAGATACACCCTGTGAAGTGTAAAACACCCCCACTGTCCTCAGTAATATTAACACACTGACAGAGAACACAGATTAATATTAACAGACTCACTGACACACTGTGTATATCATGACCCACAGTCAGATACGCCCTGTGAAGTGTAAAACACCCCCACTGTCCTCAGTAATATTAACACACTGACAGAGAACACAGATTAATATTAACACACTCACTGACACACTGTGTACATCATGACCCACAGTCAGATAAACCCTGTGAAGTGTAAAACACCCCCACTGTCCTCAGTAATATTAACACACTGACAGAGAACACAGATTAATATTAACACACTCACTGACACACTGAGTACATCATGACCCACAGTCAGATAAACCCTGTGAAGTGTAAAACACCCCCACTGTCCTCAGTAATATTAACACACTGACAGAGAACACAGATTAATATTAACACACTCACTGACACACTGTGTATATCATGGCCCACAGTCAGATACACCCTGTGAAGTGTAAAACACCCGCACTGTCCTCAGTAATATTAACACACTGACAGAGAACACAGATTAATATTAACACACTCACTGACACACTGTGTATATCATGACCCACAGTCAGATACACCCTGTGAAGTGTAAAACACCCCCACTGTCCTCAGTAATATTAACACACTGACAGAGAACACAGATTAATATTAACACACTCACTGACACACTGTGTACATCATGACCCACAGTCAGATACACCCTGTGAAGTGTAAAACATCCCCACTGTCCTCAGTAATATTAACACACTGACAGAGAACACAGATTAATATCAACAATCACACTGACACACTGTGTATATCATGACCCACAGCCAGATAAACCCTGTGAAGTGTAAAACACCCCCACTGTCCTCAGTAATATTAACACACTGACAGAGAACACAGATTAATATTAACACACTCACTGACACTCTGTGTATATCATGACCCACAGTCAGATAAACCCTGTGAAGTGTAAAACACCCCCGCTGTCCTCAGTAATATTAACACACTGACAGAGAACACAGATTAATATTAACACACTCACTGACACACTGTGTATATCATGACCCACAGCCAGATACACCCAGTGAAGTGTAAAACACCCCCGCTGTCCTCAGTAATATTAACACACTGACAGAGAACACAGATTAATATTAACACACTCACTGACACACTGTGTATATCATGACCCACAGCCAGATACACCCTGTGAAGTGTAAAACACCCCCACTGTCCTCAGGAATATTAACACACTGACAGAGAACACAGATTAATATTTACACACTCACTGACACACTGTGTATATCATGACCCACATTCAGATACACCCTGTGAATTGTAAAACATCCCCACTGTCCTCAGGAATATTAACACACTGACAGAGAACACAGATTAATATTAACACACTCACTGACACACTGTGTATATCATGACCCACAGTCAGATACACCCTGTGAAGTGTAAAACACCCCCACTGTCCTCAGGAATATTAACACACTGACAGAGAACACAGATTAATATTAACACACTCACTGACACACTGTGTATATCATGTCCCACAGTCAGATACACCCTGTGAAGTGTAAAACACCCCCACTGTCCTCAGGAATATTAACACACTGACAGAGAACACAGATTAATATTAACACACTCACTGACACACTGTGTATATCATGACCCACATTCTGATACACCCTGTGAAGTGTAAAACATCCCCACTGTCCTCAGGAATATTAACACACTGACAGAGAACTCAGATTAATATTAACACACTCACTGACACACTGTGTATATCATGACCCACAGTCAGATACACCCTGTGAAGTGTAAAACACCCCCACTGTCCTCAGGAATATTAACACACTGACAGAGAACACAGATTAATATTAACACACTCACTGACACACTGTATTAATCATGACCCACAGTCAGATAAACACTGTGAAGTGTAAAACACCCCCACTGTCCTCAGTAATATTAACACACTGACAGAGAACACAGATTAATATTAACACTCTCACTGACACACTGTGTATATCATGACTCACAGTCAGATACACCCTGTGAAGTGTAAAGCACCCCCGCTGTCCTCAGGAATATTAACACACTGACAGAGAACACAGATTAATTTTAACACACTCACTGACACACTGTGTACATCATGACCCACAGTCAGATACACCCTGTGAAGTGTAAAACACCCCCACTGTCCTCAGTAATACTAACACACTGACAGAGAACACAGATTAATATTAACACACTCACTGACACACTGTGTACATCATAACCCACAGTCAGATACACCCTGTGAAGTGTAAAACACCCCCACTGTCCTCAGTAATATTAACACACTGACAGAGAACACAGATTAATATTAACACACTCACTGACACACTGTGTATATCATGACCCACAGTCAGATACACCCTGTGAAGTGTAAAACACCCCCACTGTCCTCAGTAATATTAACACACTGACAGAGAACACAGATTAATATTAACACACTCACTGACACACTGTGTATATCATGACTCACAGTCAGATAAACCCTGTGAAGTGTAAAACACCCCCACTGTCCACAGTAATATTAACACACTGACAGAGAACACAGATTAATATTAACACACTCACTGACAAACTGTGTATATCATGACCCACAGTCAGATACACCCTGTGAAGTGTAAAACACCCCCACTGTCCGCAGTAATATTAACACACTGACAGAGAACACAGATTAATATTAACACACTCACTGACACACTGTGTATATCATGTCCCACAGTCAGATACACCCTGTGAAGTGTAAAACACCCCCACTGTCCTCAGTAATATTAACACACTGACAAAGAACACAGATTAATATTAACACACTCACTGACACACTGTGTATATCATGACTCACAGTCAGATACACCCTGTGAAGTGTAAAACACCCCCACTGTCCTCAGTAATATTAACACACTGACAGAGAACACAGATTAATATTAACACACTCACTGACACACTTTGTACATCATGACCCATAGTCAGATACACCCTGTGAAGTGTAAAACACCCCCACTGTCCTCAGGAATATTAACACACTGACAGAGAACACAGATTAATATTAACACACTCACTGACACACTGTGTACACCATGACCCACAGTCAGATACACCCTGTGAAGTGTAAAACACCCCCACTGTCCTGAGTAATATTAACACACTGACAGAGAACACAGATTAATATTAACAAACTCACTGACACACTGTGTACACCATGACCCACAGTCAGATACACACTGTGAAGTGTAAAACACCCCCACTGTCCTCAGGAATATTAACACACTGACAGAGAACACTATTAATATTAACACACTCACTGACACACTGTGTATATCATGACCCACAGTCAGATACACCCTGTGAAGTGTAAAACACCCCCACTGTGCTCAGTAATATTAACACACTGACAGAGAACACAGATTAATATTAACACACTCACTGACACACTGTGTAAATCATAACCCACAGTCAGATACACCCTGTGAAGTGTAAAACACCCCCACTGTCCTCAGTAATATTAACACACTGACAGAGAACACAGATTAATATTAACACACTCACTGACACACTGTGTAAATCATGACCCACAGTCAGATACACCCTGTGAAGTGTAAAATACCCCCACTGTCCTCAGGAATATTAACACACTGACAGAGAACACAGATTAATATTAACACACTCACAGACACACTGTGTATATCATGACCCACAGTCAGATACACCCTGTGAAGTGTAAAACACCCCCACTGTCCTCAGTAATATTAACACACTGACAGAGAATACAGATTAATATTAACACAATCACTGACACACTTTGTACATCTTGACCCATTGTCAGATACACCCTGTGAAGTGTAAAACAGCCCCACTGTCCTCAGTAATATTAACACACGAACAGAGAACACAGATTAATATTAACACACTCACTGACACACTTTGTACATCATGACCCATAGTCAGATACACCCTGTGAAGTGTAAAACACCCCCACTGTCCTCAGTAATATTAACACACTGACAGAGAACACAGATTAATATTAACACACTCACTGACACACTGTGCATATCATGACCCAGAGTCAGATACACCCTGTGAAGTGTAAAACACCCCCACTGTCCTCAGTAATATTAACACACTGACAGAGAACACAGATTAATATTAACACACTCACTGACACACTGTGTACATCATGACCCACAGTCAGATACACCCTGTGAAGTGTAAAACACCCCCACTGTCCTCAGTAATATTAACACACTGACAGAGAACACAGATTAATATTAACACACTCACTGACACACTGTGTACATCATGATCCACAGTCAGATACACCCTGTGAAGTGTAAAACACCCCCACTGTCCTCAGGAATATTAACACACTGACAGAGAACACAGATTAATATTAACACACTCACTGACACACTGTGTATATCATGACCCACAGTCAGATACACCCTGTGAAGTGTAAAACACCCCCACTGTCCTCAGTAATATTAACACACTGACAGAGAACACAGATTAATATTAACACAATCACTGACACACTTTGTACATCTTGACCCATTGTCAGATACACCCTGTGAAGTGTAAAACAGCCCCACTGTCCTCAGTAATATTAACACACGAACAGAGAACACAGATTAATATTAACACACTCACTGACACACTTTGTACATCATGACCCATAGTCAGATACACCCTGTGAAGTGTAAAACACCCCCACTGTCCTCAGTAATATTAACACACTGACAGAGAACACAGATTAATATTAACACACTCACTGACACACTGTGCATATCATGACCCAGAGTCAGATACACCCTGTGAAGTGTAAAACACCCCCACTGTCCTCAGTAATATTAACACACTGACAGAGAACACAGATTAATATTAACACACTCACTGACACACTGTGTACATCATGACCCACAGTCAGATACACCCTGTGAAGTGTAAAACACCCCCACTGTCCTCAGTAATATTAACACACTGACAGAGAACACAGATTAATATTAACACACTCACTGACACACTGTGTACATCATGATCCACAGTCAGATACACCCTGTGAAGTGTAAAACACCCCCACTGTCCTCAGTAATATTAACACATTGACAGAGAACACAGATTAATATTAACACACTCACTGACACACTGTGTATATCATGACCCACAGTCAGATACACCCTGTGAAGTGTAAAACACCCCCACTGTCCTCAGGAATATTAACACACTGACAGAGAACACAGATTAATATTAACACACTCACTGACACACTGTGTATATCATGACCCACAGTCAGATACACCCTGTGAAGTGTAAAACACCCCCACTGTCCTCAGTAATATTAACACACTGACAGAGAACACAGATTAATATTAACACACTCACTGACACACTGTGTATATCATGACCCACAGTCAGATACACCCTGTGAAGTGTAAAACACCCCCACTGTCCTCAGGAATATTAACACACTGACAGAGAACACAGATTAATATTAACACTCTCACTGACACACTGTGTATATCATGACCCACAGTCAGATACACCCTGTGAAGTGTAAAACACCCCCACTGTCCTCAGTAATATTAACACACTGACAGAGAACACAGATTAATATTGACACACTCACTGACACACTGTGTATATCATGACCCACAGTCAGATACACCCTGTGAAGTGTAAAACATCCCCACTGTCCTCAGGAATATTAACACACTGACAGAGAACACAGATTAATATTAACACACTCACTGACACACTATGTACATCATGACCCACAGTCAGATACACCCTGTGAAGTGTAAAACATCCCCACTGTCCTCAGTAATATTAACACACTGACAGAGAACACAGATTAATATTAACACTCTCACTGACACACTGTGTATATCATGACCCACAGCCAGATACACCCTGTGAAGTGTAAAACACCCCCACTGTCCTCAGGAATATTAACACACTGACACAGAACACAGATTAATATTAACACACTCACTGACACACTGTGTATATCATGACCCAGAGTCAGATACACCCTGTGAAGTGTAAAACACCCCCACTGTCCTCAGGAATATTAACACACTGACAGAGAACACAGATTAATATTAACACACTCACTGACACACTGTGTACATCATGACCCACAGTCAGATACACCCTGTGAAGTGTAAAACACCCCCACTGTCCTCAGTAATATTAACACACTGACAGAGAACACAGATTAATATTAACACACTCACTGACACACTGTGTACATCATGACCCACAGTCAGATAAACCCTGTGAAGTGTAAAACACCTCCACTGTCCTCAGGAATATTAACACACTGACAGAGAACACAGATTAATATTAACACACTCACTGACACACTGTGTATATCATGACCCACAGTCAGATACACCCTGTGAAGTGTAAAACACCCCACTGTCCTCAGGAATATTAACACACTGACAGAGAACACAGATTAATATTAACACACTCACTGACACACTGTGTATATCATGACCCACAGTCAGATACACCCTGTGAAGTGTAAAACACCTCCACTGTCCTCAGTAATATTAACACACTGACAGAGAACACAGATTAATATTAACACACTCACTGACACACTGTGTATATCATGACCCACAGTCAGATACACCCTGTGAAGTGTAAAACACCCCCACTGTCCTCAGGAATATTAACACACTGACAGAGAACACAGATTAATATTAACACACTCACTGACACACTGTGTACATCATGACCCACAGTCAGATACACCCTGTGAAGTGTAAAACACCCCACTGTCCTCGGTAATATTAACACCTGACAGGGAACACAGATTAATATTAACACACTCACTGACACACTGTGTATATCATGACCCACAGTCAGATACACTCTGTGAAGTGTAAAACACCCCCACTGTCCTCAGTAATATTAACACACTGACAGAGAACACAGATTAATATTAACACACTCACTGACACACTGTGTATATCATGACCCACAGTCAGATGCACCCTGTGAAGTGTAAAACACCCCCACTGTCCTCAGTAATATTAACACACTGACAGAGAACACAGATTAATATTAACACACTCACTGACACACTGTGTATATCATGACCCACAGTCAGATACACCCTGTGAAGTGTAAAACACCCCCACTGTCCTCAGGAATATTAACACACTGACAGAGAACACAGATTAATATTAACACACTCACTGACACACTGTGTGTATCATGACCCACAGTCAGATAAACCCTGTGAAGTGTAAAACACCCCCACTGTCCTCAGTAATATTAACACACTGACAGAGAACACAGATTAATATTAACACACTCACTGACACACTGTGTATATCATGACCCACAGTCAGATACACCCTGTGAAGTGTAAAACACCCCCACTGTCCTCAGGAATATTAACACACTGACAGAGTACACAGATTAATATTAACACACTCACTGACACACTGTGTGTATCATGACCCACAGTCAGATAAACCCTGTGAAGTGTAAAACACCCCCACTGTCCTCAGGAATATTAACACACTGACAGAGAACACAGATTAATATTAACACACTCACTGACACACTGTGTACATCATGACCAACAGTCAGATACACCCTGTGAAGTGTAAAACACCCCCACTGTCCTCTGTAATATTATCACACTGACAGAGAACACAGATTAATATTAACACACTCACTGACACACTGTGTATATCATGACCCACAGTCAGATACACCCTGTGAAGTGTAAAACACCCCCACTGTCCTCAGCAATATTAACACACTGACAGAGAACACAGATTAATATTAACACACTCACTGACACACTGTGTGTATCATGACCCACAGTCAGATAAACCCTGTGAAGTGTAAAACACCCCCACTGTCCTCAGGAATATTAACACACTGACAGAGAACACAGATTAATATTAACACACTCACTGACACACTGTGTACATCATGACCAACAGCCAGATACACCCTGTGAAGTGTAAAACACCCCCACTGTCCTCTGTAATATTATCACACTGACAGAGAACACAGATTAATATTAACACACTCACTGACATACTGTGTATATCATGACCCACAGTCAGATACACCCTGTGAAGTGTAAAACACCCCCACTGTCCTCAGCAATATTAACACACTGACAGAGAACACAGATTAATATTAACACACTCACTGACACACTGTGTATATCATGACTCACAGTCAGATACACCCCGTGAAGTGTAAAACACCCCCACTGTCCTCAGTAATATTAACACACTGACAGAGAACACAGATTAATATTAACACACTCACTGACACACTGTGTATATCATGACCCTCAGTCAGATACACCCAGTGAAGTGTAAAACACCCCCACTGTCCTCAGGAATATTAACACACTGACAGAGAACACAGATTAATATTAACACACTCACTGACACACTGTGTATATCATGACCCTCAGTCAGATACACCCAGTGAAGAGTAAAACACCCCCACTGTCCTCAGGAATATTAACACACTGACAGAGAACACAGATTAATATTAACACACTCACTGACACACTGTGTACATCATGACCAACAGTCAGATACACCCTGTGAAGTGTAAAACATCCCCACTGTCCTCAGGAATATTAACACACTGACAGAGAACACAGATTAATATTAACACACTCACTGACACACTATGTACATCATGACCCACAGTCAGATACACCCTGTGAAGTGTAAAACATCCCCACTGTCCTCAGTAATATTAACACACTGACAGAGAACACAGATTAATATTATCACTCTCACTGACACACTGTGTATATCATGACCCACAGCCAGATACACCCTGTGAAGTGTAAAACACCCCCACTGTCCTCAGGAATATTAACACACTGACACAGAACACAGATTAATATAAACACACTCACTGACACACTGTGTATATCATGACCCAGAGTCAGATACACCCTGTGAAGTGTAAAACACCCCCACTGTCCTCAGGAATATTAACACACTGACAGAGAACACAGATTAATATTAACACACTCACTGACACACTGTGTACATCATGACCCACAGTCAGATACACCCTGTGACGTGTAAAACACCCCCACTGTCCTCAGTAATATTAACACACTGACAGAGAACACAGATTAATATTAACACACTCACTGACACACTTTGTACATCATGACCCACAGTCAGATAAACCCTGTGAAGTGTAAAACACCCCCACTGTCCTCAGGAATATTAACACACTGACAGAGAACACAGATTAATATTAACACACTCACTGACACACTGTGTATATCATGACCCACAGTCAGATACACCCTGTGAAGTGTAAAACACCCCCACTGTCCTCAGGAATATTAACACACTGACAGAGAACACAGATTAATATTAACACACTCACTGACACACTGTGTACATCATGACCCACAGTCAGATACACCCTGTGAAGTGTAAAACACCCCACTGTCCTCGGTAATATTAACACCTGACAGAGAACACAGATTAATATTAACACACTCACTGACACGCTGTGTATATCATGACCCACAGTCAGATACACTCTGTGAAGTGTAAAACACCCCCACTGTCCTCAGTAATATTAACACACTGACAGAGAACACAGATTAATATTAACACACTCACTGACACACTGTGTATATCATGACCCACAGTCAGATGCACCCTGTGAAGTGTAAAACACCCCCACTGTCCTCAGTAATATTAACACACTGACAGAGAACACAGATTAATATTAACACACTCACTGACACACTGTGTATATCATGACCCACAGTCAGATACACCCTGTGAAGTGTAAAACACCCCCACTGTCCTCAGCAATATTAACACACTGACAGAGAACACAGATTAATATTAACACACTCACTGACACACTGTGTGTATCATGACCCACAGTCAGATAAACCCTGTGAAGTGTAAAACACCCCCACTGTCCTCAGGAATATTAACACACTGACAGAGAACACAGATTAATATTAACACACTCACTGACACACTGTGTACATCATGACCAACAGCCAGATACACCCTGTGAAGTGTAAAACACCCCCACTGTCCTCTGTAATATTATCACACTGACAGAGAACACAGATTAATATTAACACACTCACTGACATACTGTGTATATCATGACCCACAGTCAGATACACCCTGTGAAGTGTAAAACACCCCCACTGTCCTCAGCAATATTAACACACTGACAGAGAACACAGATTAATATTAACACACTCACTGACACACTGTGTATATCATGACTCACAGTCAGATACACCCCGTGAAGTGTAAAACACCCCCACTGTCCTCAGTAATATTAACACACTGACAGAGAACACAGATTAATATTAACACACTCACTGACACACTGTGTATATCATGACCCTCAGTCAGATACACCCAGTGAAGTGTAAAACACCCCCACTGTCCTCAGGAATATTAACACACTGACAGAGAACACAGATTAATATTAACACACTCACTGACACACTGTGTACATCATGACCAACAGTCAGATACACCCTGTGAAATGTAAAACACCCCCACTGTCCTCTGTAATATTATCACACTGACAGAGAACACAGATTAATATTAACACACTCACTGACACACTGTGTATATCATGACCCACAGTCAGATACACTCTGTGAAGTGTAAAACACCCCCACTGTCCTCAGTAATATTAACACACTGACAGAGAACACAGATTAATATTAACACACTCACTGACACACTGTGTATATCATGACCCACAGTCAGATGCACCCTGTGAAGTGTAAAACACCCCCACTGTCCTCAGTAATATTAACACACTGACAGAGAACACAGATTAATATTAACACACTCACTGACACACTGTGTATATCATGACCCACAGTCAGATACACCCTGTGAAGTGTAAAACACCCCCACTGTCCTCAGGAATATTAACACACTGACAGAGAACACAGATTAATATTAACACACTCACTGACACACTGTGTGTATCATGACCCACAGTCAGATAAACCCTGTGAAGTGTAAAACACCCCCACTGTCCTCAGTAATATTAACACACTGACAGAGAACACAGATTAATATTAACACACTCACTGACACACTGTGTATATCATGACCCACAGTCAGATACACCCTGTGAAGTGTAAAACACCCCCACTGTCCTCAGGAATATTAACACACTGACAGAGAACACAGATTAATATTAACACACTCACTGACACACTGTGTGTATCATGACCCACAGTCAGATAAACCCTGTGAAGTGTAAAACACCCCCACTGTCCTCAGGAATATTAACACACTGACAGAGAACACAGATTAATATTAACACACTCACTGACGCACTGTGAACATCATGACCAACAGTCAGATACACCCTGTGAAGTGTAAAACACCCCCACTGTCCTCGGTAATATTAACACACTGACAGAGAACACAGATTAATATTAACACACTCACTGACACACTGTGTATATCATGACCCACAGTCAGATACACCCGGTGAAGTGTAAAACACCCCCTCTGTCCTCAGTAATATTAACACACTGACAGAGAACACAGATTAATGTTAACACTCTCACTGACACACTGTGTATATCATGACCCACAGTCAGATACACCCGGTGAAGTGTAAAACACCCCCACTGTCCTCAGTAATATTAACACACTGACAGAGAACACAGATTAATATTAACACACTCACTGACACACTGTGTATATCATGACCCACAGTCAGATACACCCTGTGAAGTGTAAAACATTCCCACTGTCCTCAGTAATATTAGCACACTGACAGAGAACACAGATTAATATTAACACACTCACTGACACACTGTGTATATCATGACCCACAGTCAGATACACCCTGTGAAGTGTAAAACACCCCCACTGTCCTCAGGAATATTAACACACTGCCAGAGAACACAGATTAATATTAACACATTCACTGACACACTGTGTATATCATGACCCACAGTCAGATACACCCTGTGAAGTGTAAAACACCCCCACTGTCCTCAGTAATATTAACACACTGACAGAGAACACAGATTAATATTGACACACTCACTGACACACTGTGTATATCATGACCCACAGTCAGATACACCCTGTGAAGTGTAAAACACCCCCACTGTCCTCAGTAATATTAACACACTGACAGAGAACACAGATTAATATTGACACACTCACTGACACACTGTGTATATCATGACCCACAGTCAGATACACCCTGTGAAGTGTAAAACACCCCCACTGTCCTCAGTAATATTAACACACTGACAGAGAACACAGATTAATATTAACACACTCACTGACACACTGTGTATATCATGACCCACAGTCAGATAAACCCTGTGAAGTGTAAAACACCCCCACTGTCCTCAGGAATATTAACACACTGACAGAGAACACAGATTAATATTAACACACTCACTGACACACTGTGTATATCATGACCCACAGTCAGATACACCCTGTGAAGTGTAAAACACCCCCACTCTCCTCAGGAATATTAACACACTGACAGAGAACACAGATTAATATTAACACACTCACTGACACACTGTGTATATCATGACCCACAGTCAGATAAACCCTGTGAAGTGTAAAACGACCCCCACTGTCCTCAGGAATATTAACACACTGACAGAGAACACAGATTAATATTAACACACTCACTGACACACTGTGTATATCATGACCCACAGTCAGATACACCCTGTGAAGTGTAAAACACCCCCACTGTCCTCAGGAATATTAACACACTGACAGAGAACACAGATTAATATTAACACACTCACTGACACACTGTGTACATCATGACCCACAGTCTGATACACCCTGTGAAGTGTAAAACACCCCCACTGTGCTCAGTAATATTAACACACTGACAGAGAACACAGATTAATATTAACACACTCACTGACACACTGTGTATATCATGACCCACAGTCAGATACACCCTGTGAAGTGTAAAACGACCCCACTGTCCTCAGGAATATTAACACACTGACAGAGAACACAGATTAATATTAACACACTCACTGACACACTGTGTACATCATGACCCACAGTCTGATACACCCTGTGAAGTGTAAAACACCCCCACTGTGCTCAGTAATATTAACACACTGACAGAGAACACAGATTAATATTAACACACTCACTGACACACTGTGTGTATCATGACCCACAGTCAGATAAACCCTGTGAAGTGTAAAACACCCCCACTGTCCTCAGTAATATTAACACACTGACAGAGAACACAGATTAATATTAACACACTCACTGACACACTGTGTACATCATGACCCACAGTCAGATACACCCTGTGAAGTGTAAAACACCCCCACTGTCCTCAGGAATATTAACACACTGACAGAGAACACAGATTAATATTAACACACTCACTGACACACTATGTATATCATGACCCACAGTCAGGTAAACCCTGTGAAGTGTAAAACACGCCCACTGTCCTCAGTAATATTAACACACTGACAGAGAACACAGACTAATATTAACACACTCACTGACACACTGTGTATATCATGACCCACAGTCAGATACACCCTGTGAAGTGTAAAACACCCCCACTGTCCTCAGTAATATTAACACACTGACAGAGAACACAGATTAATATTAACACACTCACTGACACACTGTGTACATCATGACCCACAGTCAGATACACCCTGTCAAGTGTAAAACACCCCCACTGTCCTCAGTAATATTAGCACACTGACAGAGAACACAGATTAATATTAACACACTCACTGACACACTGTGTACATCATGACCCACAGTCAGATACACCCTGTGAAGTGTAAAACACCCCCACTGTCCTCAGGAATATTAACACACTGACAGAGAACACAGATTAATATTAACACACTCACTGACACACTGTGTATATCATGACCCACAGTCAGATACACCCTGTGAAGTGTAAAACACCCCCACTGTCCTCAGTAATATTAACACACTGACAGAGAACACAGATTAATATTAACACACTCACTGACACACTGTGTATATCATGACCCACAGTCAGATACACCCTGTGAAGTGTAAAACATCCCCACTGTCCTCAGTAATATTAACACACTGACAGAGAACACAGATTAATATTAACACACTCACTGACACACTGTGTATATCATGACCCACAGTCAGATACACCCTGTGAAGTGTAAAACACCCCCACTGTCCTCAGTAATATTAACACACTGACAGAGAACACAGATTAATATTAACACACTCACTGACACACTGTGTATATCATGACCCAGAGTCAGATACACCCTATGAAGTGTAAAACACCCCCACTGTCCTCAGTAATATTAACACACTGACAGAGAACACAGATTAATATTAACACACTCACTGACATACTGTGTATATCATGACCCACAGTCTGTTACACCCGGTGAAGTGTAAAACACCACCACTGTCCTCAGTAATATTAACACACTGACAGAGAACACAGATTAATATTAACACTCTCACTGACACACTGTGTATATCATGACCCACAGTCAGATACACCTGGTGAAGTGTAAAACACCCCCACTGTCCTCAGTAATATTAACACACTGACAGAGAACACAGATTAATATTAACACACTCACTGACACACTGTGTATATCATGACCCACAGTCAGATACACCCTGTGAAGTGTAAAACATTCCCACTGTCCTCAGTAATATTAGCACACTGACAGAGAACACAGATTAATATTAACACACTCACTGACACACTGTGTATATCATGACCCACAGTCAGATACACCCTGTGAAGTGTAAAACACCCCCACTGTCCTCAGGAATATTAACACACTGCTAGAGAACACAGATTAATATTAACACACTCACTGACACACTGTGTACATCATGACCCACAGTCAGATACACCCTGTGAAGTGTAAAACACCCCCACTGTGCTCAGTAATATTAACACACTGACAGAGAACACAGATTAATATTAAAACACTCACTGACACACTGTGTGTATCATGACCCACAGTCAGATAAACCCTGTGAAGTGTAAAACACCCCCACTGTCCTCAGTAATATTAACACACTGACAGAGAACACAGATTAATATTAACACACTCACTGACACACTGTGTACATCATGACCCACAGTCAGATACACCCTGTGAAGTGTAAAACACCCCCACTGTCCTCAGGAATATTAACACACTGACAGAGAACACAGATTAATATTAACACACTCACTGACACACTATGTATATCATGACCCACAGTCAGATAAACCCTGTGAAGTGTAAAACACGCCCACTGTCCTCAGTAATATTAACACACTGACAGAGAACACAGACTAATATTAACACACTCACTGACACACTGTGTACATCATGACCCACAGTCAGATACACCCTGTGAAGTGTAAAACACCCCCACTGTCCTCAGTAATATTAGCACACTGACAGAGAACACAGATTAATATTAACACACTCACTGACACACTGTGTACATCATGACCCACAGTCAGATACACCCTGTGAAGTGTAAAACACCCCCACTGTCCTCAGGAATATTAACACACTGACAGAGAACACAGATTAATATTAACACACTCACTGACACACTGTGTATATCATGACCCACAGTCAGATACACCCTGTGAAGTGTAAAACATCCCCACTGTCCTCAGTAATATTAACACACTGACAGAGAACACAGATTAATATTAACACACTCACTGACACACTGTGTATATCATGACCCACAGTCAGATACACCCTGTGAAGTGTAAAACATCCCCACTGTCCTCAGTAATATTAACACACTGACAGAGAACACAGATTAATATTAACACACTCACTGACACACTGTGTATATCATGACCCACAGTCAGATAAACCCTGTGAAGTGTAAAACACCCCCACTGTCCTCAGGAATATTAACACACTGACAGAGAACACAGATTAATATTAACACACTCACTGACACACTGTGTATATCATGACCCACAGTCAGATACACCCTGTGAAGTGTAAAACACCCCCACTCTCCTCAGGAATATTAACACACTGACAGAGAACACAGATTAATATTAACACACTCACTGACACACTGTGTATATCATGACCCACAGTCAGATACACCCTGTGAAGTGTAAAACGACCCCACTGTCCTCAGGAATATTAACACACTGACAGAGAACACAGATTAATATTAACACACTCACTGACACACTGTGTACATCATGACCCACAGTCTGATACACCCTGTGAAGTGTAAAACACCCCCACTGTGCTCAGTAATATTAACACACTGACAGAGAACACAGATTAATATTAACACACTCACTGACACACTGTGTGTATCATGACCCACAGTCAGATAAACCCTGTGAAGTGTAAAACACCCCCACTGTCCTCAGTAATATTAACACACTGACAGAGAACACAGATTAATATTAACACACTCACTGACACACTGTGTACATCATGACCCACAGTCAGATACACCCTGTGAAGTGTAAAACACCCCCACTGTCCTCAGGAATATTAACACACTGACAGAGAACACAGATTAATATTAACACACTCACTGACACACTATGTATATCATGACCCACAGTCAGGTAAACCCTGTGAAGTGTAAAACACGCCCACTGTCCTCAGTAATATTAACACACTGACAGAGAACACAGACTAATATTAACACACTCACTGACACACTGTGTATATCATGACCCACAGTCAGATACACCCTGTGAAGTGTAAAACACCCCCACTGTCCTCAGTAATATTAACACACTGACAGAGAACACAGATTAATATTAACACACTCACTGACACACTGTGTACATCATGACCCACAGTCAGATACACCCTGTCAAGTGTAAAACACCCCCACTGTCCTCAGTAATATTAGCACACTGACAGAGAACACAGATTAATATTAACACACTCACTGACACACTGTGTACATCATGACCCACAGTCAGATACACCCTGTGAAGTGTAAAACACCCCCACTGTCCTCAGGAATATTAACACACTGACAGAGAACACAGATTAATATTAACACACTCACTGACACACTGTGTATATCATGACCCACAGTCAGATACACCCTGTGAAGTGTAAAACACCCCCACTGTCCTCAGTAATATTAACACACTGACAGAGAACACAGATTAATATTAACACACTCACTGACACACTGTGTATATCATGACCCACAGTCAGATACACCCTGTGAAGTGTAAAACATCCCCACTGTCCTCAGTAATATTAACACACTGACAGAGAACACAGATTAATATTAACACACTCACTGACACACTGTGTATATCATGACCCACAGTCAGATACACCCTGTGAAGTGTAAAACACCCCCACTGTCCTCAGTAATATTAACACACTGACAGAGAACACAGATTAATATTAACACACTCACTGACACACTGTGTATATCATGACCCAGAGTCAGATACACCCTATGAAGTGTAAAACACCCCCACTGTCCTCAGTAATATTAACACACTGACAGAGAACACAGATTAATATTAACACACTCACTGACATACTGTGTATATCATGACCCACAGTCAGATACACCCTGTGAAGTGTAAAACACCCCCACTGTCCTCAGTAATATTAACACACTGACAGAGAACACAGATTAATATTAACACTCTCACTGACACACTGTGTATATCATGACCCACAGTCAGATACACCTGGTGAAGTGTAAAACACCCCCACTGTCCTCAGTAATATTAACACACTGACAGAGAACACAGATTAATATTAACACACTCACTGACACACTGTGTATATCATGACCCACAGTCAGATACACCCTGTGTAGTGTAAAACATTCCCACTGTCCTCAGTAATATTAGCACACTGACAGAGAACACAGATTAATATTAACACACTCACTGACACACTGTGTATATCATGACCCACAGTCAGATACACCCTGTGAAGTGTAAAACACCCCCACTGTCCTCAGGAATATTAACACACTGCTAGAGAACACAGATTAATATTAACACACTCACTGACACACTGTGTACATCATGACCCACAGTCAGATACACCCTGTGAAGTGTAAAACACCCCCACTGTGCTCAGTAATATTAACACACTGACAGAGAACACAGATTAATATTAAAACACTCACTGACACACTGTGTGTATCATGACCCACAGTCAGATAAACCCTGTGAAGTGTAAAACACCCCCACTGTCCTCAGTAATATTAACACACTGACAGAGAACACAGATTAATATTAACACACTCACTGACACACTGTGTACATCATGACCCACAGTCAGATACACCCTGTGAAGTGTAAAACACCCCCACTGTCCTCAGGAATATTAACACACTGACAGAGAACACAGATTAATATTAACACACTCACTGACACACTATGTATATCATGACCCACAGTCAGATAAACCCTGTGAAGTGTAAAACACGCCCACTGTCCTCAGTAATATTAACACACTGACAGAGAACACAGACTAATATTAACACACTCACTGACACACTGTGTACATCATGACCCACAGTCAGATACACCCTGTGAAGTGTAAAACACCCCCACTGTCCTCAGTAATATTAGCACACTGACAGAGAACACAGATTAATATTAACACACTCACTGACACACTGTGTACATCATGACCCACAGTCAGATACACCCTGTGAAGTGTAAAACACCCCCACTGTCCTCAGGAATATTAACACACTGACAGAGAACACAGATTAATATTAACACACTCACTGACACACTGTGTATATCATGACCCACAGTCAGATACACCCTGTGAAGTGTAAAACATCCCCACTGTCCTCAGTAATATTAACACACTGACAGAGAACACAGATTAATATTAACACACTCACTGACACACTGTGTATATCATGACCCACAGTCAGATACACCCTGTGAAGTGTAAAACATCCCCACTGTCCTCAGTAATATTAACACACTGACAGAGAACACAGATTAATATTAACACACTCACTGACACACTGTGTATATCATGACCGACAGTCAGATACACCCTGTGAAGTGTAAAACACCCCCACTGTCCTCAGTAATATTAACACACTGACAGAGAACACAGATTAATATTAAAACACTCACTGACACACTGTGTATATCATGACCCACAGTCAGATAAACCCTGTGAAGTGTAAAACACCCCCAATGTCCTCAGTAATATTAACACACTGACAGAGAACACAGATTAATATTAACACACTCACTGACACACTGTGTATATCATGACCCACAGTCAGATACACCCTGTGAAGTGTAAAACACCCCCACTGTCCTCAGGAATATTAACACACTGACAGAGAACACAGATTAATATTAACACACTCACTGACACACTGTGTATATCATGACCCACAGTCAGATACACCCTGTGAAGTGTAAAACACCCCCACTGTCCTCAGTAATATTAACACACTGACAGAGAACACAGATTAATATTAACACACTCACTGACACACTGTGTATATCATGACCCACAGTCAGATACACCCTGTGAAGTGTAAAACGTCCCAACTGTCCTCAGTAATATTAACACACTGACAGAGAACACAGATTAATATTAACACACTCACTGACACACTGTGTATATCATGACCCACAGTCAGATACACCCTGTGAAGTGTAAAACACCCCCACTGTCCTCAGTAATATTAACACACTGACAGAGAACACAGATTAATATTAAAACACTCACTGACACACTGTGTATATCATGACCCACAGTCAGATAAACCCTGTGAAGTGTAAAACACCCCCACTGTCCTCAGTAATATTAACACACTGACAGAGAACACAGATTAATATTAACACACTCACTGACACACTGTGTATATCATGACCCACAGTCAGATACACCCAGTGAAGTGTAAAACACCCCCACTGTCCTCAGTAATATTAACACACTGACAGAGAACACAGATTAATATTAACACACTCACTGACACACTGTGTATATCATGACCCACAGTCAGATACACCCGGTGAAGTGTAAAACACCCCCACTGTCCTCTGTAATATTAACACACTGACAGAGAACACAGATTAATATTAACACACTCACTGACACACTGTGTATATCATGACCCACAGTCAGATACACCCTGTGAAGTGTAAAACATTGCCACTGTCCTCAGTAATATTAGCACACTGACAGAGAACACAGATTAATATTAACACACTCACTGACACACTGTGTATATCATGACCCACAGTCAGATACACCCTGTGAAGTGTAAAACACCCCCACTGTCCTCAGGAATATTAACACACTGCTAGAGAACACAGATTAATATTAACACATTCACTGACACACTGTGTATATCATGACCCACAGTCAGATACACCCTGTGAAGTGTAAAACACCCCCACTGTCCTCAGTAATATTAACACACTGACAGAGAACACAGATTAATATTGACACACTCACTGACACACTGTGTATATCATGACCCACAGTCAGATACACCCTGTGAAGTGTAAAACACCCCCACTGTCCTCAGGAATATTAACACACTGACAGAGAACACAGATTAATATTGACACACACACTGACACACTGTGTATATCATGACCCACAGTCAGATACACCCTGTGAAGTGTAAAACACCCCCACTGTCCTCAGTAATATTAACACACTGACAGAGAACACAGATTAATATTAACACACTCACTGACACACTGTGTATATCATGACCCACAGTCAGATAAACCCTGTGAAGTGTAAAACACCCCCACTGTCCTCAGGAATATTAACACACTGACAGAGAACACAGATTAATATTAACACACTCACTGACACACTGTGTATATCATGACCCACAGTCAGATACACCCGGTGAAGTGTAAAACACCCCCACTGTCCTCAGTAATATTAACACACTGACAGAGAACACAGATTAATATTAACACACTCACTGACACACTGTGTATATCATGACCCACAGTCAGATACACCCTGTGAAGTGTAAAACATCCCACTGTCCTCAGTAATATTAACACATTGACAGAGAACACAGATTAATATTAACACACTCACTGACACGCTGTGTACATCATGACCCACAGTCAGATACACCCTGTGAAGTGTAAAACACCCCCACTGTCCTCAGTAATATTAACACACTGACAGAGAACACAGATTAATATTAACACAGTCACTGACACACTGTGTACATCATGACCCACAGTCAGATAAACCCTGTGAAGTGTAAAACACCCCCACTGTCCTCAGTAATATTAACACACTGACAGAGAACACAGATTAATATTAACACACTCACTGACACACTGTGTATATCATGACCCACAGTCAGATACACCCTGTGAAGTGTAAAACACCCCCACTGTCCTCAGTAATCTTAACACACTGACAGAGAACACAGATTAATATTAACACACTCACTGACACACTGTGTATATCATGACCCACAGTCAGATAAACCCTGTGAAGTGTAAAACACCCCCACTGTCCTCAGTAATATTAACACACTGACAGAGAACACAGATTAATAGTAACACACTCACTGACACACTGTGTATATCATGACCCACAGTCAGATACACCCTGTGAAGTGTAAAACACCCCCACTGTCCTCAGTAATATTAACACACTGACAGAGAACACAGATTAATATTAACACAGTCACTGACACACTGTGTACATCATGACCCACAGTCAGATAAACCCTGTGAAGTGTAAAACACCCCCACTGTCCTCAGTAATATTAACACACTGACAGAGAACACAGATTAATATTAACACACTCACTGACACACTGTGTATATCATGACCCACAGTCAGATACACCCTGTGAAGTGTAAAACACCCCCACTGTCCTCAATAATATTAACACACTGACAGAGAACACAGATTAATATTAACACGCTCACTCTGGCAGTGCCATCGACATTTATAAGTGCAAAGTAATAGAAACGTTTAACACACCATTCACTTACAATGCCGTGGACCTTTTTAGCATGCTTGACTATTGGAATGCAAAGGCCTATTGCAGTGTAATTGTACCTCGCAGTACAGGAACCTCTGACAGGGTAATTGTCCCTCGCAGTACAGGAACCTCTGACAGGGTAATTGTACCTCGCAGTGCAGGAACCTCTGACAGGGTAATTGTACCTCGCAGTACAGGAACCTCTGACAGGGTAATTGTACCTCGCAGTACAGGAACCTCTGACAGGGTAATTGTACCTCGCAGTACAGGAACCTCTGACAGGGTAATTGTACCTCGCAGTACAGGAACCTCTGACAGGGTAATTGTAACTCGCAGTGCAGGAACCTCTGACAGTGTAATTGTACCTCGCAGTACAGGAACCTCTGACAGGGTAATTGTACCTCGCAGTACAGGAACCTCTGACAGGGTAATTGTACCTCGCAGTGCAGGAACCTCTGACAGGGTAATTGTACCTCGCAGTACAGGAACCTCTGACAGGGTAATTGTACCTCGCAGTACAGGAACCTCTGACAGGGTAATTGTACCTCACAGTACAGGAACCTCTGACAGGGTAATTGTACCTCGCAGTACAGGAACCTCTGACAGGGTAATTGTACCTCGCAGTACAGGAACCTCTGACCGGGTAATTGTACCTCGCAGTGCAGGAACCTCTGACAGGGTAATTGTACCTCGCAGTACAGGAACCTCTGACAGGGTAATTGTACCTCGCAGTACAGGAACCTCTGACAGGGTAATTGTACCTCGCAGTACAGGAACCTCTGACAGGGTAATTGTACCTCGCAGTACAGGAACCTCTGACAGGGTAATTGTACCTCGCAGTGCAGGAACCTCTGACAGGGTAATTGTACCTCGCAGTACAGGAACCTCTGACAGGGTAATTGTACCTCGCAGTACAGGAACCTCTGACAGGGTAATTGTACCTCGCAGTACAGGAACCTCTGACAGGGTAATTGTACCTCGCAGTACAGGCACCTCTGACAGGGTAATTGTACCTCGCAGTGCAGGAACCTCTGACAGGGTAATTGTACCTCGCAGTGCAGGAACCTCTGACAGGGTAATTGTACCTCACAGTACAGGATCCTCTGACAGGGTAATTGTACCTCGCAGTACAGGAACCTCTGACAGGGTAATTGTACCTCACAGTACAGGAACCTCTGACAGGGTAATTGTACCTCGCAGTACAGGAACCTCTGACAGGGTAATTGTACCTCGCAGTACAGGAACCTCTGACAGGGTAATTGTACCTCGCAGTACAGGAACCTCTGACCGGGTAATTGTACCTCGCAGTGCAGGAACCTCTGACAGGGTAATTGTACCTCGCAGTACAGGAACCTCTGACAGGGTAATTGTACCTCGCAGTACAGGAACCTCTGACAGGGTAATTGTACCTCGCAGTACAGGAACCTCTGACAGGGTAATTGTACCTCGCAGTACAGGAACCTCTGACAGGGTAATTGTACCTCGCAGTACAGGAACCTCTGACAGGGTAATTGTACCTCGCAGTACAGGAACCTCTGACAGGGTAATTGTACCTCGCAGTGCAGGAACCTCTGACAGGGTAATTGTACCTCGCAGTACAGGAACCTCTGACAGTGTAATTGTACCTCGCAGTGCAGGAACCTCTGACAGTGTAATTGTACCTCGCAGTACAGGAACCTCTGACAGGGTAATTGTACCTCGCAGTACAGGAACCTCTGACAGGGTAATTGTACCTCGCAGTGCAGGAACCTCTGACAGGGTAATTGTACCTCGCAGTACAGGAACCTCTGACAGGGTAATTGTACCTCGCAGTACAGGAACCTCTGACAGGGTAATTGTACCTCGCAGTACAGGAACCTCTGACAGGGTAATTGTACCTCGCAGTGCAGGAACCTCTGACAGGGTAATTGTACCTCGCAGTACAGGAACCTCTGACAGGGTAATTGTACCTCGCAGTACAGGAACCTCTGACAGGGTAATTGTACCTCGCAGTACAGGAACCTCTGACAGGGTAATTGTACCTCGCAGTACAGGAACCTCTGACAGGGTAATTGTACCTCACAGTACAGGAACCTCTGACAGGGTAATTGTACCTCGCAGTACAGGAACCTCTGACAGGGTAATTGTACCTCGCAGTACAGGAACCTCTGACAGGGTAATTGTAACTCGCAGTGCAGGAACCTCTGACAGTGTAATTGTACCTCGCAGTGCAGGAACCTCTGACAGGGTAATTGTACCTCGCAGTGCAGGAACCTCTGACAGGGTAATTGTACCTCGCAGAGCAGGAGCCTCTGACAGGGCAATTGTACCTCGCAGTGCAGGAACCTCTGACAGGGTAATTGTACCTCGCAGTACAGGAACCTCTGACAGGGTAATTGTACCTCGCAGTACAGGAACCTCTGACAGGGTAATTGTACCTCGCAGTGCAGGAACCTCTGACAGGGTAACTGTACCTCGCAGTACAGGAACCTCTGACAGGGTAATTGTACCTCGCAGTACAGGAACCTCTGACAGGGTAATAGTACCTCGCAGTACAGGAACCTCTGACAGGGTAATTGTACCTCGCAGTGCAGGAACCTCTGACAGTGTAATTGTACCTCGCAGTGCAGGAACCTCTGACAGGGTAATTGTACCTCGCAGTACAGGAACCTCTGACAGGGTAATTGTACCTCACAGTACAGGAACCTCTGACAGGGTAATTGTACCTCGCAGTGCAGGAACCTCTGACAGGGTAATTGTACCTCGCAGTACAGGAACCTCTGACAGGGTAATTGTACCTCGCAGTACAGGAACCTCTGACAGGGTAATTGTACCTCACAGTACAGGAACCTCTGACAGGGTAATTGTACTTCGCAGTACAGGAACCTCTGACAGGGTAATTGTACCTCGCAGTACAGGAACCTCTGACAGGGTAATTGTACCTCGCAGTACAGGAACCTCTGACAGGGTAATTGTACCTCGCAGTGCAGGAACCTCTGACAGGGTAATTGTACCTCGCAGTGCAGGAACCTCTGACAGGGTAATTGTACCTCGCAGTACAGGAACCTCTGACAGGGTAATTGTACCTCACAGTACAGGAACCTCTGACAGGGTAATTGTACCTCGCAGTACAGGAACCTCTGACAGGGTAATTGTACCTCGCAGTACAGGAACCTCTGACAGTGTAATTGTACCTCGCAGTGCAGGAACCTCTGACAGGGTAATTGTACCTCGCAGTACAGGAACCTCTGACAGGGTAATTGTACCTCGCAGTACAGGAACCTCTGACAGGGTAATTGTACCTCGCAGTACAGGAACCTCTGACAGGGTAATTGTACCTCGCAGTACAGGAACCTCTGACAGGGTAATTGTACCTCGCAGTACAGGAACCTCTGACAGGGTAATTGTACCTCGCAGTACAGGAACCTCTGACAGGGTAATTGTACCTCGCAGTGCAGGAACCTCCGACAGGGTAATTGTACCTCGCAGTGCAGGAACCTCTGACAGGGTAATTGTACCTCGCAGTGCAGGAACCTCTGACAGGGTAATTGTACCTCGCAGTACAGGAACCTCTGACAGTGTAATTGTACCTCGCAGTACAGGAACCTCTGACAGGGTAATTGTACCTCGCAGTACAGGAACCTCTGACAGGGTAATTGTACCTCGCAGTGCAGGAACCTCTGACAGGGTAATTGTACCTCGCAGTACAGGAACCTCTGACAGTGTAATTGTACCTCGCAGTACAGGAACCTCTGACAGGGTAATTGTACCTCACAGTACAGGAACCTCTGACAGTGTAATTGTACCTCGCAGTACAGGAACCTCTGACAGGGTAATTGTACCTCACAGTACAGGAACCTCTGACAGGGTAATTGTACCTCGCAGTACAGGAACCTCTGACAGGGTAATTGTACCTCGCAGTACAGGAACCTCTGACAGGGTAATTGTAACTCGCAGTGCAGGAACCTCTGACAGTGTAATTGTACCTCGCAGTGCAGGAACCTCTGACAGGGTAATTGTACCTCGCAGTGCAGGAACCTCTGACAGGGTAATTGTACCTCGCAGAGCAGGAGCCTCTGACAGGGCAATTGTACCTCGCAGTGCAGGAACCTCTGACAGGGTAATTGTACCTCGCAGTACAGGAACCTCTGACAGGGTAATTGTACCTCGCAGTACAGGAACCTCTGACAGGGTAATTGTACCTCGCAGTGCAGGAACCTCTGACAGGGTAATTGTACCTCGCAGTACAGGAACCTCTGACAGGGTAATTGTACCTCGCAGTACAGGAACCTCTGACAGGGTAATAGTACCTCGCAGTACAGGAACCTCTGACAGGGTAATTGTACCTCGCAGTGCAGGAACCTCTGACAGTGTAATTGTACCTCGCAGTGCAGGAACCTCTGACAGGGTAATTGTACCTCGCAGTACAGGAACCTCTGACAGGGTAATTGTACCTCACAGTACAGGAACCTCTGACAGGGTAATTGTACCTCGCAGTGCAGGAACCTCTGACAGGGTAATTGTACCTCGCAGTACAGGAACCTCTGACAGGGTAATTGTACCTCGCAGTACAGGAACCTCTGACAGGGTAATTGTACCTCACAGTACAGGAACCTCTGACAGGGTAATTGTACTTCGCAGTACAGGAACCTCTGACAGGGTAATTGTACCTCGCAGTACAGGAACCTCTGACAGGGTAATTGTACCTCGCAGTACAGGAACCTCTGACAGGGTAATTGTACCTCGCAGTGCAGGAACCTCTGACAGGGTAATTGTACTTCGCAGTACAGGAACCTCTGACAGGGTAATTGTACCTCGCAGTGCAGGAACCTCTGACAGGGTAATTGTACCTCGCAGTACAGGAACCTCTGACAGGGTAATTGTACCTCACAGTACAGGAACCTCTGACAGGGTAATTGTACCTCGCAGTGCAGGAACCTCTGACAGGGTAATTGTACCTCGCAGTACAGGAACCTCTGACAGGGTAATTGTACCTCGCAGTACAGGAACCTCTGACAGGGTAATTGTACCTCGCAGTGCAGGAACCTCTGACAGGGTAATTGTACCTCGCAGTACAGGAACCTCTGACAGGGTAATTGTACCTCGCAGTACAGGAACCTCTGACAGGGTAATAGTACCTCGCAGTACAGGAACCTCTGACAGGGTAATTGTACCTCGCAGTGCAGGAACCTCTGACAGTGTAATTGTACCTCGCAGTGCAGGAACCTCTGACAGGGTAATTGTACCTCGCAGTACAGGAACCTCTGACAGGGTAATTGTACCTCACAGTACAGGAACCTCTGACAGGGTAATTGTACCTCGCAGTGCAGGAACCTCTGACAGGGTAATTGTACCTCGCAGTACAGGAACCTCTGACAGGGTAATTGTACCTCGCAGTACAGGAACCTCTGACAGGGTAATTGTACCTCACAGTACAGGAACCTCTGACAGGGTAATTGTACTTCGCAGTACAGGAACCTCTGACAGGGTAATTGTACCTCGCAGTACAGGAACCTCTGACAGGGTAATTGTACCTCGCAGTACAGGAACCTCTGACAGGGTAATTGTACCTCGCAGTGCAGGAACCTCTGACAGGGTAATTGTACTTCGCAGTACAGGAACCTCTGACAGGGTAATTGTACCTCGCAGTGCAGGAACCTCTGACAGGGTAATTGTACCTCGCAGTACAGGAACCTCTGACAGGGTAATTGTACCTCACAGTACAGGAACCTCTGACAGGGTAATTGTACCTCGCAGTACAGGAACCTCTGACAGGGTAATTGTACCTCGCAGTACAGGAACCTCTGACAGTGTAATTGTACCTCGCAGTGCAGGAACCTCTGACAGGGTAATTGTACCTCGCAGTACAGGAACCTCTGACAGGGTAATTGTACCTCGCAGTACAGGAACCTCTGACAGGGTAATTGTACCTCGCAGTACAGGAACCTCTGACAGGGTAATTGTACCTCGCAGTACAGGAACCTCTGACAGGGTAATTGTACCTCGCAGTACAGGAACCTCTGACAGGGTAATTGTACCTCGCAGTACAGGAACCTCTGACAGGGTAATTGTACCTCGCAGTGCAGGAACCTCCGACAGGGTAATTGTACCTCGCAGTGCAGGAACCTCTGACAGGGTAATTGTACCTCGCAGTGCAGGAACCTCTGACAGGGTAATTGTACCTCGCAGTACAGGAACCTCTGACAGTGTAATTGTACCTCGCAGTACAGGAACCTCTGACAGGGTAATTGTACCTCGCAGTACAGGAACCTCTGACAGGGTAATTGTACCTCGCAGTGCAGGAACCTCTGACAGGGTAATTGTACCTCGCAGTACAGGAACCTCTGACAGTGTAATTGTACCTCGCAGTACAGGAACCTCTGACAGGGTAATTGTACCTCACAGTGCAGGAACCTCTGACAGGGTAATTGTACCTCGCAGTGCAGGAACCTCTGACAGGGTAATTGTACCTCGCAGTACAGGAACCTCTGACAGGGTAATTGTACCTCGCAGTACAGGAACCTCTGACAGGGTAATTGTACCTCGCAGTACAGGAACCTCTGACAGGGTAATTGTACCTCGCAGTACAGGAACCTCTGACAGGGTAATTGTACCTCGCAGTACAGGAACCTCTGACAGGGTAATTGTACCTCGCAGTACAGGAACCTCTGACAGGGTAATTGTACCTCGCAGTGCAGGAACCTCTGACAGGGTAATTGTACCTCGCAGTGCAGGAACCTCTGACAGGGTAATTGTACCTCGCAGTACAGGAACCTCTGACAGGGTAATTGTACCTCGCAGTACAGGAACCTCTGACAGGGTAATTGTACCTCGCAGTGCAGGAACCTCTGACAGGGTAATTGTACCTCGCAGTGCAGGAACCTCTGACAGGGTAATTGTACCTCGCAGTGCAGGAACCTCTGACAGGGTAATTGTACCTCGCAGTACAGGAACCTCTGACAGGGTAATTGTACCTCGCAGTACAGGAACCTCTGACAGGGTAATTGTACCTCGCAGTGCAGGAACCTCTGACAGGGTAATTGTACCTCGCAGTGCAGGAACCTCTGACAGGATAATTGTACCTCGCAGTACAGGAACCTCTGACAGGGTAATTGTACCTCGCAGTACAGGAACCTCTGACAGGGTAATTGTACCTCGCAGTACAGGAACCTCTGACAGGGTAATTGTCCCTCGCAGTACAGGAACCTCTGACAGGGTAATTGTACCTCGCAGTACAGGAACCTCTGACAGGGTAATTGTACCTCGCAGTACAGGAACCTCTGACAGTGTAATTGTACCTCGCAGTGCAGGAACCTCTGACAGGGTAATTGTACCTCGCAGTACAGGAACCTCTGACAGGGTAATTGTACCTCGCAGTACAGGAACCTCTGACAGGGTAATTGTACCTCGCAGTACAGGAACCTCTGACAGTGTAATTGTACCTCGCAGTACAGGAACCTCTGACAGGGTAATTGTACCTCGCAGTGCAGGAACCTCTGACAGGGTAATTGTACCTCGCAGTACAGGAACCTCTGACAGTGTAATTGTACCTCGCAGTACAGGAACCTCTGACAGGGTAATTGTACCTCGCAGTGCAGGAACCTCTGACAGGGTAATTGTACCTCGCAGTACAGGAACCTCTGACAGGGTAATTGTACCTCACAGTGCAGGAACCTCTGACAGGGTAATTGTACCTCGCAGTGCAGGAACCTCTGACAGGGTAATTGTCCCTCGCAGTGCAGGAACCTCTAGCAGCACAATAGCATCTTGCAATGCAGAGGCCTTTCCTGTGCATTTGCCCATGTAATGCAATGGGACTTGCTATGTAAAATCCAATTGTAATGCAAATTTCCCATGCAGTGCTGCAGCCCCTTGTAGTGCAAAAAGCACCTTGAGATGTCATAGAATGTTGCAATGCAGCAAGCATTTGAAATCCCATTGAAGTTATGGTGCACTAGACCCTTACAATGCAACACAAAAACTTGTGGTACAATAGCCTTTGCAGTACAACATCCACTAACAAAGCAATAGCCCCATGCAGTGCAATCTCCACTCACAGTGTAGAAACAACATGCAATGTAATAGTCTCTAAGAGTGACATAGCAATAACGTGAAGAAATGCTCTAGCCTTTTGAACACAACAGACCATGACAATTCAATAGCCTCTTGCAATGCAAAAGCTCTTTGGTGTGCAATAGACCCTGACAATGTATTTTCCCCTTACAGTGCAACAGTTCTATGCTTTGCATAACATGCTTATGGTACAAAAGCCAGGTGCAGTCCAAGAGCAAATTGCCTTTTGATACCCTATTGAAATATAATATCCTCTCACAATGGAAACCATCTCGCAATACAAAATTTCCCGGCAGTGCAATAGCTATTTGTTTTGCAATTGTGACTTTCAATACAATAGACACTTGCCATGTAACATCCAGTTGCAATGTAATGGAACCATTAGTGTGCATGATCCTTGTATTGCAATAGCCTCTTGCAGTGCAATAGTAGCTTGCAATGCAGGGACCTTTGGTAGTGCAATAACTCCTTCCAATGCAAAGGTCTTTGAGTTTGCAATGGAGCATGGTGTGCAACATCCACTTGCAATGAAAATGCAAAGGCACCTTGCAATACAAGAACTATTTGCAGAGCAAAAACTCCAGCAATGCAACACGCATTTCATTGCAATAGCGCTTGCAGTCCAACAGTCCCTCCCTTGCAGACTATTATCCTTGCAATGTCAGAGCCCCTTTCAATGCAATGGCCCCTTTCAATACAACATCCACATGCAACGCAAGAAAACCAAGAATGTTTGGCAATGCACTGAAACAACTACTTGCAATGCAATAGGGCTAAGTCATGCAATCGCCCATTGATAACATTGCACACTGGCAAAGTAATGGACTTTTACAGAGCAATAGCTCATCGGAGTGCAATTGCCCTTTGCAATGCAATAACCTGAAGCAGTACATTGGGGGCTTACAATACAGTATCCATAATTAATACAATAACACTTTGCATTACAATGGCCTCTTACACTGTAATATCTTCTTGTAGTGTGAACACTCTTGCAGTTCAATAGCTACGTGCTGGAAAGCAGAAGCCTCTTGCAAAGAAATACCCTTTGTAATTCAATCACCTCTTGCACGGTGACAGCACCTTGCAATGCAGGATACACTGACAGTTTAATAGTCCTTTATAATTCAATCACCTCTTGCACGGTGACAGCACCTTGCAATGCAGGATACACTGACAGTTTAATAGTCCTTTATAATTCAATCACCTCTTGCACGGTGACAGCACCTTGCAATGCAGGATACACTGACAGTTTAATAGTCCTTTGTAATTCAATCACCTCTTGCACGGTGACAGCACCTTGCAATGCAGGATACACTGACAGTTTAATAGTCCTTTGTCATTCAATCACCTCTTGCACGGTGACAGCACCTTGCAATGCAGGATACACTGACAGTTTAATAGTCCTTTGTAATTCAATCACCTCTTGCACGGTGACAGCACCTTGCAATGCAGGATACACTGACAGTTTAATAGTCCTTTGTAATTCAATCACCTCTTGCACGGTGACAGCACCTTGCAATGCAGGATACACTGACAGTTTAATAGTCCTTTGTAATTCAATCACCTCTTGCACGGTGACAGCACCTTGCAATGCAGGATACACTGACAGTTTAATAGTCCTTTGTAATTCAATCACCTCTTGCACGGTGACAGCACCTTGCAATGCAGGATACACTGACAGTTTAATAGTCCTTTATAATTCAATCACCTCTTGCACGGTGACAGCACCTTGCAATGCAGGATACACTGACAGTTTAATAGTCCTTTATAATTCAATCACCTCTTGCACGGTGACAGCACCTTGCAATGCAGGATACACTGACAGTTTAATAGTCCTTTGTAATTCAATCACCTCTTGCACGGTGACAGCGCCTTGCAATGCAGGATACAATGACAGTTTAATAGTCCTTTGTAATTCAATCACCTCTTGCACGGTGACAGCACCTTGCAATGCAGGATACACTGACAGTTTAATAGTCCTTTGTCATTCAATCACCTCTTGCACGGTGACAGCACCTTGCAATGCAGGATACACTGACAGTTTAATAGTCCTTTGTAATTCAATCACCTCTTCCACAGTGACAGCACCTTGCAATGCAGGATACACTGACAGTTTAATAGTCCTTTGTAATTCAATCACCTCTTCCACGGTGACAGCACCTTGCAATGCAGGATACACTGACAGTTTAATAGTCCTTTGTAATTCAATCACCTCTTGCACGGTGACAGCACCTTGCAATGCAGGATACACTGACAGTTTAATAGTCCTTTGTAATTCAATCACCTCTTGCACGGTGACAGCACCTTGCAATGCAGGATACACTGACAGTTTAATAGTCCTTTGTAATTCAATCACCTCTTGCACGGTGACAGCACCTTGCAATGCAGGATACACTGACAGTTTAATAGTCCTTTGTAATTCAATCACCTCTTGCACGGTGACAGCACCTTGCAATGCAGGATACACTGACAGTTTAATAGTCCTTTGTAATTCAATCACCTCTTGCACGGTGACAGCACCTTGCAATGCAGGATACAATGACAGTTTAATAGTCCTTTGTAATTCAATCACCTCTTGCACGGTGACAGCACCTTGCAATGCAGGATACACTGACAGTTTAATAGTCCTTTGTAATTCAATCACCTCTTGCACGGTGACAGCACCTTGCAATGCAGGATACAATGACAGTTTAAGGACTGGAGAGGCCTTTGACAGTGCAATCATCCTTGCAGTTTAACATCCACATGGAGTTGTCACACAAACCACAGCTGTGATAATACAACAATCGTGAAAATAACTCCAAAGAGCTCCAGAAACCATCTTTGTCTTTAAGGAAAAAAAAATCAGCCTTTAATTTACAAAATGAACAATGTATCCAAAATGGCATTGAAAGAAAACAAATCTTGGTCTTTGTGTGTTGAAACTGTCTGACAAGGACAAAGGACAAATGGTCAAAGCTAACAGGTGTCAAATGAACACATCCTATACCATGCTAAAACATTCCTGAATTGAATATCTCCTACTGAAAGAAAGAAGATGTGAAGTCACCATATTCTGGGTCACAGTGCAGTCACCATGGGTCAGAGAGCAGAGTGTCTGCTTCCAGGAGGTACAAGATAACAGAGCTTTGCATTAAAGTGTATTTCAGCAAAACATTAACATATTGTTTGTCTTTGCTCCATGACCTTCTGGTCTGTTAGTCTGTGACCTTGTCCTATCAACACCTTCTCTTTTGTTACCTCTTACCCCACCCCCGCTTTACTTGCTTAAAATCTTTTACATTTCTTATATCTGTTAGTTCTGATGAAGGGTCACAGACCTGAAACGTTAACTCCGTTTCTCTCTCCACAGATGTTGCCTGACCTGCTGAGTATTTCCAGCACTCTCTGTTTTTATTAACTCTGTTTTTCTCTCCACAGATGTTGCCCGACCTGCTGAATATTTCCAGTACTCTCTGTTTTTAAAAACTCTGTTTCTCTCTCCACAGATGTTGCCCGACCTGCTGAATATTTCCAGCACTCGCTGTTTTTATTAACTCTGTTTCTCTCTCCACAGATGTTGCCCGACCTGCTGAGTATTTCCAGCACTCTCTGTTTTTAAAAACTCTGTTTCTCTCTCCACAGATGTTGCCCGACCTGCTGAGTATTTCCAGCACTCTCTGTTTTTATTAACTCTGTTTCTCTCTCCACAGATGTTACCCGACCTGCTGAATATTTCCAGCACTCTCTGTTTTTATTAACTCCGTTTCTCTCTCCACAGATGTTGCCCGACCTGCTGAATATTTCCAGCACTCTGTTTTTATTAACTCTGTTTCTCTCTCCACAGATGTTGCCCGACCTGCTGAGTATTTCCAGCACTCGCTGTTTTTATTAACTCTGTTTCTCTCTCCACAGATGTTGCCCGACCTGCTGAATATTTCCAGCACTCTCTGTTTTTATTAACTCTGTTTTTCTCTCCACAGATGTTGCCCGACCTGCTGAATATTTCCAGCACTCTCTGTTTTTATGAACTCTGTCTGGAGACGCTGTCAATCAGCCTCTCAATGTAACAGAGTATTGTTTTTGTAACAAGTATTAGTGCCACAGTCTCACAGCTCCAGTGACCCGGGTTCGGTTCTGTTTACTGCCACAGTCTCACAGCTCCAGTGACCTGGGTTCGGTTCTGTTTACTGTCACAGTCTCACAGCTCCAGTGTCCCGGGTTCGGTTCTGTTTACTGCCACAGCCTCACCGCTCCAGTGACCCGGGTTCGGTTCTGTTTACTGCCACAGTCTCACAGCTCCAGTGACCTGGGTTCGGTTCTGTTTACTGCCACAGCCTCACCGCTCCAGTGACCCGGGTTCGGTTCTGTTTACTGCCACAGTCTCACAGCTCCAGTGACCCGGGTCCGGTTCTGTTTACTGCCACAGTCTCACAGCTCCAGTGACCCGGGTTCGGTTCTGTTTACTGCCACAGTCTCACAGCTCCAGTGACCTGGGTTCGGTTCTGTTTACTGCCACAGTCTCACAGCTCCAGTGACCCGGGTTCGGTTCAGTTTACTGCCACAGTCTCACAGCTCCAGTGACCTGGGTTCGGTTCTGTTTACTGCCACAGCCTCACAGCTCCAGTGACCTGGGTTCGGTTCTGTTTACTGCCACAGTCTCACAGCTCCAGTGTCCCAGGTTCGGTTCTGTTTACTGCCACAGTCTCACAGCTCCAGTGACCTGGGTTCGGTTCTGTTTACTGCCAGTCTCACAGCTCCAGTGACCTGGGTTCGGTTCTGTTTACTGCCAGTCTCACAGCTCCAGTGACCTGGGTTCGGTTCTGTTTACTGCCACAGTCTCACAGCTTCAGTGACCTGGGTTCGGTTCTGCGTACTGCCACAGCCTCACAGCTCCAGTGACCCGGGTTCGGTTCTGTTTACTGCCACAGTCTCACAGCTCCAGTGACCCGGGTTCGGTTCTGTTTACTGCCACAGTCTCACTGCTCCAGTGACCCGGGTTCGGTTCTGTTTACTGCCACAGTCTCACTGCTCCAGTGACCCGGGTTCGGTTCTGTTTACTGCCACAGCCTCACAGCTCCAGTGTCCCGGGTTCGGTTCTGTTCACTGCCACAGCCTCACAGCTCCAGTAACCTGGGTTCGGTTCTGTTTACTGCCACAGTCTCACTGCTCCAGTGACCTGGGTTCGGTTCTGTTTACTGCCACAGTCTCACTGCTCCAGTGACCTGGGTTCGGTTCTGTTTACTGCCACAGTCTCACAGCTCCAGTGACCCGGGTTCGGTTCTGTTTACTGCCACAGCCTCACAGCTCCAGTGACCTGGGTTCGGTTCTGTTTACTGCCACAGTCTCACAGCTCCAGTGACCTGGGTTCGGTTCTGCGTACTGCCACAGTCTCACAGCTCCAGTGACATGGGTTCGGTTCTGGGGACTGCCACAGTCTCACAGCTCCAGTGTCCCGGGTTCAGTTCTGTTTACTGCCACAGTCTCACAGCTCCAGTGACCTGGGTTCGGTTCTGCGTACTGCCACAGTCTCACAGCTCCAGTGTCCTGGGTTCGGTTCTGGGGACTGCCACAGTCTCACAGCTCCAGTGTCCCGGGTTCAGTTCTGTTTACTGCCACAGTCTCACAGCTCCAGTGTCCCGGGTTCTGTTCTGGGTGCTGCCTGTGTGGAGTTTGCAAGTTTTCCCTGTGACCATGTGGGTTTCTGCCGGGTGCTCTGGTTTCCTCCCACAGACAAAGACTTGCAGTTTGATTGATAAATTGGCCATTGTAAATGTCCCTAGTCTCGTTAGGTGGTTGGAGGATGGTGGGGATGTGGTAGGAAATAGGGGATTAATGTCGGATATATAAATGGGTGGCTGTTGGTCAGCACAGACTCGATGGGCCAAAGGGTCTGTTTCAGTGCAGTATCTCTCTATGATTCTCTTTGTGTAAAGACTTTTCATCCATTTTACACAGACAGATATTTGTCTTCATTGTTAGGATGTGTCTGTCACTAGACCAGCAGATATTGTCCATCCCCAGTTGTCCATTGAGAAGGTGATGCTGGTCCATTACCTTGAACCTCTGCAGTCTGTGTGGTGAAGGTCATCTCACAATGGTGTTGGAGAAGGAGTTACAGCATTTTCACCCAGTCATGATGAAGGAAAGGTGATATATGTCCAACACAACAACAACTTGTATTTATATAGCACCATTAATGTCAGTACATGTTCCAAGGCACTCCTCTCCACCACTCCCCTCCCTCACTCCCCTCCCCAACACCCCTCCCCCACTCCCCTCCCCCACTCCCCTCCCCAAACTCCCCTCCCCCACTCCCCTCCCCCACTCCCCTCCCCCACTCCCCTCCCCAACACCCCTACCCCACTCCCCTCCCCCACTCCCTTCCCCCACTCCTCTCCACCACTCCCCTCCCCCACTCCCCTCCCCAACACCCCTACCCCACTCCCCTCCCCCACTCCCCTCCCCCACTCCCCTCCCCAAACTCCCTCCCCCACTCCCCTCCCCAAACTCCCTCCCCCACTCCCCTCCCCCACTCCTCGCCACCACTCCCCTCCCCCACTCCCCTCCCCAACACCCCTACCCCACTCCCCTCCCCCACTCCCCTCCCCCACTCCCCTCCCCAAACTCCCTCCCCCACTCCCCTCCCCCACTCCCCTCCCCAACACCCCTACCCGACTCCCCTCCCCCACTCCCCTCCCTCACTCCCCTCCCCCACTCCCCTCCCCCACTCCCCTCCCCAACACCCCTACCCTACTCCCCTCCCCCACTCCCCTCCCCAACACCCCTACCCCACTCCCCTCCCCCACTCCCCTCCCCAAACTCCCTCCCCCACTCCCCTCCCCCACTCCCCTCCCCAAACTCCCTCCCCCACTCCCCTCCCCCACTCCTCTCCCCCACTCCCCTCCCCAACACCCCTACCCCACTCCCCTCCCCCACTCCCCTCCCCCACTCCCCTCCCTCACTCCCCTCCCCCACTCCCCTCCCCCACTCCCCTCCCCAACACCCCTACCCCACTCCCCTCCCCCACTCCTCTCCCCCACTCCCCTCCCCCACTCCCAACACCCCTACCCCACTCCCCTCCCCCACTCCCCTCCCCCACTCCAATCCCCCATTCCCCTCCACCACTCCCCTACCCCACAGCCCTCCCCCGCTCCCCTCCCCCACACCCCTCCCCAAACTCCCTCCATCACACCCCTCCCCCACTCCCTTACTCCACTCCCCTCTCCAGCTCCCCTCCCCCACTCCCCTATGTCAATCCCATCCCCCACTCCCCTACACCACTCCCGTCCCCTACTCGCCTCCCAATCTTCCCGACTCCACTCCGCTCCCCAAACCCCCTCCCCTATTCCCCTACCCATATCCCCTCCCCAGCTCCCCTTACCCACTCCCCTCCCCCACTCCCCTATGTCAATCCCCTCCCCCACTCCCCTACACCACTCCCATCCCCTACTCGCCTCCCAAACTTCCCTACTCCACTCCGCTCCCCAAACCCCCTCCCCTATTCCCCTACCCATATCCCCTCCCCAGCTCCCCTTACCCACTCCCCTCCCCCACTCCCCTATGTCAATCCCCTCCCCCACTCCCCTACACCACTCCCATCCCCTACTCGCCTCCCAAACTTCCCTACTCCACTCCGCTCCCCAAACCCCCTCCCCTATTCCCCTACCCATAACCCCTCCCCAGCTCCCGTTACCCACTCCCCTCCCCCACTCCCCTGCCCCACTCACATCCCTAACTCCCCTCCCCCACTCCCCTCCCCCTCACCTCCCCAACTCCCCTCACTAAGTCCTCCCACTCACCTCCCCCACTCCCCTCCCTAAATCCCCTCCCTCACTCCCCTCGCCCTCAACTCCCCAACTCCCCTCAAAAAGTCCTCCCTCTCACCTCCCCCACTCCCCTCCCTAAATCCCCTCCCTCACTCCCCTACCCCACTCACGTCACCATCTTCCCTCCCCCACTCCCCTCCCCCACTCCCCTCCCCAACACCCCTACCCCACTCACCTCCCCCACTCCCCTCCCCCACTCCCCTCCCCCACTCCCCTGGCCCTCAACTCCCCAACTCCCCTCACAAAGTCCTCCCTCTCACCTCCCCCACTCCCCTCCCTAAATCCCATCCCTCACTCCCCTACCCCACTCACGTCACCATCTTCCCTCCCCCACTCCCCTCCCCCACTCCCCTCCCCAACACCCCTACCCCACTCACCTCCCCCACTCACCTCCCCCACTCCCCTCCCCCACTCCCCTCCCCACTCCTCTCCTCCACTACCCTCCCCCACTCCACTTCCCCACATCACTATATCACTCCCCTCCCCCACTCCCATCCCCAACACACCTACCCAACTCCCCTCCCCTACTCACATCCCCCACTCCAATCCCTCATTCCCCTCCCCCACTCCCTTCCCCAACACCCCTCCCGCACTCCCCACCCCCACTCCCCTGAACCATTCCCCTCCCTCACACCCCTCCCCACTCCCCTCTCCAGCTCCCCTCCCCCACTCCCCTATGTCAATCCCCTCCCCCACTCCCCTACACCACTCCCTTCCCCCACTCGCCTCCCAAACTTCCCTACTCCACTCCGCTCCCCAAACCCCCTCCCCTATTCCCCTACCCATATCCCCTCCCCAGCTCCCCTTACCCACTCCCCTCCCCCACTCCTCTGCCCCACTCACATCCCTAACTCCCCTCCCCCACTCCTCTCCCCCTCACCTCCCCAACTCCCCTCACTAAGTCCTCCCACTCACCTCCCCCACTCCCCTCCCTAAATCCCCTCCCTCACTCCCCTACCCCACTGACGTCACCAACTTCCCTCCCCCACTCCCCTCCCCCACTCATCTCCCCAACTCCCCCCAACAACTCCCTCCCACTCACCTCCCCCACTCCCCTCCCTAACTCCCCTCCCCAACTCCCCGACGCAACTCACCTCCCTAACTCTGCACGCCAACTCCCCTCCCCAACTCACCTTCCCAACTCCCTCCCACTCACCTGCATAACTCCCCTCCCCCACACCCCACCCCTCACCTCCACAACTCCACTCACTAACTCCCTCCCACTCACCTCCCCCACTCCCCTCCCTAACTCCCCTCCTTCACTCCCCTCCCCCACATCTCCCCAACTCCCCCCAACAACTCCCTCCTACTCACCTCCCCCACTCCCCTCCCTAACTCCCCTCCCCAACTCCCCTTACCCACTCACCTGCCCAACTCCCTCCCACTCACCTCCCCCACTCCCCTATCCCACTCCAATCCACCGCTCACCCCCACTCTCCACCCCCACTCCCCTACCCCACTGCACTCCCCAGCTCCCATTTCCCACTCCCCGCCCCAACTCCCCTACCCCACTCCCCTCCCGCACTCCCCTATATCACACCCCTCCCCCACTCCACTACCCCACTCCCCTCACCAGATCCCTTCCCCCACTCCCCTCTGTCATTCTCCTCCCCCCTCCCCTACACCACTCCCATTCCCCACTCGCCTCCCAAACTTCAATACTCCACTCCGCTCCCCAAACACACGCCCCCATTCCCCTACCCAAATCCCCTCCCCAGCACCCCTTACCCACTCCCCTCCCCCACTCCCCTACCCCAACTCCCCTCCCCCATTCACCTTCCCAACTCCCTCCCACTCACCTCCATAACTCCACTCACTATCTCCCTCCCACTCACCTCCCCCACTCCCCTCCCTAACTCCCCTCCCTCACTCCCCTACCCCTCTCAGATCACCAACTTCCCTCCCCCATTCCCCTCCCCCACTCATCTCCCCAACTCTCCCCACCAACTCCCTCCCACTCACCTCCCCCACTCCTCTCCCTAACTCCCCTCCCTCACACCCCTCCCCAACTCCCCTCACTCACTCCCCTGCCCAACTCCCTCCCACTCATGGTACCCACTCCCCTATCCCACTCCCCTCCCCCGCTCACCCCCATTCTCCACCCCCACTCCCCACCCCACTGCGCTCCCCAGCTCCCCTTGCCCACTCCCCGCCCCAACTCCCCTACCCCACTCCCCTCCCCCACCCGCATATATCACACCCCTCCCCCACTCCCCGACACCACTCCCATCCCCCACTCGCCTCCCAAACTTCCCTACTCCACTCCGCTCCCCAAACACCCTCCCCCATTCCCCTACCCAAATCCCATCCCCAGCTCCCCTTACCCACTCCACTCCCCCACACCCCAACCCCACTCACATCCCTAACTCCGCAAGCCCACACCCCTCCACTACTCACCTCCCCAACTCCCCTCACCAACTCCCTCCCACTCACCTCCTTAACTCCCCTCCCTAACTCGCCTCCCCCACTCCCCTCCCCCTCACCTCCCCAACTCCCCTCACTAACTCCCTCCCACTCACCTCCCCCACTCCCCTCCCTAACTCCCCTCCCTCACCCCACTCCCCTCCCTAACTCCCCTCCCTCACTCCCCCACCCCACTTACCTCCCCAATCCCCCTCACCAACTCCCTCCCCCTCACCTCACCAACTCCCCTCACTAACTCCCTCTCACTCACCTCCCCCACTCCCCTCCTCTCCACTCCTCTCCACTCCCCTCCCACACTCGCCTCCCAAACTGCCCTCCTCCATTCCGCTCCCCAACCCCACTCCCCTACCCCACCCACCTCCCTAACTCCGCACCCCCACTCCCCTCCCCCACTCAACTCCCCAACTCCCCTCACTAACTCCCTCCCACTCACCTCCCTAACTCCCCTCCCTAACTCCCCTCCCCCACTCCCCTCCCCCCTCACCTCCCCAACTCCCCTCACTAACTCCCTCCCACTCAACTCCCCACTCCCCTCCCTAACTCCCATCCCTCACACCCCAACCCCACTCACTTCCCCAACTTCCCTCCCCCACTCATCTCCCCAAATCCCCCCACCAACTTCCTCCCACTCACCTCCCCCACTCCCCAATACCACTCCCCTCCCCCGCTCACTCCCACTCTCCACCCCCACTCCTCTACCCCACTGCGCTCCCCAGCTCCCCTTGCCCACTCCCCGCCCCAACTCCCCTACCCCACTCCCCTCCCCCACCCCCCTATATCACTCCCCTCCCCCACTCAGCTCCCCCACTCGCCTCCCAAACTTCCCTACTCCACTCCGCTCCCCCACCCTGTTCTCCAATACCCCTCCCCTTCCCCTATCCCACTCCTCTCCCCCAAACCCCTACTCCACACTCCTCCCTCATTCCCCTCCCCCAATCTCCTCCCCCACTCCACTCCCCTCCCCCACTCCCCTCCCCTACTCCGCTCCCCAACACCCTCCCCCATTCTCCTACCCAAATCCCCTCCCCAAACTCTCCCCTCCACTCCACTCCCCCATGCCCCTCCCCCACTCCCCAACCCCACTCACCTCCCCATCTGCCCTCCCCCAAATCCCTCCCCCACTCCCCTCCCGCACTCACCTCCCCCACTCCCCTCCACACACCCACTCCCTTCCTCCACACTCCACTCCCACTCCCCTACCCCACTCCCCTCCACACACCCAATCCCCTGCACCACTCCCCACACCCACTCCCCTACCCCAGTCCTCTCTCCTTCTCTCCTCCCACAATCTCCTCCCCCACTTCCCTCCACCACTCCCACTCTCTACCCCTCTCCTCTCCCCCTCATCTCTCCTCCCCACTCCCCTTCCCAATCCCCTCCCCCACTCCCCTCCTCTCCACTCCTCTCCACTCCCCTCCCCCACTTGCCTCCCAAACTTCCCTCCTCCATTCCGCTCCCCAACCCCCCTCCCCATTCCCCTACCCCACTCCCCTCCCCAACTCCCCTCCCCAACCCCCCTCCACCACTACCCGACATCACACCCCTCCCCCACTCCCCTCCTCTCCACTCCTCTCCACTCCCCTCCCCCACTCGCCTCATAAACTTCCCTCCTCCATTCCGCTCCCCAACCCCCCTCCCCATTCCCCTACCCCACTCCCCTCCCCAACTCCCCTCCCCAACCCCCTCCACCACTACTCTACATCACACCCCTCCCCCACTCCCCAACCCCACTCCCGTCCCCAAATCTCCTCCTCCACTCCCCTCCCCTACTCCCCATACTCACACCCCTCCCCCACCCCCTACCCCACTCCATTTCCACTCCCCTTCCCTCTCCCCTTCCAACTCTCCTCCCCCACTCTCCTTCCCACTCCCCTCCCCCACTCCCCTTCCACTCCCCACCCGCACTCCCCTCCCCCACTCCCCTCCCCACATCCCCTCCCCCACTCCCCTCCTCCACACCATTTCCACTCCCCTCCCCCACATTCCTTCTACGCCCCTCCCCCACACCCCACCCACTCCCCTTCCAACTCCCCCCACCAACTCCCTCCCACTCACCTCCCCCACTCCCCTCCCTAACTCCCATCCCCCACTCCCCTCCCCAACTTCCCACACCCATTCCCCTGCCCAACTCCCTCCCACACACATCCCCCACTCCCCTATCCCTCTCCTCTCCCCCGCTCACCCCCACTCTCCACCCCCACATCCCTTCCGCACTCCCCTCCCCAAACTCACTCCCCGACTCCCCTACACCACTGCGCTCCCCAGCTCCCTTGCCCACTCCCCGCCCCAATTCCCCTACCCCACACCCCTCCACCACTCCCCTAAATCACTCCCCTCCCCCACTCCCCTCCCAAACGTCCTTACTGCACTCCGCTCCCCAACCCCCCTCCCCCATTCCCCTACCCCACTCCCCTCCACCACTCCCCTACTCCACGCTCCTCCCCCACTCCCCTCCCCACTCCCCTCCCCAATCTCCTCCCCCACTCCCCTCCTCCACACCCCACACCCACTCCCCGACCCCACTCCCCTACACACACCCACTCCCTTCCTCCACACCCCTCACCAACTCCCCTACCCCACTCCCCCCACACACCCACGCCCCTGCACCACACCCCACCCCCACTCCACTTCTCCACACCCCACTCCCACTCCCCTACCCCAGTACCCTTCCCTTCTCTCCTCCCACACTCTCCTCCCCCACTTCCCTCCACCACTCCCACTCTCTACCCCTCTCCTCTCCCCCTCCTCTCTCCTCCCCACTCCCCTTCCCAATCTCCTCCCCAACTCCACAACCCCACTCTCCTCCTCTGCACTCCTCTCCTCTCCACTACTCCACTCCCCGCCCCCACTGCCCTTCCACTCCCCTCCCCCACTCCCATTCCCACTCCCCTCCCTCACTCCCCTTCCCACACCCCTACGCACTCCCCTCCCCCACTCTCCTTCGCATTCCCCTCCCCCACTCTCCTTCGCACTCCCCTCCCCCACTCTCCTTCGCACTTCGCTCCCCCACTCCCCACTCCCCTCCCCCACTCCCCTTCCAACTCCCCTCCCCCACTCCCCTTCCAACTCCCCTCCCCCACTCCCCTTCCCACACCCCTCCCCCACTCTCCTTCCCACTTCGCTCACCCACTCCCCTTCCACTCCCCTCCCCACTCGCCTCCCAAACTTCGCTCCTCCATTCCGCTCCCCAAACCCCCTCCCCATTCCCCTAACACACGACCCTCCCCAACTCCCCTGCCCCAAGCACCCTCCACCACTACCCTACATCACTCCCCTCCCACACTCCTCAACCCCACTCCAGTCCCCAAAATCCCACCTCCACTCCCCTCCCCCACTCTCCTTCCCACTTTGCTCGCCCACTCCCCTTCCACTCCCCTCCCCCACTCCCCTCCCCCACTCCCCTTCCATTCCCCTCCCACCCAATCCCCTTCCACTCCCCTCCCCCACTCCCCTTCCATTCCCCTCCCCCCCAATCCCCTTCCACTCCCCTCCCCAAATCCCCTTCCACTCCCCTCCCCACTCCACTTCCACTCCCCTCCCCCACTACCCTTTCCCACTCCCCTTCCACTCTGCTGTCCCACTCCCCTCACCCACTCTCCTTTCCACTTCGCTCCCCCAGTCCCCTCCCCACGCCCCTCCCACACTCCCCTCCCCCACTCCCCCACTCCCCTCCACCACCCCACTCCCCCACACCCCCTCCCCCACTCCCCCTCCTCCACTCCCATTCCCCCTTCCACTCCCTCCCCACTCCCCTTCCACTCCCCTCCCCCACTACCCTTTCCCACTCCCTTTCCACTCCCCTGTCCCACTCCCCTCACCCACTCACCGTCCCCCACATCCCTCCTCCACTCCGCTCACCTTCAACCCTCCCACACTCCCATCAAACACTTCCCTCCGCCACTCCCACTCTCTACCCCTCCCCTCCACCTTCCCCTCCCTTCCCCCACTCCCCTTCCACTCCCCTCTCCCACTCCCCTCCCCTTCCAACTCCCCTCAAACTCCCCTCCCACAGTCCTTCCAACTTTGCTCGCCCACTCCACTTCCACTCCCCTCCCCCACTCCCCTCCCCCACTCCCCTTCCACTCCACTCCCCCCCACTCCCCTTCCACTCCCCTCCCCACTCACTTCCACTCCCCTCCCCCCACTCCCCTCCCCCACTCCCCTTCCACTCCACTCCCCCCCACTCCCCTTCCACTCCCCTCCCCACTCCACTTCCACTCCCCTCCCCCACTCCCCTCCCCCACTCCCCTCCCACTCCACTCCCCCCCACTCCCCTTCCACTCCCCTCCCCACTCCACTTCCACTCCCCTCCCCCACTCCCCTCCCCCACTCCCCTTCCACTCCACTCCCCCCCACTCCCCTTCCACTCCACTCCCCTCCACTCCCCTCCCCCACTCCACTTCCACTCACCTCCCCCACTCCCCTTCCACTCCCCTCCCCACTCCACTTCCACTCCCCTCCCCCACTCCCCTCCCCCACTCCCCTTCCACTCCACTCCCCCCCACTCCCCTTCCACTCACCTCCCCCACTCCCCTTCCACTCCCTCCCCCACTCCCCTTCCACTCACCTCCCCCACTCCCCTTCCACTCCCTCCCCACTCCGCTTCCACTCCTCTCCCCCACTACCCTATCCCACTCCCTTTCCACTCCCCTTCCACTCCCCTCCCCACTCCGCTTCCACTCCCCTCCCCCACTACCCTATCCCACTCCCCTGTCCCACTCCCCTCACCCACTCACCGTCCCCCACATCCCTCCTCCACTCCGCTCCCCTTCAACCCTCCCACACTCCCTTCACACACTTCCCTCTGCCACTCCCACTCGCTACCCCTCTCCTCCCTCCGCTCCCCTCCACCTTCCGCTTACCACGCCCCTCTCCCACAGCCTCCCCATTCCCATCCTCTCCCCTCCACACTCCCCTTGCCATTCCCCTCTCTCACAGCCTCCTCTCCCCACCTCTTCCCTCCCCCACTACCCTTCCCACTCCAATCTCCCACAGCCTCCCCTCCCCCATTCCCCTCTCCCACAGCCTACCCGACTCCCCTCCTCTCCCCTCCACCACTCCTCTTCCCACTCTCCTCTCCCATCCCCTCCGCCCTACTCCCCTCCTCTCCCCTCCTCCCCTACTCTACCCTCCTCCCCTCCTCTCCCCTCCTCCACTCCCATTCCCACTCCCCTCTCCCACAGCCACCCCTACTCCCCTCCTCTACCCTCCTCCCCCCTCCTCCCCTACTCTACCCTCCTACCCTCCTCTCCCCTACTCCACTCCCCTTCCCACTCCCCTCTCCCACTGCCACCCCTACTCCCCTCCTCTCCCCTCCCCCACTCCCCTTCCCAATCAATTCCCCCCTCCCCACCCGCACACCCCTCCCCCAGACCCCTCCCCCAATCACCTTCCCAACCCCTCCCCCACCCCTTCCCACTCCGATCCCCCACTTCCCTCCCCCTCTCCCCTCTCCCAATCCCCTCCTGCATACCCCTCCACCACTCCCCTCCCACACAACCCGCCCCCACTCCCCTCCCCCAATCACCTTCCCAACCCCTCCCCCACCCCTTCCCCACTCCCCCTCCCCCACCCCCTTCCCCACTCCCCTCCCCCACAAACCTTCCCAACCTCTCCAACACCCCCTTCCCACTCCCCTCCCCCACTCCCCTCCCCCACTCACCTTCCTAACCCCGCCTCCACCCACTTCCCAGACCCGTCCGCCACCCATCTCCCACTCCCACTCCCCTACCCCTGCCACTTCCCCACTCCCCTCCCTCACTCCCTCACTCCCCTCTCCCACTCCCCTTAACGCTCACCTACCCCCTCCCATCGCAATCCCCACCCCCTCACCCTCACCCCTCCCCTTCCCCCCTCCCCTCCTCCTCTCCCCTACCTCCTCCCACTCCCCCCCCACTCCCCTCCCCCACCCCTTCCCCACTCCCCTCCCCCACCCCCTTCCCCACTCCCCTCCCCCACAAACCTTCCCAACCTCTCCAACACCCCCTTCCCACTCCCCTCCCCCACTCCCCTCCCCCACTCACCTTCCCAACCCCGCCTCCACCCACTTCCCAGACCCGTCCGCCACCCATCTCCCACTCCCACTCCCCTACCCCTGCCACTTCCCCACTCCCCTCCCTCACTCCCTCACTCCCCTCTCCCACTCCCCTTAACGCTCACCTACCCCCTCCCATCGCAATCCCCACCCCCGCACCCTCACCCCTCCCCTTCCCCCCTCCCCTCCTCCTCTCCCCTACCTCCTCCCACTCCCCCCCACTCCCCTCCCCCACCCCTTCCCCACTCCCCTCCCCCACCCCCTTCCCCACTCCCCTCCCCCACAAACCTTCCCAACCTCTCCAACACCCCCTTCCCACACCCCTCCCCCACTCCCCTCCCCCACTCACCTTCCCAACCCCGCCTCCACCCACTTCCCAGACCCGTCCGCCACCCATCTCCCACTACCACTCCCCAACCCCTGCCACTTCCCCACTCCCCTCCCTCACTCCCTCACTCCCCTCTCCCACTCCCCTTAACGCTCACCTACCCCCTCCCATCGCAATCGCCTCCCCCTCACCCTCACCCCTCCCCTTCCCCCCTCCCCTCCTCCTCTCCCCTACCTCCTCCCACTCCCCTCCCACTCCCCTCCCACTACCCCTCCCACTCGCCTCCCATTCCCCCTCCCACTCGCCTCCCACTGCACTCCCCCACTCCCCTCCCACTCCATTCCCCCACTCCCCTCCCACTCCACTCCCCCACTCCACTCCCCCACTGCCCTCCCCCACTCCCATCCCGTCAGTATTAAACAATCAGGGGAACACACTCTCCTCACTTATACTCTTCACCTGGTAACATGTCCTTTGTGTATTAAACAATCAGGGGAACACACTCTCCTCACTTACACTGTTCACCTGGTAACATGCCCTGTGTATATTAAACCATCAGGGGAACACACTCTCCTCACTTATACTGTTCACCTGGTAAAATGTCCTTTGTGTATTAAACAATCAGGGGAACACATTCTCCTCACTTACACTGTTCACCTGGTAACATGCCCTGTGCATATTAAACCATCAGGGGAACACACTCTCCTCACTTATACTGTTCACCTGGTAACATGTCCCGTGTATATTAAGCCATCAGGGGAACACACTCTCCTCACTTATACTGTTCACCAGGTAACATGTCCCGTCAGTATTAAACAATCAGGGGAACAAACTCTCCTCACTTCTACTGTTCACCTGGTAACATGTCCCGTGTATATTAAACCATCAGTGGAACACACTCTCCTCACTTATACTGTTCACCTGGTAAAATGTCCCGTGTATATTAAACCATCAGGGGAACACACTCTCCTCACTTATACAGTTCACCTAGTGAAATGTCCCGCGTGCATTAAAAAATCAGGGGAACACAGTCTCCTCACTTAAACTGTTTGCCTGGTAACATGTCCCGTGTCTATTAAAACATTAGGGGAACACACTCTCCTCACTTATACTGTTCATCTGGTCACATGTCCCGTGTGTATTAAATCATCAGGGGAACACCCTCTCCTCACTTATACTGTTCACATGGTAACATGTCCCGTGTGTATTAAAACATCAGGGAAACACACTCTCCTCACTTATACTGTTCATCTGGTAACATGTCACGTGTATATTAAACCATGAGGGCAACACACTCTCCTCACTTGTACTGTTCACCTGGTAACATGTCCCGTGTCTATTAAACTATCAGTGGAACACAGTCTCCTCACCTATACTGTTCACCTGGTAACATGTCCCGTGTGTATTAAACAATCTGGGGAACACACTCTCCTCACTTATACTGTTCACCTGGCAACATGTCCCGTGTGTATTAAAACATCAGGGGAACACACTCAGCTCACTTATCCTGTTCACCTGGTAACATGTCCCGTGTGTATTAAACAATCTGGGGAACACACTCTCCTCACTTATACTGTTCACCTGGTAACATGTCTCGTGTATATTAAACCATCAGGGGAACACACTCTGCTCACTTATACTGTTCACCTGGTAACATGTCCCGTGTGTATTAAACAAACAGGGGAACACACTCTCCTCACTTATACGGTTCACCTGGTAACATGTCCCGTGTATATTAAACAATCTGGGGAACACGCTCGCCTCACTTATACTGTTCACCTGGTAACATGTCCCGTGTGTATTAAAACATCAGCGAAACACACTCTCTTCACTTAAACTTTTCACCTGGTAACATGTCCCGTGTGTATTAAAACATCAGCGAAACACACTCTCCTCACTTATACTGTTCACCTGGTAACATGTCCCGTGTATATTAAACAATCAGAGGAACACACTCTCCTCACTTATACTGCTCACCTGGGAACATGTCCTGTGTATATTAAACAATCTGGGGAACACACTCGCCTCACTTATACTGTTCACCTGGTAACATGTCCCGTGTGTATTAAAACATCAGCGAAACACACTCTCCTCACTTAAACTGTTCACCTGGTAACATGTCCCGTGTATATTAAACAATCAGAGGAACACACTCTCCTCACTTATACTGCTCACCTGGGAACATGTCCTGTGTATATTAAACAATCTGGGGAACACACTCTCCTGACTTAAACTGTTCATCTGGTAACATGTCCCGTGTGTATTAAACAATCAGGGGAACACACTCTCCTCACTTATACTGTTCACCTGGTAACATGTCTCGTGTATATGAAACCATCAGGGGAACACACTCTCCTCACTTACACTGTTCACCTGGTAACATGTCCCGTGTGTATTAAACAATCAGGGAACACACTCTCCTCACTTATACTGTTCACATGGTAACATGTCTCGTGTATATTAAACCATCAGGGGAACACACTCTCCTCACTTACACTGTTCACCAGGTAACATGTCCCGTGTGTATTAAAACATCAGCGAAACACACTCTCCTCACTTAAACTGTTCACCTGGTAACATGTCTCGTGTATATTAAACCATCAGGGGAACACACTCTCCTCGCTTATACTGTTCACCTGTTAAATTGTCCCGTGTCTATTAAAACATTAGGGGAACACACTCTCCTCACTTATACTGTTCATCTGGTAACATGTCCCGTGTGTATTAAAACATGAGGGGAACACCCTTTCCTCACTTATACTGTTCACCTGGTAACATGTCCCGTGTCTATTAAACTATCAGTGGAACACACTCTCCTCACTTATACTGTTCACCTGGTAACATGTCACGTGTATATTAAACCATCAGGGGAACAGACTCTCCTCACTTATACTGTTCACCTGGGAACATGTCCTGTGTATATTAAACCATCAGGGGAACACACTCTCCTCGCTTATACTGTTCACCTGTTAAATTGTCCCGTGTGTATTAAAACATCAGGGGAACACACTCTCCTCACTTATACTGTTCAACTGGTAAAATGTCTCGTGTATATTAAACCATCAGGGGAACACACTCAGCTCACTTACACTGTTCACCTGGTAACATGTCCCGTGTGTATTAAACAAACAGGGGAACACACTCTCCTCACTTATACGGTTCACCTGGTAACATGTCCTGTGTATATTAAACAATCTGGGGAACACACTCGCCTCACTTATACTGTTCACCTGGTTACTTGTCCCGTGTCTATTAAAACATTAGGGGAACACACTCTCCTCACTTATACTGTTCATCTGGTAACATGTCCCGTGTATATTAAACCATCAGGGGAACACCCTCTCCTCACTTATACTGTTCACCTGGTAACATGTCTCGTGTATATTAAACCATCAGGGGAACACACTCTCCTCACTTACACTGTTCACCTGGTAACATGTCCCGTGTGTATTAAACAATCAGGGGAACACACTCTCCTCACTTATACTGTTCACCTGGTAACATGTCTCGTGTATATTAAACCATCAAGGGAACACACTCTCCTCACTTACACTGTTCACCTGGTAACATGTCCCGTGCTTATTAAACAATCAGGGGAACACACTCTCCTCACTTATACTGCTCACCTGGCAACATGTCCCGTGTGTATTAAACAATCTGGGGAACACACTCTCCTCACTTAAACTGTTCACCTGGTAACATGTCCCGTGTATATTAAACAATCTGGGGAACACACTCGCCTCACTTATACTGTTCACCTGGCAACATGTCCCGTGTGTATTAAACAATCAGGGGAACACACTCGCCTCACTTATACTGTTCACCTGGTAACATGTCCCGTGTGTATTAAAACATCAGCGAAACACACTCTCCTCACTTATACTGTTCACCTGGCAACATGTCCCGTGTGTATTAAACAATCAGGGGAACACACTCTGCTCACTTATACTGTTCACCTGGTAACATGTCCCGTGTGTATTAAAACGTCAGCGAAACACACTCTCCTCACTTAGACTGTTCACCTGGTAACATGTCCCGTGTGTATTAAACAATCTGGGGAACACACTCTCCTCACTTATACTGTTCACCTGGCAACATGTCCCGTGTGTATTAAACAATCAGGGGAACACACTCTGCTCACTTATACTGTTCACCTGGTAACATGTCTCGTGTATATTAAACCATCAGGGGAACACACTCTCCTCACTTATACTGTTCACCTGGTAACATGTCCCGTGTGTTTTAAACAATCAGGGGAACACACTTTCCTCACTTATACTGTTCACCTGGTAACATGTCTCGTGTATATTAAACCATCAGGGGAACACACTCTCCTCACTTATACTGTTCACCTGGTAACTTGTCCCGTGTCTATTAAAACATTAGGGGACCACACTCGCCTCACTTATACTGATCACCTGGTAACATGTCCCGTGTGTATTAAAACATCAGATGAACACCCTCACCTCACCTATACAGTTCACCTGCTGACATGTCTCGTGTATATTAAACCATCAGGGGAACACACTCTCCTCACTTATACTGTTCACCTGGTAACATGTCCCGTGTGTATTAAACCATCAGGGGAAAGCCCTCTCCTCACTTATTCTGTTCACATGGTAATAAGTCCCGTGTATATTAAACCATCAGGGAAACACATTCTCCTCACTTATACTGTTCACCTGGTAACATGTCCTGTGTGCATTAAACAATCAGGGGAACACACTCTCCTCACTTATACTCTTCACCTGGTAACATGTCCCGTGTGTATTAAACCATCAGGGGAACACAATCTCCTCACTTATACTTTTCAAATGGTAACATATCCTGTGTATATTAAACAATCAGGGGAACACACTCGCCTCACTGATACTGTTCTCCTGGTAACATGTCCTGTGTATAAAAAACAATCAGGGGAACACACTCTCCTCACTTATACTGTTCACACGGTAACATGTCCCTTGTGTATTAAACAATCAGGGGAACACACTCTCCTCACTTATACTGTTCACCTGGTAACATGTCCCTTGTGTATTAAACAATCAGGGGAAAACACTCTCCTCACTTATACTGTTCACCTGGGAAGATGTCCCGTGTATATTAAACCATCAGTGGAACACAGTCTCCTCACTTATACTGTTGACCTGGTAACATGTCCCGTGTGTATTAAACCATCAGGGGAACACAATCTCCTCACTTATACTGTTCACCTGGTAACATGTCCTGTGTATATTAAACAATCAGGGGAACACACTCTCCTCACTTATACTCTTCACCTGGTAACATGTCCCGTGTGTATTAAACCATCAGGGGAACACAATCTCCTCACTTATACTTTTCAAATGGTAACATATCCTGTGTATATTAAACAATCAGGGGAACACACTCGCCTCACTGATACTGTTCTCCTGGTAACATGTCCTGTGTATAAAAAACAATCAGGGGAACACACTCTCCTCACTTATACTGTTCACACGGTAACATGTCCCTTGTGTATTAAACAATCAGGGGAACACACTCTCCTCACTTATACTGTTCACCTGGTAACATGTCCCTTGTGTATTAAACAATCAGGGGAAAACACTCTCCTCACTTATACTGTTCACCTGGGAAGATGTCCCGTGTATATTAAACCATCAGTGGAACACAGTCTCCTCACTTATACTGTTCACCTGGTAACATGTCCCGTGTGTATTAAACCATCAGGGGAACACAATCTCCTCACTTATACTGTTCACCTGGTAACATGTCCCGTGTGTATTAAACCATCAGGGGAACACAATCTCCTCACTTATGCTGTTCACCTGGTAACATGTCCTGTGTATATTAAACAATCAGGGGAACACACTCTCCTCACTTATACTGTTCAACTGGTAACATGTCCCGTGTGTATTAAACCATCAGGGGAACACAATGTCCTCACTTATACTGTTCACCTGGTAACATGTCCCGTGTGTATTAAACAATCAGGGGAACACACTCTGCTCACTTATACTGTTCACCTGGTAACATGTACCGTGTGTATTAAAACATCAGCGAAACACACTCTCCTCACTTATACTGTTCACCTGGTAACATGTCCCGTGTCTATTAAAACATTAGGGGAACACACTCTCCTCACTTTTACTGTTCGCCTGCTAATATGTCCCGTGTGTCTTAAACCATCAGGGGAACACAATCTCCTCACTTATACTGTTCGCCTGGTAACATGTCCCATGTGTTTGAAACCATCAGGGGAACACAATCTCCTCACTGATACTGTTCACCTGGTAACATGTTCCGTGTATATTAAACCATCAGGGGAACACACTCTAATCACTTATACTGTTCACCTGGTAAAACGTCCCGTGTATATTAAACAATCAGGGGAACACACTCTCCTCGCCTTCCTGTTCACCTGGTAACATGTCCCGTTTATATTAAACCATCAGGGGAACACAGTCTCCTCACTAAAACTGTTCTACTGGAAGCATGTCCTGAGTATATTAAACCATCAGGGGAACACACTATCCTCACTCATACTGTTCACCTGGTAACATGTCCTGTGTGTTTTAAACCATCAGGGGAACACACTCTCCTCAGTTATACTGTTCACCTGGCAACATGCCCTATGTATATTAAACCATCAGGGGAACACACTCTCCTCACTTATACAGTTCACCTGGCAACATGCCCCGTGTATATTAAACCATCAGGGGAACACACTCTCCTCACTTATACTGTTCACCTAAAGCCATGTCCTGTGTGTATTAAACCATCAGGGGTACACACTCTCCTCACTCATACTTTTCACCTGGTAACATGTCCTGTGTGTCTTAAAAAATCAGGGGAACACACTCTGCTCACTTATACTGTTCACCTGGTAAGATGTCCCGTGTATATTAAACCATCAGGGAACACACTCTCCTCACTTATACTGTTCACCTGGTAACATGTCCCGTGTGTATTAAACTATCAGGGGAACACACTCTCCTCACTTATACAGTTCACCTGGCAACATGCCTCGTGTATATTAAACCATCAGGGGAACACACTCTCCTCACTTATACTGTTCACCTGGTAACATGTCCCGTGTGTATTAAACTATCAGGGGAACACACTCTCCTCACTTATACAGTTCACCTGGCAACATGCCTCGTGTATATTAAACCATCAGGGGAACACACTCTCCTCACTTACACTGTTCACCTAAAGCCATGTCCTGTGTGTATTAAACCATCAGGGGTACACACTCTCCTCACTCATACTTTTCACCTGGTAACATGTCCTGTGTGTCTTAAACCATCAGGGGAACACACTCTGCTCACTTATACTGTTCACCTGGTAACATGTCCCTTGTATATTAAACCATCAAAGGAACACAGTCTCCTCACCTGTACTGTTAACCTGGTAACATGACCCGTGTGTATTAAACAATCTGGGGAACACACTCTCCTAACTTATACTGTTCACCTGGCAACATGTCCCGTGTGTACTAAACAATCTGGGGAACACACTCTCCTCACTTATACTGTTCACCTGGTAACATGTCCCTTGTATATTAAACCATCAAAGGAACACAGTCTCCTCACCTGTACTGTTAACCTGGTAACATGACCCGTGTGTATTAAACAATCTGGGGAACACACTCTCCTCACTTATACTGTTCACCTGGTAAGATGTCCCGTGTATATTAAACCATCAAAGCAACACAGTCTCCTCACCTGTACTGTTTACCTGGTAACATGACCCGTGTGTATTAAACAATCTGGGGAACACACTCTCCTCACATATACTGTTCACCTGGTAACATGTCCCGTATGTTTTAAACCATCCGGGGAACACACGCTCCTCACTTATACTGTTCACCTGGTAAAACGTCCCGTGTAAATTGAACAATCAGGGGAACACACTCTCCACACTTATACTGTTCACCTGGTAACATGTCCCGTGTATATTAAACAATCACCGGAACACACTCTCCTCGCCTTCCTGTTCACCTGGTAACATGTCCCGTGCATATTAAACCATCAGGGGAACACAGTCTCCTCACTAAAACTGTTCTCCTGGAAGCATGTCCTGATTATATTAAACCATCAGGGGAACACACTCTCCTCACTCATACTGTTCACCTGGTAACATGTCCCGTGTGTCTTAAACCATCAGGGGAACACACTCTGCTCACTTATACTGTTCACCTGGTAAGATGTCCCGTGTATATTAAACCATCAAAGGAACACAGTCCCCTCACCTGTACTGTTTACCTGGTAACATGACCCGTGTGTATTAAACAATCAGGGGAACACACTCTGCTCCCTTATACTGTTCACCTGGTAACATGTCCTGTGTATAAAAAACAATCAGGGGAACACACTCTCCTCACTTATACTGTTCACCTGGTAACATGTCCCTTGTGTATTAAACAATCAGGGGAAAACACTCTCCTCACTTATACTGTTCACCTGGTAACATGTCCCTTGTGTATTAAACAATCAGGGGAACACACTCTGCTCACTTATACTGTTCACCTGGGAAGATGTCCCGTGTCTATTAAACCATCAGGGAACACACTCTCCTCACTTATACTGTTCACCTGGTAACATGTCCCTTGTATATTAAACCATCAAAGGAACACAGTCTCCTCACCTGTACTGTTAACCTGGTAACATGACCCGTGTGTATTAAACAATCTGGGGAACACACTCTCCTCACTTATACTGTTCACCTGGTAAGATGTCCCGTGTATATTAAACCATCAAAGCAACACAGTCTCCTCACCTGTACTGTTTACCTGGTAACATGACCCGTGTGTATTAAACAATCTGGGGAACACACTCTCCTCACTTATACTGTTCACCTGGTAACATGTCCCGTATGTTTTAAACCATCCGGGGAACACACTCTCCTCACTTATAATGTTCACCTGGTGAAATGTCCCGTGTGTATTAAACAATCAGGGGAACTCACTCTCCTGACTTATACTGTTCACCTGGTGACATGTCCCGTGTGTATTAAACCATCAGGGGAGCACACTCTCCTCACTTATACTGTTCACCTGGTGACATGTCCCGTGTGTATTAAACAATCAGGGGAACACATTCTCCTCACTTATACTGTTCACCAGGTGACATGTCCCGTGTGTATTAAACCATCAGGGGAACACACTCTCCTCACTTATACTGTTCACCAGGTGACATGTCCCGTGTGTATTAAACCATCAGCGGAACACACTCTACTCACTTATACTGTTCACCTAGTAACATGTCCCGTGCGTGTTAAACCATCAGGGGAACACAGTCTCCTCACTTATACTGTTCACCTGCTGACATGTCCCGGGTATATTAAACCATCAGGGGAACACACTCTCCTCACTTATACTGTTCACCTGCTGACATGTCCCGGGTATATTAAACCATCAGCGGAACACACTCTACTCACTTATACTGTTCACCTAGTAACATGTCCCGTGCGTGTTAAACCATCAGGGGAACACAGTCTCCTCACTTATACTGTTCACCTGGTGAAATGTCCTGTGTGTAATAAACCATCAGGGGAACACACTCTCCTCACTTATACTGTTCACCTGCTGACATGTCCCGGGTATATTAAACCATCAGCGGAACACACTCTACTCACTTATACTGTTCACCTAGTAACATGTCCCGTGCGTGTTAAACCATCAGGGGAACACAGTCTCCTCACTTATACTGTTCACCTGGTGAAATGTCCTGTGTGTAATAAACAATCAGGGGAACACACTCTCCTCACTTATACTGTTCACCTGGTAACATGTCCTGTGTGTATTAAACAATCAGGGGAACACACTCTCCTCACTTATACTCTTCACCTGGTAACATGTCTCGTGTGTATTAAACCATCAGGGAACACACTCTCCTCACTTATACTGCTCACCTGGTAACATGTCCAGTGTGTATTAAACAATCAGGGGAACACACTCTCCTCACTTATACTGCTCACCTGGTAACATGTCCCGTGTATATTAAACAATCAGGGGAACACAATCTCCTCACTTATACTGTTCACCTGGTAACATGTCCCGTGTGTATTAAACAATCAGGGGAACACACTCTCCTGACTTATACTGTTCACCTGGTAACATGTCCCGTGTCTATTAAAACATTAGGGGAACACACTCTCCTCACGTATACTGTTCACCTGGTAACATGTCCCGTGTGTATTAAAACATCAGGGGAACACACTCTCCTCACTTATACTGTTCGCCTGCTAACATGTCCCATGTGTCTTAAACCATCAGGGGAACACAATCTCCTCACTTATACTGTTCGCCTGGTGACATGTCCCGTGTATATTAAACAATCAGGGGAACACAATCTCCTCACTTATACTGTTCACCTGGTAACATGTCCCGTGTGTATTAAACCATCAGGGGTACACACTCTCCTCACTCATACTTTTCACCTGGTAACATGTCCTGTGTGTCTTAAACCATCAGGGGAACACACTCTGCTCACTTATACTGTTCACCTGGTAACATGTCCCTTGTATATTAAACCATCAAAGGAACACAGTCTCCTCACCTGTACTGTTAACCTGGTAACATGACCCGTGTGTATTAAACAATCTGGGGAACACACTCTCCTAACTTATACTGTTCACCTGGCAACATGTCCCGTGTGTACTAAACAATCTGGGGAACACACTCTCCTCACTTATACTGTTCACCTGGTAACATGTCCCTTGTATATTAAACCATCAAAGGAACACAGTCTCCTCACCTGTACTGTTAACCTGGTAACATGACCCGTGTGTATTAAACAATCTGGGGAACACACTCTCCTCACTTATACTGTTCACCTGGTAAGATGTCCCGTGTATATTAAACCATCAAAGCAACACAGTCTCCTCACCTGTACTGTTTACCTGGTAACATGACCCGTGTGTATTAAACAATCTGGGGAACACACTCTCCTCACTTATACTGTTCACCTGGTAACATGTCCCGTATGTTTTAAACCATCCGCGGAACACACTCTCCTCACTTATACTGTTCACCTGGTAAAACGTCCCGTGTAAATTGAACAATCAGGGGAACACACTCTCCACACTTATACTGTTCACCTGGTAACATGTCCCGTGTATATTAAACAATCACCGGAACACACTCTCCTCGCCTTCCTGTTCACCTGGTAACATGTCCCGTGCATATTAAACCATCAGGGGAACACAGTCTCCTCACTAAAACTGTTCTCCTGGAAGCATGTCCTGATTATATTAAACCATCAGGGGAACACACTCTCCTCACTCATACTGTTCACCTGGTAACATGTCCCGTGTGTCTTAAACCATCAGGGGAACACACTCTGCTCACTTATACTGTTCACCTGGTAAGATGTCCCGTGTATATTAAACCATCAAAGGAACACAGTCTCCTCACCTGTACTGTTTACCTGGTAACATGACCCGTGTGTATTAAACAATCAGGGGAACACACTCTGCTCCCTTATACTGTTCACCTGGTAACATGTCCTATGTATAAAAAACAATCAGGGGAACACACTCTCCTCACTTATACTGTTCACCTGGTAACATGTCCCTTGTGTATTAAACAATCAGGGGAAAACACTCTCCTCACTTATACTGTTCACCTGGTAACATGTCCCTTGTGTATTAAACAATCAGGGGAACACACTCTGCTCACTTATACTGTTCACCTGGTAACATGTCCCGTGTCTATTAAACCATCAGGGGAACACACTCTCCTCACTTATACAGTTCACCTGGCAACATGCCCCGTGTATATTAAACCATCAGGGGAACACACTCTCCTCACTTATACTGTTCACCTAAAGCCATGTCCTGTGTGTATTAAACCATCAGGGGTACACACTCTCCTCACTCATACTTTTCACCTGGTAACATGTCCTGTGTGTCTTAAACCATCAGGGGAACACACTCTGCTCACTTATACTGTTCACCTGGTAACATGTCCCTTGTATATTAAACCATCAAAGGAACACAGTCTCCTCACCTGTACTGTTAACCTGGTAACATGACCCGTGTGTATTAAACAATCTGGGGAACACACTCTCCTAACTTATACTGTTCACCTGGCAACATGTCCCGTGTGTACTAAACAATCTGGGGAACACACTCTCCTCACTTATACTGTTCACCTGGTAACATGTCCCTTGTATATTAAACCATCAAAGGAACACAGTCTCCTCACCTGTACTGTTAACCTGGTAACATGACCCGTGTGTATTAAACAATCTGGGGAACACACTCTCCTCACTTATACTGTTCACCTGGTAAGATGTCCCGTGTATATTAAACCATCAAAGCAACACAGTCTCCTCACCTGTACTGTTTACCTGGTAACATGACCCGTGTGTATTAAACAATCTGGGGAACACACTCTCCTCACTTATACTGTTCACCTGGTAACATGTCCCGTATGTTTTAAACCATCCGGGGAACACACTCTTCTCACTTATAATGTTCACCTGGTGAAATGTCACGTGTGTATTAAACAATCAGGGGAACTCACTCTCCTGACTTATACTGTTCACCTGGTGACATGTCCCGTGTGTATTAAACCATCAGGGGAACACACTCTCCTCACTTATACTGTTCACCTGGTGACATGTCCCGTGTGTATTAAACAATCAGGGGAACACATTCTCCTCACTTATACTGTTCACCAGGTGACATGTCCCGTGTGTATTAAACCATCAGGGGAACACACTCTCCTCACTTATACTGTTCACCAGGTGACATGTCCCGTGTGTATTAAACAATCAGGGGAACACAATCTCCTCAATTATACTGTTCACCTGCTGACATGTCCCGGGTATATTAAACCATCAGCGGAACACACTCTACTCACTTATACTGTTCACCTAGTAACATGTCCCGTGCGTGTTAAACCATCAGGGGAACACACTCTCCTCACATATACTGTTCACCTGCTGACATGTCCCGTGTGTATTCAACCATCAGTGGAACACAGTCTCCTCACTTATACTGTTCACCTGGTGAAATGTCCTGTGTGTAATAAACAATCAGGGGAACACACTCTCCTCACTTATACTGTTCACCTGGTAACATGTCCTGTGTGTATTAAACAATCAGGGGAACACACTCTCCTCACTTATACTCTTCACCTGGTAACATGTCTCGTGTGTATTAAACCATCAGGGAACACACTCTCCTCACTTATACTGTTCACCTGGTAACATGTCCCGTGTGTATTAAACTATCAGGGGAAAACACTCTCCTCACTTATACTGTTCACCTGGTAACATGTCCAGTGTGTATTAAACAATCAGGGGAACACACTCTCCTCACTTATACTGCTCACCTGGTAACATGTCCCGTGTATATTAAACAATCAGGGGAACACAATCTCCTCACTTATACTGTTCACCTGGTAACATGTCCCGTGTGTATTAAACAATCAGGGGAACACACTCTGCTCACTTATACTGTTCACCTGGTAACATGTACCGTGTGTATTAAAACATCAGCGAAACACACTCTCCTGACTTATACTGTTCACCTGGTAACATGTCCCGTGTCTATTAAAACATTAGGGGAACACACTCTCCTCACGTATACTGTTCACCTGGTAACATGTCCCGTGTGTATTAAAACATCAGGGGAACACACTCTCCTCACTTATACTGTTCGCCTGCTAACATGTCCCATGTGTCTTAAACCATCAGGGGAACACAATCTCCTCACTTATACTGTTCGCCTGGTGACATGTTCCGTGTATATTAAACCATCAGGGGAACACACTCTAATCACTTATACTGTTCACCTGGTAAAACGTCCCGTGTAAATTTAACAATCAGGGGAACACACTCTCCTCGCCTTCCTGTTCACCTGGTAACATGTCCCGTGTATATTAAACCATCAGGGGAACACAGTCTCCTCACTCATACTGTTCACCTGGTAACATGTTCCGTGTATATTAAACCATCAGGGGAACACCCTCTCCTCACTTATACTGTTCACCTGGTAAAACGTCCCGTGTAAATTGAACAATCAGGGGAACACACTCTCCTCGCCTTCCTGTTCACCTGGTTACATGTCCCGTGTATATTAAACCATCAGGGGAACACAGTCTCCTCACTAAAACTGTTCTCCTGGAAGCATGTCCTGAGTATATTAAGCCATCAGGGGAACACACTCTCCTCACTCATACTGTTCACCTGGTAACATGTCCTGTGTGTATTAAACAGTCAGGGGAACACACTCTCCTCACTTATACTCTTCACCTGGTGACATGTCCTGTGTGTATTAAACAATCAGGGGAACTCACTCTCCTCACTTATAATGTTCACCTGGTGACATGTCCGGTGTATATTAAACCATCAGGGGAACACACTCTCCTCACTTATACTGTTCACCTGGTAACATGTCCCGTGAATATTAAACCATCAGGGGAAAGCACTCTCCTCACTTATACTCTTCACCTGGTAACATGTCCCGTGTGCATTAAACCATCAGGGGAACACACTCTCCTCAATTCTACTCTTCACCTGGTGACATGTCCCGGGTATATTAAACAATCAGGGGAACACACTCTCCTCACTTATACTATTCACCTGGTAACATGTCCCGTGCGTGTTAAACCATCAGGGGAACACACTCTCCTCACTTATACTATTCACCTGGTAACATGTCCCGTGAGTAATAAACAATCAGGGGAACACACTCTCCTCACTTATATTGTTCACCTGGTAACATGTCCCGTGTATATTAAACCATCAGGGGAACACATTCTCCTCACTTATATTGTTCACTTGGTAACATGTCCCGTGCATATTAAACCATCAGGGGAACACATTCTCCTCACTTATACTGTTCACCTGGTAACATTTCCCTCGTATATTAAACCATCAGGGGAACACAGTCTCCTCACTAAAACTGTTCTCCTGGAAGCATGTCCTGAGTATATTAAACCATCAGGGGAACACACTCTCCTCACTCATACTGTTCACCTGGGAACATGTCCTGTGTGTATTAAACAATCAGGGGAAGTCACTCTCCTCACTTATACTGTTCACCTGGTGACATGTCCCGTGAATATTAAACCATCAGGGGAAAGCACTCTCCTCACTTATACTCTTCACCTGGTAACATGTCCCGTGTGCATTAAACCATCAGAGGAACACACTCTCCTCACTTATACTGTTCACCTGGTAGCATGGCCTGTGTGCCTTAAACCATCAGGGGAACACACTCTCCTCAATTCTACTCTTCACCTGGTGACATGTCCCGGGTATATTAAACAATCAGGGGAACACACTCTCCTCACTTATACTGTTCACCTGGTACGATGTCCCGTGTGTATTAAACCATCAGGGGAACACACACTCCTCAATTATACTGTTCACCTGGTAACATGTCCCGTGTATATTAAACAATCAGGGGAACACACTCTCCTCACTTATACTGTTCACCTGTTAACATTTCCCTCGTATATTAAACCATCAGGGGAACATACTCGCCTCACTTACACTGTTCACCTGGTAACATGTCCCGTGTGTATTAAACAATCAGGGGAACACACTCTCCTCACTGATACTGTTCACCTGGTAACATGTCCCGTGTGTATTAATCAATCAGGGGAACACACTCTCCTCACTTATACTGTTCACCTGTTAACATTTCCCTCGTATATTAAACCATCAGGGGAACATACTCGCCTCACTTACACTGTTCACCTGGTAACATGTCCCGTGTGTATTAAACAATCAGGGGAACACACTCTCCTCACTTATACTATTCACCTGGTAACATGTCCCGTGCGTGTTAAACCATCAGGGGAACACACTCTCCTCACTTATACTATTCACCTGGTAACATGTCCCGTGAGTAATAAACAATCAGGGGAACACACTCTCCTCACTTATATTGTTCACCTGGTAACATGTCCAGTGCATATTAAACCATCAGGGGAACACATTCTCCTCACTTATACTGTTCACCTGGTAACATGTCCCGTGCGTGTTAAACCATCAGGGGAACACAATCTCCTCACATATACTGTTCACCTGGTAACATGTTCCGTGAGTATTAAACAATCAGGGGAACACACTCTCCTCACTTATACTGTTCATCTGGTAACATTTCCCTCGTATATTAAACCATCAGGGGAACACACTCTCCTCACTTACACTGTTCACCTGGTAACATTTCCCTCGTATATTAAACCATCAGGGGAACACACTCTCCTCACTTATACTGTTCACCTGGTAACATGTCCTGTGTGTATTAAACAATCAGGGGAACACACTCTCCTCACTTATACTGTTCACCCGATGACATGTCCCGTGTGTATTAAACAATCAGGGGAACACACTCTCCTCACTTATACTGTTCACCTGGTAACATGTCCTGTGTATATTAAACCATCAGGGGAACACACTCTCCTCACTTATACTGTTCACCTGGTGACATGTCCCGTCAGTATTAAACAATCAGGGGAACACACTCTCGTCAATTATACTGTTCACCTGGTAACATGTCCCGTGCGTGTTAAACCATCAGGGAAACACACACTCCTCAATTATACTGTTCACCTGGTAACATGTCCCGTGTATATTAAAACATCAGGGGAACACACTCTCCTCACTTATACTGTTCACCTGGTAACATGTCCCGTGTGTATTAATCAATCAGGGGAACACACTCTCCTCACTTATACTGTTCACCTGTTAACATTTCCCTCGTATATTAAACCATCAGGGGAACATACTCGCCTCACTTACACTGTTCACCTGGTAACATATCCCGTGTGTATTAAACAATCAGGGGAACACACTCTCCTCACTTATACTATTCACCTGGTAACATGTCCCGTGCGTGTTAAACCATCAGGGGAACACACTCTCCTCACTTATACTATTCACCTGGTAACATGTCCCGTGAGTAATAAACAATCAGGGGAACACACTCTCCTCACTTATATTGTTCACCTGGTAACAGGTCCAGTGCATATTAAACCATCAGGGGAGCACATTCTCCTCACTTATACTGTTCACCTGGTAACATGTCCCGTGCGTGTTAAACCATCAGGGGAACACAATCTCCTCACATATACTGTTCACCTGGTAACATGTTCCGTGAGTATTAAACAATCAGGGGAACACACTCTCCTAACTTATACTGTTCCTCTGGTAACATTTCCCTCGTATATTAAACCATCAGGGGAACACACTCTCCTCACTTACACTGTTCACCTGGTAACATTTCCCTCGTATATTAAACCATCAGGGGAACACACTCTCCTCACTTATACTGTTCACCTGGTAACATGTCCTGTGTGTATTAAACAATCAGGGGAACACACTCTCCTCACTTATACTGTTCACCCGATGACATGTCCCGTGTGTATTAAACAAGCAGGGGAACACACTCTCCTCACTTATTCTGTTCACCTGGTAACATGTCCTGTGTATATTAAACCATCAGGGGAACACACTCTCCTCACTTATACTGTTCACCTGGTGACATGTCCCGTCAGTATTAAACAATCAGGGGAACACACTCTCGTCAATTATACTGTTCACCTGGTAACATGTCCCGTGCGTGTTAAACCATCAGGGGAACACACTCTCCTCACTTATACTGTTCACCTGGTAACATGTCCCGTGAGTATTAAACAATCAGGGGAACACACTCTCCTCACTTATACTGTTCACCAGATAATATGTCCAGTGTTTATTAAACCATCAGGGGAACACATTCTCCTCACTTATACTGCTCACCTGGTAACATGTCCTGTTTGTATTCAACAATCAGGGGAACACACTCTCCTCACTTCTACTGTTCACCTGGTAACATGTCCCGTGAATATTAAACCATCAGGGGAAAGCACTCCCCTCACTTATACTGTTCTCCTGGTAACATGTCCCGTGTATATGAAACCATCAGGGGAACACACACTCCTCACTTATACTGTTCACCTGGTAACATGTCCCGTGTGCATTAAAGCATCAGGGGAACACACTCTCCTCACTTATACTGTTCACCTGGTAACATGTCCTGTGTGCATGAAACCATCAGAGGAACACACTCTCCTCACTTATACTGTTCACCTGGTAACATGTCCTTTGCATATTTAACCATCAGGGGAAAACATTCTGCTCACTTATACTGTTCACCTGGTGACATGTCCCGTGTGTATTAAACAATCAGGGGAACACACTCTCCTCACTTATACTGTTCACCTGGTAACATGTCCTTTGCATATTTAACCATCAGGGGAAAACATTCTGCTCACTTATACTGTTCACCTGGTGACATGTCCTGTGTGTATTAAACAATCAGGGGAACACACTCTCCTCACTTATACTGTTCACCTGGTGACATGTCCCGTGTGTATTAAACAATCAGGAGAACTCACTCTCCTCACTTATACTGTTCACCTGGTAACATGTCCAGTGTATATTAAACCATCAGGGGAACACACTCTCCTCACTTATACTGTTCACCTGGTGACATGTCCCGTCAGTATTTAACAATCAGGGGAACACACTCTCCTCACTTATACTGTTCACCTGGTAACATGTCCAGTGAGTATTAAACAATCAGGGGAACACACTCTCCTCACTTATACTGATCACCAGATAATATGTCCAGTGTATATTAAACCATCAGGGGAACACATTCTCCTCACTTATACTGAACACCTGGTAACATGTCCTGTTTGTATTAAACCACAAGGTGAACACACTGTCCTCACTTATACTGTTCACCTGGTAACATGTCCTGTGTATATTAAACCATCAGGGGAACACACTCTCCTTACTTATACTGTTCACCTGGTAACATGTCCCGTGAATATTAAACCATCAGGGGAAAGCACATCCCTCACTTATACTGTTCTCCTGGTAACATGTCCCGTGTATATGAAACCATCAGGGGAACACACTCTCCTCACTTATACTGTTCACCTGGTAACATGTCCCGTGTGCATTAAACCATCAGGGGAACACACTCTCCTCACTTATACTGTTCACCTGGTAATATGTCCCGTGTGTATTGAACAATCATGGGAACACTCTCTCCTCACTTACACTGTTCACCTGGTGACATGTCCCGTCAGTATTAAAGAATTAGGGGAACAGACTCTCCTCACTTATACTGTTCACCTGGTGACATGTCCCGTGTGTATTATACAATCAGGGGAACACACTCTCCTCACTTATACTGTTCACCTGGTGACATGTCCTGTGTATATTAAACCATCAGGGGAACACACTCTCCTTACTTATACTGTTCACCTGGCAACATGTCCCGTGAATATTAAACCATCAGGGGAAAGCACTCCCCTCACTAATACTGTTCTCCTGGTAACATGTCCCTTGTATATGAAACCATCAGGGGAACACACTCTCCTCACTTATACTGTTCACCTGGTAACATGTCCCGTGTGCATTAAACCATCAGGGGAACAGACTCTCCTCACTTATACTGTTCACCTGGTGACATGTCCCGTCAGTGTTAAACAATCAGGGGAACAGACTCTCCTCACTTATACTGTTCACCTGGTGACATGTCCCGTGTGTATTAAACATTCAGGGGAACACACTGTCCTCAGTTATACTGTTCACCTGGTGACATGTCCCGTGTGTATTAAACAATCAGGGGATCACACTCTCCTCACTTATACTGTTCACCTGGTAACATGTCCTGTGTATATTAAACCATCAGGGGAACTCACTCTCCTCACTTATACTGTTCACCTGGTAACATGTCCCGTGTATATTAAACCATCAGGGGAACTCACTCTCCTCACTTATACTGTTCATCTGGTAACATGTCCAGTGAATATTAAACCATCAGGGGAACACACTCTCATCACTTATACTGTTCATCTGGTAACATGTCCCGTGCATATTAAACCATCAGGGGAACACACTCTGCTCACTTATACTGTTCACCTGGTAACATGTCCAGTGAATATTAAACCATCAGGGGAACACATTCTCCTCACTTATACTGTTCACCTGGTAACATGTCCAGTGAATATTAAACCATCAAGGGAACACATTCTCCTCACTTATACTGTTCATCTGGTAACATGTCCAGTGAATATTAAACCATCAGGGGAACACACTCTCATCACTTATACTGTTCATCTGGTAACATGTCCCGTGCATATTAAACCATCAGGGGAACACACTCTGCTCACTTATACTGTTCACCTGGTAACATGTCCAGTGAATATTAAACCATCAGGGGAACACATTCTCCTCACTTATACTGTTCACCTGGTAACATGTCCAGTGAATATTAAACCAACAAGGGAACACACTCTCCTCACTTATACTGTTCACCTGGTAACATGTCCAGTGAATATTAAACCATCAGGGGAACACATTCTCCTCACTTATACTGTTCACCTGGTAACATGTCCAGTGAATATTAAACCATCAAGGGAACACATTCTCCTCACTTATACTGTTCATCTGGTAACATGTCCAGTGAATATTAAACCATCAGGGGAACACACTCTCATCACTTATACTGTTCATCTGGTAACATGTCCCGTGCATATTAAACCATCAGGGGAACACACTCTGCTCACTTATACTGTTCACCTGGTAACATGTCCAGTGAATATTAAACCATCAGGGGAACACATTCTCCTCACTTATACTGTTCACCTGGTAACATGTCCAGTGAATATTAAACCAACAAGGGAACACACTCTCCTCACTTATACTGTTCATCTGGTAACATGTCCAGTGAATATTAAACCATCAGGGGAACACATTCTACTCACGTATCCTGTTCACCTGGTGACATGTCCCGTGTGTATTAAACCATCAGGGGAACACACTCTCCTCACTTATACTGTTCACCTGGTAACATGTCCCGTGCATATTAAACCATCAGGGGAACACTCTCTCCTCACTTATACTGTTCAGCTGGTAACATATCCTGTGTGTATTAAACCATCAGGGGAACACACTCTCCTCACTTACACTGTTCATCTGGTAACATGTCCCGTCAGTATTAAACCATCAGGGGAACACACTCTCCTCACTTATACAGTTCACCTGGTAACATGTCCCGTGAATATTAAACCATCAGGGGAACACACTCTCCTCACTTATACTGTTCACCTGGTAACATGTCCCGTGTATATTAAACCATCAGGGGAAAGCACTCTCCTCACTTAAACTTTTCTCCTGGTAACATGTCCCGTGCGTATTAAACCATCAGGGGAACACACTCTCCTCACTTATACTGTTCATCTGGTAACATGTCCCGTCAGTATTAAACCATCAGTGGAACACATTCTCCTCACTTATACTGTTCACTTGATGAAATGTCCCGTGTATATTAAACCATCAGGGGAACACACTCTCCTCACTTATACTGTTCACCGAGTCACCTGTCCCGTGTATATTAAACCATCAGGGGAACACATTCTCCTCACTTATACTGTTCACCTGGTAACATGTCCCGTGTATATTAAACCATCAGGGGAACACAATCTCCTCACTTATACTGTTCACCTGGTAACATATCCCGTATATATTAAACCATCTGGGGAACACACTCTCCTCACTTATACTGTTCACCTGGTGACATGTCCTGTGTGCATTAAACCATCAGGGGAACACACTCTCCTGACTTATACAGTTCACCTGGTAACATGTCCCGTGCGTATTAAACCATCAGGTGAACACACTCGACTCATTTATACTGTTCATCTGGTAACATGTCCCGTGTATATTAAACCATCAGGGGAACACACTCTCCTCACTTATACTGTTCACCTGGTGACATGTCCCGTGTATATTAAACAATCAGGGGAACACACTCTCCTCACTTATACTGTACATCTGGTAACATGTCCCGTCAGTATTAAAACATCAGGGGAACACACTCTCCTCACTTATACTGTTCACCTGGTGACATGTCCTTTGCATATTTAACCATCAGGGTAAAACATTCTGCTCACTTATACTGTTCACCTGGTGACATGTCCCGTGTGTATTAAACAATCAGGGGAACACACTCTCCTCACTTATACTGTACATCTGGTAACATGTCCCGTCAGTATTAAAACATCAGGGGAACACACTCTCCTCACTTATACTGTTCACCTGGTGACATGTCCTTTGCATATTTAACCATCAGGGGATAACATTCTGCTCACTTATACTGTTCACCTGGTGACATGTCCCGTGTGTATTAAACAATCAGGGGAACACACTCTCCTCACTTATACTGTTCACCTGGTAACATGTCCCGTGTGTATTAAACAATCAGGGGAACACACTCTCCTCACTTATACTGTTCACCTGGTAACATGTCCTGTGTATATTAAACCATCAGGGGAACACACTCTCCTCACTTATAATGTTCACCTGGTGCCATGTCCCGGGTATATTAATCAATCAGGGGAAAACACTCTCCTCACTTATACTGTTCACCTGGTAACATGTCCCGTGCGTGTTAAACCATCAGGGGAACACACTCTCCTCACTTATACTGTTCAGCTGGTAACATGTCCCGTGTGTATTAAACCATCAGGGGAACACACTCTCCTCACTTATACTGTTCACCTGGTAATATGCCCAGTTTATATTAAACCATCAGGGGAACACACTCTCCTCACTTATACTGTTCACCTGATAACATGTCCCGTGTGTATTAAACCATAAGGGGAACACACTCTCCTCACTTATACTGTTCACCTGGTAATATGCCCAGTGTATATTAAACCATCAGGGGAACACACTCTCCTCACTTATACTGTTCACCTGGGAACATGTCCCGTGTATATTAAACCATCAGGGGAACACACTCTCCTCACTTATACTGTTCAGCTGGGATCATGTTCTGTGTATATTAAACCATCAGGGGAACACAATCTCCACACTTATACTGTTCACCTGGTAACATGCCCTGTGTATATTAAACCATCAGGGGAACACACCCTCCTCACTTATACTGTTCACCTGGTAACTTGTCCCGTGTCTATTAAAACATTAGGGGACCACACTCGCCTCACTTATACTGATCACCTGGTAACATGTCCCGTGTGTATTAAAACATCAGATGAACACCCTCACCTCACCTATACAGTTCACCTGCTGACATGTCTCGTGTATATTAAACCATCAGGGGAACACACTCTCCTCACTTATACTGTTCACCTGGTAACATGTCCCGTGTGTATTAAACCATCAGGGGAAAGCCCTCTCCTCACTTATTCTGTTCACCTGGTAATAAGTCCCGTGTATATTAAACCATCAGGAAACACATTCTCCTCACTTATACTGTTCACCTGGTAACATGTCCTGTGTGCATTAAACAATCAGGGGAACACACTCTCCTCACTTATACTCTTCACCTGGTAACATGTCCCGTGTGTATTAAACAATCAGGGGAACACACTCTCCTCACTTATACTGTTCACCTGGTAACATGTCCTGTGTGTATTAATCAATCAGGGGAAAACACTCTCCTCACTTATACTGTTCACCTGGTAACATGTCCCGTGCGTGTTAAACCATCAGGGGAACACACTCTCCTCACTTATACTGTTCAGCTGGTAACATGTCCCGTGTGCATTAAACCATCAGGGGAACACACTCTCCTCACTTATACTGTTCACCTGATAACATGTCCCGTGTGTATTAAACCATAAGGGGAACACACTCTCCTCACTTATACTGTTCACCTGGTAATATGCCCAGTTTATATTAAACCATCAGGGGAACACACTCTCCTCACTTATACTGTTCACCTGATAACATGTCCCGTGTGTATTAAACCATAAGGGGAACACACTCTCCTCACTTATACTGTTCACCTGGTAATATGCCCAGTGTATATTAAACCATCAGGGGAACACACTCTCCTCACTTATACTGTTCACCTGGGATCATGTTCTGTGTATATTAAACCATCAGGGGAACTCACTCTCTTCACTTATACTGTTCACCTGGTAACATGTCCCGTGTGCATTAAACAATCAGGGGAACACACTCTCCTCACTTATACTGTTCATCTGGTAACATGTCCCGTGTGTATTAAACAATCATGGGAAAACACTCTCCTCACTTATACCGTTCACCTGGGAAGATGTCCCGTGTATATTAAACCATCAGGAAACACATTCTCCTCACTTATACTGTTCACCTGGTAACATGTCCTGTGTGCATTAAACAATCAGGGGAAAACACTCTCCTCACTTATACTGTTCACCTGGTGACATGTCCCTTGTGTATTCAACAATCAGGGGAACACACTCTCCTCACTTATACTGTTCACCTGGTAACATGTCCCGTGTGTATTAAACCATCAGCGGAACACACTCTCTTCACTTATACTGTTCACCTGGTAACATGTCCCGTGTGCATTAAACAATCAGGGGAACACACTCTCCTCACTTATACTGTTCACCTGGTAACATGTCCAGTGTGTATTAAGCAATCAGGGGAACACACTCTCCTCACTTATACTTTTCACCTGGTAACATGTCCAGTGTGTATTAAACAATCAGGGGAACACACTCTCCTCACTTATACTGCTCACCTGGTAACATGTCCCGCGTATATTAAACAATCTGGGGAACACACTCGCCTCACTTATACTGTTCACCTGGTAACATGTCCCGTGTGTATTAAACAATCAGGGGAACACACTCTGCTCACTTATACTGTTCACCTGGTAACATGTACCGTGTGTATTAAAACATCAGCGAAACACACTCTCCTGACTTATACTGTTCACCTGGTAACATGTCCCGTGTCTATTAAAACATTAGGGGAACACACTCTCCTCACGTATACTGTTCACCTGGTAACATGTCCCGTGTGTATTAAAACATCAGGGGAACACACTCTCCTCACTTATACTGTTCGCCTGGTAACATGTCCCGTGTATATTAAACCATCAGGGGAACACACTCTCCTCACTTATACTGTTCGCCTGGTAACATGTTCCGTGTATATGAAACCATCAGGGGAACACACTCTCCTCACTTATACTGTTCACCTGGTAAAACGTCCCGTGTATATTAAACAATCAGGGGAACACACTCTCCTCGCCTTCCTGTTCACCTGGTAACATGTCCCGTGTATATTAAACCATCAGGGGAACACAGTCTCCTCACTAAAACTGTTCTCCTGGAAGCATGTCCTGAGTATATTAAACCATCAGGAGAACACACTCTCCTCACTCATACTGTTCACCTGGTAACATGTCCTGTGTGTTTTAAACCATCAGGGGAACACACTCTCCTCAGTTATACTGTTCACCTGGCAACATGCCCTATGTATATTAAACCATCAGGGGAACACACTCTCCTCACTTATACTGTTCACCTAAAGCCATGTCCTGTGTGTATTAAACCATCAGGGGTACACACTCTCCTCACTCATACTTTTCACCTGGTAACATGTCCTGTGTGTCTTAAACCATCAGGGGAACACACTCTGCTCACTTATACTGTTCACCTGGTAAGATGTCCCGTGTATATTAAACCATCAAAGGAACACAGTCTCCTCACCTGTACTGTTTACCTGGTATCATGACCCGTGTGTATTAAACAATCTGGGGAACGCACTCTCCTCACTTATACTGTTTCCCTGGGAACATGTCCCGTGTTTATTAAAACATCAGGGAAACACTCTCTCCTAACTTATACTGTTCACCTGGCAACATGTCCCGTGTGTACTAAACAATGTGGGGAACACACTCTCCTCACTTATACTGTTCGCCTGCTAACATGTCCCGTGTGTCTTAAACCATCAGGGGAACACAATCTCCTCACTTATACTGTTGCCTGGTGACATGTCCCATGTGTTTGAAACCATCAGGGGAACACAATCTCCTCACTGATACTGTTCACCTGGTAACATGTTCCGTGTATATTAAACCATCAGGGGAACACACTCTCCTCACTTATACTGTTCACCTGGTAAAACGTCCTGTGTAAATTGAACAATCAGGGGAACACACTCTCCTCACCTTCCTGTTCACCTGGTAACATGTCCCGGGTATATTAAACCATCAGGGGAACACAGTCTCCTCACTAAAACTATTCTCCTGGACGCATGTCCTGAGTATATTAAACCATCAGGGGAACACACTCTCCTCACTCATACTGTTCACCTGGTAACATGTCCTGTGTGTATTAAACAATCAGGGGAACACACTCTCCTCACTTATACTCTTCACCTGGTGACATGTCCTGTGTGTATTAAACAATCAGGGGAACTCACTCTCCTCACTTATAATGTTCACCTGGTGACATGTCCCGTGTATATTAAACCATCAGGGGAACACACTCTCCTCACTTATACTGTTCACCTGGTAACATGTCCCGTGAATATTAAACCATCAGTGGAAAGCACTCTCCTCACTTATACTCTTCACCTGGTAACATGTCCCGTGTGCATTAAACCATCAGAGGAACACACTCTCCTCACTTATACTCTTCACCTGGTAACATGTCCTGTGTGCCTTAAACCATCAGGGGAACACACTCTCCTCAATTCTACTCTTCACCTGGTGACATGTCCCGGGTATATTAAACAATCAGGGGAACACACTCTCCTCACTTATACTATTCACCTGGTAACATGTCCCGTGCGTGTTAAACCATCAGGGGAACACACTCTCCTCACTTATACTGTTCACCTGGTAACATGTCCCGTGAGTAATAAACAATCAGGGGAACACACTCTCCTCACTTATATTGTTCACCTGGGAACATGTCCAGTGCATATTAAACCATCAGGGGAACACACTCTCCTCACTTATACTGTTCACCTGGTAACATTTCCCTCGTATATTAAACCATCAGAGGAACACACTCTCCTCACTTATACTGTTCACCTGGTAACATGTCCCTTGCGTGTTAAACCATCAGGGGAACACTCTCTCCTCACTTATACTGTTCACCTGGCAACATGTCCCGTGAGTATAAAACAATCAGGGGAACATACTCTCCTCACTTATACTGTTCACCTGGTGACATGTCCCGTCTGTATTAACCCATCAGGTGAACACACTCGCCTCACTTATACTGTTCATCTGGTAACATGTCCCGTGTATATTAAACCATCAGGGGAACACACTCTCCTCGCTTGTACTGTTCACCTGGTAACATGTCCCGTGTATATTAAACCATCAGGGGAACACATTCTTCTCACTTATCCTGTTCACCTGGTAACATGTTCCGTGAATATTAAACAATCAGGGGAACACACTCTCCTCACTTATACTGTTCACCTGGTAACATGTCCGGTGTGTATTAAACAATCAGGGGAAGACACTCTCCTCACTTATACTGTTCACCTGGTAACATGTCCGGTGTGCATTAAACCATCAGAGGAACACACTCTCCTCACTTATACTGTTCATCTGGTAACATGTCCCGTCAGTATTAAACCATCAGGAGAACACAGTCTCCTCACTTATACTGTTCACCTGGTAACATGTCCTTTGCATATTTAACCATCAGGGGAAAACATTCTGCTCACTTATACTGTTCACCTGGTGACATGTCCCGTGTGTATTAAACAATCAGGGGAACACACTCTCCTCACTTATACTGTTCACCCGATGACATGTCCCGTGTGTATTAAACAATCAGGGGAACACACTCTCCTCACTTATACTGTTCACCTGGTGACATGTCCCGTGTGTATTAAACAATCAGGGGAACACACTCTCCTCACTTATACTGTTCACCTGGTAACATGTCCTGTGTATATTAAACCATCAGGGGAACACACTCTCCTCACTTATACTGTTCACCTGGTGACATGTCCCGTCAGTATTAAACAATCAGGGGAACACACTCTCCTCACTTATACTGTTCACCTGGTGACATGTCCCGTCAGTATTAAACAATGAGGGGAACACACTCTCGTCAATTATACTGTTCACCTGGTAACATGTCCCGTGCGTGTTAAACCATCAGGGGAACACACTCTCCTCACTTATACTGTTCACCTGGTAACATGTCCCGTGAGTATTAAACAATCAGGGGAACTCACTCTCCTCACTTATACTGTTCACCAGATAATATGTCCCGTGTTTATTAAACCATCAGGGGAACACATTCTCCTCACTTATACTGTTCACCTGGTAACATGTCCCGTGTATATGAAACCTTCAGGGGAACACACTCTCCTCACTTATACTGTTCACCTGGTGACATGTCCCGTGAATATTAAACCATCAGGGGAACACACTCTCCTCACTTATACTGTTCTCCTGGTAACATGTCCCGTGAATATTAAACCATCAGGGGACCACACTCTCCTCACTTATACTGTTCACCTGGTAACATGTCCCGTGTATATGAAACCTTCAGGGGAACACACTCTCCTCACTTATACTGTTCACCTGGTGACATGTCCCGTGTGCATTAAACCATCAGGGGAACAAACTCTCCTCACTTATACTGTTCACCTGGTAACATGTCCCGTGCGTGTTAAACCATCAGGGGAACACTCTCTCCTCACTTATACTGTTCACCTGGTAACATGTCCCGTGAGTATAAAACAATCAGGGGAACATACTCTCCTCACTTATACTGTTCACCTGGTGACATGTCCCGTCTGTATTAACCCATCAGGTGAACACAATCGCCTCACTTATACTGTTCACCTGGTAACATGTCCTGTGTGTATTAAACAATCAGGGGAACACACTCTCCTCACTTATACTCTTCACCTGGTAACATGTCCCGTGTGTATTAAACCATCAGGGAAAACACTCTCCTCACTTATACTGTTCACCTGGTAACATGTCCCGTGTGTATTAAACTATCCGGGGAAAACACTCTCCTCACTTATACTGTTCACCTGGTAACATGTCCAGTGTGTATTAAACAATCAGGGGAACACACTCTCCTCACTTATACTGCTCACCTGGTAACATGTCCCGTGTATATTAAACAATCTGGGGAACACACTCGCCTCACTTATACTGTTCACCTGGTAACATGTCCCGTGTGTATTAAACAATCAGGGGAACACACTCTGCTCACTTATACTGTTCACCTGGTAACATGTACCGTGTGTATTAAAACATCAGCGAAACACACTCTCCTGACTTATACTGTTCACCTGGTAACATGTCCCGTGTCTATTAAAACATTAGGGGAAGACACTCTCCTCACGTATACTGTTCACCTGGTAACATGTCCCGTGTGTATTAAAACATCAGGGGAACACACTCTCCTCACTTATACTGTTTGCCTGCTAACAAGTCCCGTGTGTCTTAAACCATCAGGGGAACACAATCTCCTCACTTATACTGTTCGCCTGGTGACATGTCCCATGTGTTTGAAACCATCAGGGGAACACAATCTCCTCACTGATACTGTTCACCTGGTAACATGTTCCGTGTATATTAAACCATCAGGGGAACACACTCTCCTCACTTATACTGTTCACCTGGTAAAACGTCCCGTGTAAATTGAACAATCAGGGGAACACACTCTCCTCACCTTCCTGTTCACCTGGTAACATGTCCCGGGTATATTAAACCATCAGGGGAACACAGCCTCCTCACTAAAACTGTTCTCCTGGAAGCATGTCCTGAGTATATTAAACCATCAGGGGAACACACTCTCCTCACTCATACTGTTCACCTGGTAACATGTCCTGTGTGTATTAAACAATCAGGGGAACACACTCTCCTCACTTATACTCTTCACCTGGTGACATGTCCTGTGTGTATTAAACAATCAGGGGAACTTACTCTCCTCACTTATAATGTTCACCTGGTGACATGTCCCGTGTATATTAAACCATCAGGGGAACACACTCTCCTCACTTATACTGTTCACTTGGTAACATGTCCCGTGAATATTAAACCATCAGGGGAAAGCACTCTCCTCACTTATACTCTTCACCTGGTAACATGTCCCGTGTGCATTAAACCATCAGAGGAACACACTCTCCTCACTTATACTCTTCACCTGGTGACATGTCCTGTGTGTATTAAACAATCAGGGGAACTCACTCTCCTCACTTATAATGTTCACCTGGTGACATGTCCCGTGTATATTAAACCATCAGGGGAACACACTCTCCTCACTTATACTGTTCACCTGGTAACATGTCCCGTGAATATTAAACCATCAGGGGAAAGCACTCTCCTCACTTATACTCTTCACCTGGTAACTTGTCCCGTGTGCATTAAACCATCAGGGGAACACACTCTCCTCACTTATACTGTTCACCTGGTAGCATGTCCTGTGTGCCTTAAACCATCAGGGGAACACACTCTCCTCAATTCTACTCTTCACCTGGTGACATGTCCCGTGCGTGTTAAACCATCAGGGGAACACACTCTCCTCACTTATACTATTCACCTGGTAACATGTCCCGTGAGTAATAAACAATCAGGGGAACACACTCTCCTCACTTATATTGTTCACCTGGGAACATGTCCAGTGCATATTAAACCATCAGGGGAACACACTCTCCTCACTTATACTGTTCACCTGGTAACATTTCCCTCGTATATTAAACCATCAGGGGAACACACTCTCCTCACTTATACTGTTCACCTGGTAACATGTCCCTTGCGTGTTAAAACATCAGGGGAACACTCTCTCCTCACTTATACTGTTCACCTGGCAACATGTCCCGTGAGTATAAAACAATCAGGGGAACATACTCTCCTCACTTATACTGTTCACCTGGTGACATGTCCCGTCTGTATTAACCCATCAGGTGAACACACTCGCCTCACTTATACTGTTCATCTGGTAACATGTCCCGTGTATATTAAACCATCAGGGGAACACACACTCCTCGCTAGTACTGTTCACCTGGTAACATGTCCCGTGTGTATTAAACAATCAGGGGAACACACTCTGCTCACTTATACTGTTCACCTGGTAACATGTACCGTGTGTATTAAAACATCAGCGAAACACACTCTCCTGACTTACACTGTTCACCTGGTAACATGTCCCGTGTCTATTAAAACATTAGGGGAAGACACTCTCCTCACGTATACTGTTCACCTGGTAACATGTCCCGTGTGTATTAAAACATCAGGGGAACACACTCTCCTCACTTATACTGTTTGCCTGCTAACAAGTCCCGTGTGTCTTAAACCAACAGGGGAACACAATCTCCTCACTTATACTGTTCGCCTGGTGACATGTCCCATGTGTTTGAAACCATCAGGGGAACACAATCTCCTCACTGATACTGTTCACCTGGTAACATGTTCCGTGTATATTAAACCATCAGGGGAACACACTCTCCTCACTTATACTGTTCACCTGGTAAAACGTCCCGTGTAAATTGAACAATCAGGGGAACACACTCTCCTCACCTTCCTGTTCACCTGGTAACATGTCCCGGGTATATTAAACCATCAGGGGAACACAGTCTCCTCACCAAAACTGTTCTCCTGGAAGCATGTCCTGAGTATATTAAACCATCAGGGGAACACACTCTCCTCACTCATACTGTTCACCTGGTAACATGTCCTGTGTGTATTAAACAATCAGGGGAACACACTCTCCTCACTTATACTCTTCACCTGGTGACATGTCCTGTGTGTATTAAACAATCAGGGGAACTTACTCTCCTCACTTATAATGTTCACCTGGTGACATGTCCCGTGTATATTAAACCATCAGGGGAACACACTCTCCTCACTTATACTGTTCACTTGGTAACATGTCCCGTGAATATTAAACCATCAGGGGAAAGCACTCTCCTCACTTATACTCTTCACCTGGTAACATGTCCCGTGTGCATTAAACCATCAGAGGAACACACTCTCCTCACTTATACTCTTCACCTGGTGACATGTCCTGTGTGTATTAAACAATCAGGGGAACTCACTCTCCTCACTTATAATGTTCACCTGGTGACATGTCCCGTGTATATTAAACCATCAGGGGAACACACTCTCCTCACTTATACTGTTCACCTGGTAACATGTCCCGTGAATATTAAACCATCAGGGGAAAGCACTCTCCTCACTTATACTCTTCACCTGGTAACTTGTCCCGTGTGCATTAAACCATCAGGGGAACACACTCTCCTCACTTATACTGTTCACCTGGTAGCATGTCCTGTGTGCCATAAACCATCAGGGGAACACACTCTCCTCAATTCTACTCTTCACATGGTGACATGTCCCGTGCGTGTTAAACCATCAGGGGAACACACTCTCCTCACTTATACTATTCACCTGGTAACATGTCCCGTGAGTAATAAACAATCAGGGGAACACACTCTCCTCACTTATATTGTTCACCTGGGAACATGTCCAGTGCATATTAAACCATCAGGGGAACACACTCTCCTCACTTATACTGTTCACCTGGTAACATTTCCCTCGTATATTAAACCATCAGGGGAACACACTCTCCTCACTTATACTGTTCACCTGGTAACATGTCCCTTGCGTGTTAAACCATCAGGGGAACACTCTCTCCTCACTTATACTGTTCACCTGGCAACATGTCCCGTGAGTATAAAACAATCAGGGGAACATACTCTCCTCACTTATACTGTTCACCTGGTGAGATGTCCCGTCTGTATTAACCCATCAGGTGAACACACTCGCCTCACTTATACTGTTCATCTGGTAACATGTCCCGTGTATATTAAACCATCAGGGGAACACACACTCCTCGCTCGTACTGTTCACCTGGTAACATGTCCCGTGTATATTAAACCATCAGGGGAACACATTCTTCTCACTTATCCTGTTCACCTGGTAACATGTTCCGTGAATATTAAACAATCAGGGGAACACACTCTCCTCACTTATACTGTTCACCTGGTAACATTTCCCTCGTATATTAAACCATCAGTGGAACACACTCTCCTCACTTATACTGTTCACCTGGTAACATGTCCGGTGTGTATTAAACAATCAGGGGAAGACACTCTCCTCACTTATACTGTTCACCTGGTAACATGTCCGGTGTGCATTAAACCATCAGAGGAACACACTCTCCTCACTTATACTGTTCATCTGGTAACATGTCCCGTCAGTATTAAACCATCAGGAGAACACAGTCTCCTCACTTATACTGTTCACCTGGTAACATGTCCTTTGCATATTTAACCATCAGGGGAAAACATTCTGCTCACTTATACTGTTCACCTGGTGACATGTCCCGTGTGTATTAAACAATCAGGGGAACACACTCTCCTCACTTATACTGTTCACCCGATGACATGTCCCGTGTGTATTAAACAATCAGGGGAACACACTCTCCTCACTTATACTGTTCACCTGGTGACATGTCCCGTGTGTATTAAACAATCAGGGGAACACACTCTCCTCACTTATACTGTTCACCTGGTAACATGTCCTGTGTGTATTAAACCATCAGGGGAACACACTCTCCTCACTTATACTGTTCACCTGGTGACATGTCCCGTCAGTATTAAAAAATCAGGGGAACACACTCTCCTCACTTATACTGTTCACCTGGTGACATGTCCCGTCAGTATTAAACAATCAGGGGAACACACTCTCGTCAATTATACTGTTCACCTGGTAACATGTCCCGTGCGTGTTAAACCATCAGGGGAACACACTCTCCTCACTTATACTGTTCACCAGATAATATGTCCAGTGTATATTAAACCATCAGGGGAACACATTCTCCTCACTTATACTGTTCACCTGGTAACATGTCCCGTGTATATGAAACCTTCAGGGGAACACACTCTCCTCACTTATACTGTTCACCTGGTGACATGTCCCGTGAATATTAAACCATCAGGGGAACACACTCTCCTCACTTATACTGTTCACCTGGTGACATGTCCCGTGTGCATTAAACCATCAGGGGAACACACTCTCCTCACTTATACTGTTCACCTGGTAACATGTCCCGTGCGTGTTAAACCATCAGGGGAACACTCTCTCCTCACTTATACTGTTCACCTGGTAACATGTCCCGTGAGTATAAAACAATCAGGGGAACATACTCTCCTCACTTATACTGTTCACCTGGTGACATGTCCTGTGTATATTAAACCATCAGGGGAACACACTCTCATCACTTATACTGTTCACCTGGAAACATGTCCCGTCTGTATTAACCCATCAGGTGAACACACTCGCCTCACTTATACTGTTCACCTGGTAACATGTCCTGTGTGTATTAAACAATCAGGGGAACACACTCTCCTCACTTATACTCTTCACCTGGTAACATGTCCCGTGTGTATTAAACCATCAGGGAACACACTCTCCTCACTTATACTGTTCACCTGGTAACATGTCCCGTGTGTATTAAACTATCAGGGGAAAACACTCTCCTCACTTATACTGTTCACCTGGTAACATGTCCAGTGTGTATTAAACAATCAGGGGAACACACTCTCCTCACTTATACTGCTCACCTGGTAACATGTCCCGTGTATATTAAACAATCTGGGGAACACACTCGCCTCACTTATACTGTTCACCTGGTAACATGTCCCGTGTGTATTAAACAATCAGGGGAACACACTCTGCTCACTTATACTGTTCACCTGGTAACGTGTACCGTGTGTATTAAAACATCAGCGAAACACACTCTCCTGACTTATACTGTTCACCTGGTAACATGTCCCGTGTCTATTAAAACATTAGGGGAAGACACTCTCCTCACGTATACTGTTCACCTGGTAACATGTCCCGTGTGTATTAAAACATCAGGGGAACACACTCTCCTCACTTATACTGTTAGCCTGCTAACATGTCCCGTGTGTCTTAAACCATCAGGGGAACACAATCTCCTCACTTATACTGTTCGCCTGGTGACATGTCCCATGTGTTTGAAACCATCAGGGGAACACAATCTCCTCACTGATACTGTTCACCTGGTAACATGTTCCGTGTATATTAAACCATCAGGGGAACACACTCTCCTCACTTATACTGTTCACCTGGTAAAACGTCCCGTGTAAATTGAACAATCAGGGGAACACACTCTCCTCACCTTCCTGTTCACCTGGTAACATGTCCCGGGTATATTAAACCATCAGGGGAACACAGTCTCCTCACTAAAACTGTACTCCTGGAAGCATGTCCTGAGTATATTAAACCATCAGGGGAACACACTCTCCTCACTTATACTGTTCACCTGGTAACATGTCCCTTGCGTGTTAAACCATCAGGGGAACACTCTCTCCTCACTTATACTGTTCACCTGGCAACATGTCCCGTGAGTATAAAACAATCAGGGGAACATACTCTCCTCACTTATACTGTTCACCTGGTGACATGTCCCGTCTGTATTAACCCATCAGGTGAACACACTCGCCTCACTTATACTGTTCATCTGGTAACATGTCCCGTGTATATTAAACCATCAGGGGAACACACACTCCTCGCTAGTACTGTTCACCTGGTAACATGTCCCGTGTATATTAAACCATCAGGGGAACACATTCTTCTCACTTATCCTGTTCACCTGGTAACATGTTCCGTGAATATTAAACAATCAGGGGAACACACTCTCCTCACTTATACTGTTCACCTGGTAACATTTCCCTCGTATATTAAACCATCAGTGGAACACACTCTCCTCACTTATACTGTTCACCTGGTAACATGTCCGGTGTGTATTAAACAATCAGGGGAAGACACTCTCCTCACTTATACTGTTCACCTGGTAACATGTCCGGTGTGCATTAAACCATCAGAGGAACACACTCTCCTCACTTATACTGTTCATCTGGTAACATGTCCCGTCAGTATTAAACCATCAGGAGAACACAGTCTCCTCACTTATACTGTTCACCTGGTAACATGTCCTTTGCATATTTAACCATCAGGGGAAAACATTCTGCTCACTTATACTGTTCACCTGGTGACATGTCCCGTGTGTATTAAACAATCAGGGGAACACACTCTCCTCACTTATACTGTTCACCTGGTGACATGTCCCGTGTGTATTAAACAATCAGGGGAACACACTCTCCTCACTTATACTGTTCACCTGGTGACATGTCCCGTCAGTATTAAAAAATCAGGGGAACACACTCTCCTCACTTATACTGTTCACCTGGTGACATGTCCCGTCAGTATTAAAAAATCAGGGGAACACACTCTCCTCACTTATACTGTTCACCTGGTGACATGTCCCGTCAGTATTAAAAAATCAGGGGAACACTCTCTCCTCACTTATACTGTTCACCTGGTGACATGTCCCGTCAGTATTAAACAATCAGGGGAACACACTCTCGTCAATTATACTGTTCACCTGGTAACATGTCCCGTGCGTGTTAAACCATCAGGGGAACACACTCTCCTCACTTATACTGTTCACCTGGTAACATGTGCCGTGAGTATTAAACAATCAGGGGAACACACTCTCCTCACTTATACTGTTCACCAGATAATATGTCCAGTGTATATTAAACCATCAGGGGAACACATTCTCCTCACTTATACTGTTCACCTGGTAACATGTCCCGTGTATATGAAACCTTCAGGGGAACACACTCTCCTCACTTATACTGTTCACCTGGTGACATGTCCCGTGAATATTAAACCATCAGGGGAACACACTCTCCTCACTTATACTGTTCACCTGGTAACATGTCCCGTGAATATTAAACCATCAGGGGACCACACTCTCCTCACTTATACTGTTCACCTGGTCACATGTCCCGTGTATATGAAACCTTCAGGGGAACACACTCTCCTCACTTATACTGTTCACCTGGTGACATGTCCCGTGTGCATTAAACCATCAGGGGAACACACTCTCCTCACTTATACTGTTCACCTGGTAACATGTCCCGTGCGTGTTAAACCATCAGGGGAACACTCTCTCCTCACTTATACTGTTCACCTGGTAACATGTCCCGTGAGTATAAAACAATCAGGGGAACATACTCTCCTCACTTATACTGTTCACCTGGTGACATGTCCTGTGTATATTAAACCATCAGGGGAACACACTCTCATCACTTATACTGTTCACCTGGAAACATGTCCCGTCTGTATTAACCCATCAGGTGAACACACTCGCCTCACTTATACTGTTCACCTGGTAACATGTCCTGTGTGTATTAAACAATCAGGGGAACACACTCTCCTCACTTATACTCTTCACCTGGTAACATGTCCCGTGTGTATTAAACCATCAGGGAACACACTCTCCTCACTTATACTGTTCACCTGGTAACATGTCCCGTGTGTATTAAACTATCAGGGGAAAACACTCTCCTCACTTATACTGTTCACCTGGTAACATGTCCAGTGTGTATTAAACAATCAGGGGAACACACTCTCCTCACTTATACTGCTCACCTGGTAACATGTCCCGTGTATATTAAACAATCTGGGGAACACACTCGCCTCACTTATACTGTTCACCTGGTAACATGTCCCGTGTGTATTAAACAATCAGGGGAACACACTCTGCTCACTTATACTGTTCACCTGGTAACGTGTACCGTGTGTATTAAAACATCAGCGAAACACACTCTCCTGACTTATACTGTTCACCTGGTAACATGTCCCGTGTCTATTAAAACATTAGGGGAAGACACTCTCCTCACGTATACTGTTCACCTGGTAACATGTCCCGTGTGTATTAAAACATCAGGGGAACACACTCTCCTCACTTATACTGTTAGCCTGCTAACATGTCCCGTGTGTCTTAAACCATCAGGGGAACACAATCTCCTCACTTATACTGTTCGCCTGGTGACATGTCCCATGTGTTTGAAACCATCAGGGGAACACAATCTCCTCACTGATACTGTTCACCTGGTAACATGTTCCGTGTATATTAAACCATCAGGGGAACACACTCTCCTCACTTATACTGTTCACCTGGTAAAACGTCCCGTGTAAATTGAACAATCAGGGGAACACACTCTCCTCACCTTCCTGTTCACCTGGTAACATGTCCCGGGTATATTAAACCATCAGGGGAACACAGTCTCCTCACTAAAACTGTACTCCTGGAAGCATGTCCTGAGTATATTAAACCATCAGGGGAACACACTCTCCTCACTCATACTGTTCACCTGGTAACATGTCCTGTGTGTATTAAACAATCAGGGGAACACACTCTCCTCACTTATACTCTTCACCTGGTGACATGTCCTGTGTGTATTAAACAATCAGGGGAACTCACTCTCCTCACTTACAATGTTCACCTGGTGACATGTCCCGTGTATATTAAACCATCAGGGGAACACACTCTCCTCACTTATACTGTTCACCTGGTAACATGTCCCGTGAATATTAAACCATCAGGGGAAAGCACTCTCCTCACTTATACTCTTCACCTGGTAACATGCCCCGTGTGCATTAAACCATCAGAGGAACACACTCTCCTCACTTATACACTTCACCTGGTGACATGTCCTGTGTGTATTAAACAATCAGGGGAACTCACTCTCCTCACTTATAATGTTCACCTGGTGACATGTCCCGTGTATATTAAACCATCAGGGGAACACACTCTCCTCACTTATACTGTTCACCTGGTAACATGTCCCGTGAATATTAAACCATCAGGGGAAAGCACTCTCCTCACTTATACTCTTCACCTGGTAACATGTCCCGTGTGCATTAAACCATCAGGGGAACACACTCTCCTCACTTATACTGTTCACCTGGTAGCATGTCCTGTGTGCCTTAAACCATCAGGGGAACACACTCTCCTCAATTCTACTCTTCACCTGGTGACATGTCCCGTGCGTGTTAAACCATCAAGGGAACACACTCTCCTCACTTATACTATTCACCTGGTAACATGTCCCGTGAGTAATAATCAATCAGGGGAACACACTCTCCTCACTTATATTGTTCACCTGGGAACATGTCCAGTGCATATTAAACCATCAGGGGAACACACTCTCCTCACTTATACTGTTCACCTGGTAACATTTCCCTTGCGTGTTAAACCATCAGGGGAACACTCTCTCCTCACTTATACTGTTCACCTGGCAACATGTCCCGTGAGTATAAAACAATCAGGGGAACATACTCTCCTCACTTATACTGTTCACCTGGTGACATGTCCCGTCTGTATGAACCCATCAGGTGAACACACTCGCCTCACTTATACTGTTCATCTGGTAACATGTCCCGTGTATATTAAACCATCAGGGGAACACACTCTCCTCGCTTGTACTGTTAACCTGGTAACATGTCCCGTGTATATTAAACCATCAGGGGAACACATTCTTCTCACTTATCCTGTTCACCTGGTAACATGTTCCGTGAATATTAAACAATCAGGGGAACACACTCTCCTCACTTATACTGTTCACCTGGTAACATTTCCCTCGTATATTAAACCATCAGTGGAACACACTCTCCTCACTTATACTGTTCACCTGGTAACATGTCCGGTGTGTATTAAGCAATCAGGGGAAGACACTCTCCTCACTTATACTGTTCACCTGGTAACATGTCCTGTGTGCATTAAACCATCAGAGGAACACACTCTCCTCACTTATACTGTTCATCTGGTAACATGTCCCGTCAGTATTAAACCATCAGGAGAACACAGTCTCCTCACTTATACTTTTCACCTGGTAACATGTCCTTTGCATATTTAACCATCAGGGGAAAACATTCTGCTCACTTATACTGTTCACCTGGTGACATGTCCCGTGTGTATTAAACAATCAGGGGAACACACTCTCCTCACTTATACTGTTCACCTGGTGACATGTCCCGTGTGTATTAAACAATCAGGGGAACACACTCTCCTCACTTATACTGTTCACCTGGTAACATGTCCTGTGTATATTAAACCATCAGGGGAACACACTCTCCTCACTTATACTGTTCACCTGGTGACATGTCCCGTCAGTATTAAACAATCAGGGGAACACACTCTCGTCAATTATACTGTTCACCTGGTAACATGTCCCGTGCGTGTTAAACCATCAGGAGAACACACTCTCCTCACTTATACTGTTCACCTGGTAACATGTCCCGTGAGTATTAAACAATCAGGGGAACACACTCTCCTCACTTATACTGTTCACCAGATAATATGTCCAGTGTATATTAAACCATCAGGGGAACACATTCTCCTCACTTGTACTGTTCACCTGGTAACATGTCCTGTTTGTATTAAACAATCAGGGGAACACACTCTCCTCACTTATACTGTTGACCTGGTAACATGTCCCGTGAATATTAAACCATCAGGGGAACACACTCTCCTCACTTATACTGTTCACCTGGTAACATGTCCCGTGTATATGAAACCTTCAGGGGAACACACTCTCCTCACTTATACTGTTCACCTGGTAACATGTCCCGTGTGTATTAAACAATCAGGGGAACACACTCCCCTCACTTATACTGTTCTCCTGGTAACATGTCCCGTGTATATGAAACCTTCAGGGGAACACACTCTCCTCACTTATACTGTTCACCTGGTAACATGTCCCGTGTGTATTAAACAATCAGGGGAACACACTCTCCTCACTTATACTGTTCACCTGGTGACATGTCCCGTGTGCATTAAAGAATCAGGGGAACACACTCTCCTCACTTATAATGTTCACCTGGTGACATGTCCCGTGTGCATTAAACCATCAGGGGAACACACTCTCCTCACTTATACTGTTCACCTGGTAACATGTCCCGTGCGTGTTAAACCATCAGGGGAACACTCTCTCCTCACTTATACTGTTCACCTGGTGACATGTCCCGTCTGTATTAACCCATCAGGTGAACACACTCGCCTCACTTATACTGTTCACCTGGTAACATGTCCTGTGTGTATTAAACAATCAGGGGAACACACTCTCCTCATTTATACTCTTCACCTGGTAACATGTCCCGTGTGTATTAAACCATCAGGGAACACATTCTCCTCACTTATACTGTTCACCTGGTGACATGTCCCGTGTGCATTAAAGAATCAGGGGAACACACTCTCCTCACTTATACTGTTCACCTGGTGACATGTCCCGTGTGCATTAAACCATCAGGGGAACACACTCTCCTCACTTATACTGTTCACCTGGTAACATGTCCCGTGAGTATAAAACAATCAGGGGAACATACTCTCCTCACTTATACTGTTCACCTGGTGACATGTCCCGTCTGTATTATCCCATCAGGTGAACACACTCGCCTCACTTATACTGTTCACCTGGTAACATGTCCTGTGTGTATTAAACAATCAGGGGAACACACTCTCCTCACTTATACTCTTCACCTGGTAACATGTCCCGTTTGTATTAAACCATCAGGGAACACACTCTCCTCACTTATACTGTTCACCTGGTAACATGTCCCGTGTGTATTAAACTATCAGGGGAAAACACTCTCCTCACTTATACTGTTCACCTGGTAACATGTCCAGTGTGTATTAAACAATCAGGGGAACACACTCTCCTCACTTATACTGCTCACCTGGTAACATGTCCCGTGTATATTAAACAATCTGGGGAACACACTCGCCTCACTTATACTGTTCACCTGGTAACATGTCCCGTGTGTATTAAACAATCAGGGGAACACAATCTGCTCACTTATACTGTTCACCTGGTAACATGTACCGTGTGTATTAAAACATCAGCGAAACACACTCTCCTGACTTATACTGTTCACCTGGTAACATGTCCCGTGTCTATTAAAACATTAGGGGAACACACTCTCCTCACGTATACTGTTCACCTGGTAACATGTCCCGTGTGTATTAAAACATCAGGGGAACACACTCTCCTCACTTATACTGTTCGCCTCTTGACATGTCCCGTGTGTCTTAAACCATCAGGGGAACACAATCTCCTCACTTATACTGTTCGCCTGGTGACATGTCCCATGTGTTTGAAACCATCAGGGGAACACAATCTCCTCACTGATACTGTTCACCTGGTAACATGTTCCGTGTATATTAAACCATCAGGGGAACACACTCTCCTCACTTATACTGTTCACCTGGTAAAAAGTCGCGTGTAAATTGAACAATCAGGGGAACACACTCTCCTCGCCTTCCTGTTCACCTGGTAACATGTCCCGTGTATATTAAACCATCAGGGGAAAACAGTCTCCTCACTAAAACTGTTCTCCTGGAAACATGTCCTGAGTATATTAAACCATCAGGGGAACACACTCTCCTCACTAGTACTGTTCACCTGGTAACATGCCCCGTGTGCATTAAACCATCAGAGGAACACACTCTCCTCACTTATACTCTTCACCTGGTGACATGTCCTGTGTGTATTAAACAATCAGGGGAACTCACTCTCCTCACTTATAATGTTCACCTGGTGACATGTCCCGTGTATATTAAACCATCAGGGGAACACACTCTCCTCACTTATACTGTTCACCTGGTAACATGTCCCGTGAATATTAAACCATCAGGGGAAAGCACTCTCCTCACTTATACTCTTCACCTGGTTACATGTCCCGTGTGCATTAAACCATCAGGGGAACACACTCTCCTCACTTATACTGTTCACCTGGTAGCATGTCCTGTGTGCCTTAAACCATCAGGGGAACACACTCTCCTCAATTCTACTCTTCACCTGGTGACATATCCCGTGCGTGTTAAACCATCAGGGGAACACACTCTCCTCACTTATACTATTCACCTGGTAACATGTCCCGTGAGTAATAAACAATCAGGGGAACACACTCTCCTCACTTATATTGTTCACCTGGGAACATGTCCAGTGCATATTAAACCATCAGGGGAACACACTCTCCTCACTTATACTGTTCACCTGGTAACATTTCCCTTGCGTGTTAAACCATCAGGGGAACACTCTCTCCTCACTTATACTGTTCACCTGGCAACATGTCCCGTGAGTATAAAACAATCAGGGGAACATACTCTCCTCACTTATACTGTTCACCTGGTGACATGTCCCGTCTGTATGAACCCATCAGGTGAACACACTCGCCTCACTTATACTGTTCATCTGGTAACATGTCCCGTGTATATTAAACCATCAGGGGAACACACTCTCCTCGCTTGTACTGTTAACCTGGTAACATGTCCCGTGTATATTAAACCATCAGGGGAACACATTCTTCTCACTTATCCTGTTCACCTGGTAACATGTTCCGTGAATATTAAACAATCAGGGGAACACACTCTCCTCACTTATACTGTTCACCTGGTAACATTTCCCTCGTATATTAAACCATCAGTGGAACACACTCTCCTCACTTATACTGTTCACCTGGTAACATGTCCGGTGTGTATTAAGCAATCAGGGGAAGACACTCTCCTCACTTATACTGTTCACCTGGTAACATGTCCTGTGTGCATTAAACCATCAGAGGAACACACTCTCCTCACTTATACTGTTCATCTGGTAACATGTCCCGTCAGTATTAAACCATCAGGAGAACACAGTCTCCTCACTTATACTTTTCACCTGGTAACATGTCCTTTGCATATTTAACCATCAGGGGAAAACATTCTGCTCACTTATACTGTTCACCTGGTGACATGTCCCGTGTGTATTAAACAATCAGGGGAACACACTCTCCTCACTTATACTGTTCACCTGGTGACATGTCCCGTGTGTATTAAACAATCAGGGGAACACACTCTCCTCACTTATACTGTTCACCTGGTAACATGTCCTGTGTATATTAAACCATCAGGGGAACACACTCTCCTCACTTATACTGTTCACCTGGTGACATGTCCCGTGCGTGTTAAACCATCAGGAGAACACACTCTCCTCACTTATACTGTTCACCTGGTAACATGTCCCGTGAGTATTAAACAATCAGGGGAACACACTCTCCTCACTTATACTGTTCACCAGATAATATGTCCAGTGTATATTAAACCATCAGGGGAACACATTCTCCTCACTTGTACTGTTCACCTGGTAACATGTCCTGTTTGTATTAAACAATCAGGGGAACACACTCTCCTCACTTATACTGTTGACCTGGTAACATGTCCCGTGAATATTAAACCATCAGGGGAACACACTCTCCTCACTTATACTGTTCACCTGGTAACATGTCCCGTGTATATGAAACCTTCAGGGGAACACACTCTCCTCACTTATACTGTTCACCTGGTAACATGTCCCGTGTGTATTAAACAATCAGGGGAACACACTCCCCTCACTTATACTGTTCTCCTGGTAACATGTCCCGTGTATATGAAACCTTCAGGGGAACACACTCTCCTCACTTATACTGTTCACCTGGTAACATGTCCCGTGTGTATTAAACAATCAGGGGAACACACTCTCCTCACTTATACTGTTCACCTGGTGACATGTCCCGTGTGCATTAAAGAATCAGGGGAACACACTCTCCTCACTTATAATGTTCACCTGGTGACATGTCCCGTGTGCATTAAACCATCAGGGGAACACACTCTCCTCACTTATACTGTTCACCTGGTAACATGTCCCGTGCGTGTTAAACCATCAGGGGAACACTCTCTCCTCACTTATACTGTTCACCTGGTGACATGTCCCGTCTGTATTAACCCATCAGGTGAACACACTCGCCTCACTTATACTGTTCACCTGGTAACATGTCCTGTGTGTATTAAACAATCAGGGGAACACACTCTCCTCATTTATACTCTTCACCTGGTAACATGTCCCGTGTGTATTAAACCATCAGGGAACACATTCTCCTCACTTATACTGTTCACCTGGTGACATGTCCCGTGTGCATTAAAGAATCAGGGGAACACACTCTCCTCACTTATACTGTTCACCTGGTGACATGTCCCGTGTGCATTAAACCATCAGGGGAACACACTCTCCTCACTTATACTGTTCACCTGGTAACATGTCCCGTGAGTATAAAACAATCAGGGGAACATACTCTCCTCACTTATACTGTTCACCTGGTGACATGTCCCGTCTGTATTATCCCATCAGGTGAACACACTCGCCTCACTTATACTGTTCACCTGGTAACATGTCCTGTGTGTATTAAACAATCAGGGGAACACACTCTCCTCACTTATACTCTTCACCTGGTAACATGTCCCGTTTGTATTAAACCATCAGGGAACACACTCTCCTCACTTATACTGTTCACCTGGTAACATGTCCCGTGTGTATTAAACTATCAGGGGAAAACACTCTCCTCACTTATACTGTTCACCTGGTAACATGTCCAGTGTGTATTAAACAATCAGGGGAACACACTCTCCTCACTTATACTGCTCACCTGGTAACATGTCCCGTGTATATTAAACAATCTGGGGAACACACTCGCCTCACTTATACTGTTCACCTGGTAACATGTCCCGTGTGTATTAAACAATCAGGGGAACACAATCTGCTCACTTATACTGTTCACCTGGTAACATGTACCGTGTGTATTAAAACATCAGCGAAACACACTCTCCTGACTTATACTGTTCACCTGGTAACATGTCCCGTGTCTATTAAAACATTAGGGGAACACACTCTCCTCACGTATACTGTTCACCTGGTAACATGTCCCGTGTGTATTAAAACATCAGGGGAACACACTCTCCTCACTTATACTGTTCGCCTCTTGACATGTCCCGTGTGTCTTAAACCATCAGGGGAACACAATCTCCTCACTTATACTGTTCGCCTGGTGACATGTCCCATGTGTTTGAAACCATCAGGGGAACACAATCTCCTCACTGATACTGTTCACCTGGTAACATGTTCCGTGTATATTAAACCATCAGGGGAACACACTCTCCTCACTTATACTGTTCACCTGGTAAAAAGTCGCGTGTAAATTGAACAATCAGGGGAACACACTCTCCTCGCCTTCCTGTTCACCTGGTAACATGTCCCGTGTATATTAAACCATCAGGGGAAAACAGTCTCCTCACTAAAACTGTTCTCCTGGAAACATGTCCTGAGTATATTAAACCATCAGGGGAACACACTCTCCTCACTAGTACTGTTCACCTGGTAACATGCCCCGTGTGCATTAAACCATCAGAGGAACACACTCTCCTCACTTATACTCTTCACCTGGTGACATGTCCTGTGTGTATTAAACAATCAGGGGAACTCACTCTCCTCACTTATAATGTTCACCTGGTGACATGTCCCGTGTATATTAAACCATCAGGGGAACACACTCTCCTCACTTATACTGTTCACCTGGTAACATGTCCCGTGAATATTAAACCATCAGGGGAAAGCACTCTCCTCACTTATACTCTTCACCTGGTTACATGTCCCGTGTGCATTAAACCATCAGGGGAACACACTCTCCTCACTTATACTGTTCACCTGGTAGCATGTCCTGTGTGCCTTAAACCATCAGGGGAACACACTCTCCTCAATTCTACTCTTCACCTGGTGACATATCCCGTGCGTGTTAAACCATCAGGGGAACACACTCTCCTCACTTATACTATTCACCTGGTAACATGTCCCGTGAGTAATAAACAATCAGGGGAACACACTCTCCTCACTTATATTGTTCACCTGGGAACATGTCCAGTGCATATTAAACCATCAGGGGAACACACTCTCCTCACTTATACTGTTCACCTGGTAACATTTCCCTTGCGTGTTAAACCATCAGGGGAACACTCTCTCCTCACTTATACTGTTCACCTGGCAACATGTCCCGTGAGTATAAAACAATCAGGGGAACATACTCTCCTCACTTATACTGTTCACCTGGTGACATGTCCCGTCTGTATGAACCCATCAGGTGAACACACTCGCCTCACTTATACTGTTCATCTGGTAACATGTCCCGTGTATATTAAACCATCAGGGGAACACACTCTCCTCGCTTGTACTGTTCACCTGGTAACATGTCCCGTGTATATTAAACCATCAGGGGAACACATTCTTCTCACTTATCCTGTTCACCTGGTAACATGTTCCGTGAATATTAAACAATCAGGGGAACACACTCTCCTCACTTATACTGTTCACCAGGTAACATTTCCCTCGTATATTAAAACATCAGTGGAACACACTCTCCTCACTTATACTGTTCACCTGGTAACATGTCCGGTGTGTATTAAGCAATCAGGGGAAGACACTCTCCTCACTTATACTGTTCACCTGGTAACATGTCCTGTGTGCATTAAACCATCAGAGGAACACACTCTCCTCACTTATACTGTTCATCTGGTAACATGTCCCGTCAGTATTAAACCATCAGGAGAACACAGTCTCCTCACTTATACTTTTCACCTGGTAACATGTCCTTTGCATATTTAACCATCAGGGGAAAACATTCTGCTCACTTATACTGTTCACCTGGTGACATGTCCCGTGTGTATTAAACAATCAGGGGAACACACTCTCCTCACTAATACTGTTCACCCGATGACATGTCCCGTGTGTATTAAACAATCAGGGGAACACACTCTCCTCACTTATACTGTTCACCTGGTGACATGTCCCGTGTGTATTAAACAATCAGGGGAACACACTCTCCTCACTTATACTGTTCACCTGGTAACATGTCCTGTGTATATTAAACCATCAGGGGAACACACTCTCCTCACTTATACTGTTCACCTGGTGACATGTCCCGTGTGTATTAAACAATCTGGGGAACACACTCTCGTCAATTATACTGTTCACCTGGTAACATGTCCCGTGCGTGTTAAACCATCAGGAGAACACACTCTCCTCACTTATACTGTTCACCTGGTAACATGTCCCGTGAGTATTAAACAATCAGGGGAACACACTCTCCTCACTTATACTGTTCACCAGATAATATGTCCAGTGTATATTAAACCATCAGGGGAACACATTCTCCTCACTTGTACTGTTCACCTGGTAACATGTCCTGTTTGTATTAAACAATCAGGGGAACACACTCTCCTCACTTATACTGTTCACCTGGTAACATGTCCCGAGAATATTAAACCATCAGGGGAACACACTCTCCTCACTTATACTGTTCACCTGGTAACATGTCCCGTGTATATGAAACCTTCAGGGGAACACACTCTCCTCACTTATACTGTTCACCTGGTAACATGTCCCGTGTGTATTAAACAATCAGGGGAACACACTTCCCTCACTTATACTGTTCTCCTGGTAACATGTCCCGTGTATATGAAACCTTCAGGGGAACACACTCTCCTCACTTATACTGTTCACCTGGTAACATGTCCCGTGTGTATTAAACAATCAGGGGAACACACTCTCCTCACTTATACTGTTCACCTGGTGACATGTCCCGTGTGCATTAAAGAATCAGGGGAACACACTCTCCTCACTTATACTGTTCACCTGGTGACATGTCCCGTGTGCATTAAACCATCAGGGGAACACACTCTCCTCACTTATACTGTTCACCTGGTAACATGTCCCGTGCGTGTTAAACCATCAGGGGAACACTCTCTCCTCACTTATACTGTTCACCTGGTGACATGTCCCGTGAGTATTAAACAATCAGGTGAACACACTCGCCTCACTTATACTGTTCACCTGGTAACGTGTCCTGTGTGTATTAAGCAATCAGGGGAACACACTCTCCTCATTTATACTCTTCACCTGGTAACATGTCCCGTGTGTATTAAACCATCAGGGAACACATTCTCCTCACTTATACTGTTCACCTGGTGACATGTCCCGTGTGCATTAAAGAATCAGGGGAACACACTCTCCTCACTTATACTGTTCACCTGGTGACATGTCCCGTGTGCATTAAACCATCAGGGGAACACACTCTCCTCACTTATACTGTTCACCTGGTAACATGTCCCGTGAGTATAAAACAATCAAGGGAACATACTCTCCTCACTTATACTGTTCACCTGGTGACATGTCCCGTCTGTATTATCCCATCAGGTGAACACACTCGCCTCACTTATACTGTTCACCTGGTAACATGTCCTGTGTGTATTAAACAATCAGGGGAACACACTCTCCTCACTTATACTCTTCACCTGGTAACATGTCCCGTTTGTATTAAACCATCAGGGAACACACTCTCCTCACTTATACTGTTCACCTGGTAACATGTCCCGTGTGTATTAAACTATCAGGGGAAAACACTCTCCTCACTTATACTGTTCACCTGGTAACATGTCCAGTGTGTATTAAACAATCAGGGGAACACACTCTCCTCACTTATACTGCTCACCTGGTAACATGTCCCGTGTATATTAAACAATCTGGGGAACACACTCGCCTCACTTATACTGTTCACCTGGTAACATGTCCCGTGTGTATTAAACAATCAGGGGAACACAATCTGCTCACTTATACTGTTCACCTGGTAACATGTACCGTGTGTATTAAAACATCAGCGAAACACACTCTCCTGACTTATACTGTTCACCTGGTAACATGTCCCGTGTCTATTAAAACATTAGGGGAACACACTCTCCTCACGTATACTGTTCACCTGGTAACATGTCCCGTGTGTATTAAAACATCAGGGGAACACACTCTCCTCACTTATACTGTTCGCCTCTTGACATGTCCCGTGTGTCTTAAACCATCAGGGGAACACAATCTCCTCACTTATACTGTTCGCCTGGTGACATGTCCCATGTGTTTGAAACCATCAGGGGAACACAATCTCCTCACTGATACTGTTCACCTGGTAACATGTTCCGTGTATATTAAACCATCAGGGGAACACACTCTCCTCACTTATACTGTTCACCTGGTAAAAAGTCGCGTGTAAATTGAACAATCAGGGGAACACACTCTCCTCGCCTTCCTGTTCACCTGGTAACATGTCCCGTGTATATTAAACCATCAGGGGAAAACAGTCTCCTCACTAAAACTGTTCTCCTGGAAACATGTCCTGAGTATATTAAACCATCAGGGGAACACACTCTCCTCACTAGTACTGTTCACCTGGTAACATGTCCTGTGTGTATTAAACAATCAGGGGAACACACTCTCCTCACTTATACTCTTCACCTGGTGACATGTCCTGTGTGTATTAAACAATCAGGGGAACTCACTCTCCTCACTTATACTGTTCACCTGGTGACATGTCCCGTGAATATTAAACCATCAGGGGAAAGCACTCTCCTCACTTATACTCTTCACCTGGTAACATGTCCCGTGTGCATTAAACCATCAGAGGAACACACTCTCCTCACTCATAATGTTCACCTGGTAACATGTCCTGTGTGCCTTAAACCATCAGGGGAACACACTCTCCTCAATTCTACTCTTCACCTGGTGACATGTCCCGGGTATATTAAACAATCAGGGGAACACACTCTCCTCACTTATACTGTTCACGTGGTAACATGTCCCGTGCGTGTTAAACCATCAGGGGAACACACTCTCCTCACTTATACTGTTCACCTGGTAACATGTCCCGTGAGTATTAAACAATCAGGGGAAGACACTCTCCTCACTTATACTGTTCACCTGGTATGATGTCCCGTGTGTATTAAACCATCAGGGAAACACACACTCCTCACTTATACTGTTCACCTGGTAACATGTCCCGTGTATATTAAACCATCAGGGGAAAACACTCTCCTCACTTATACTGTTCACCTGGTAACATGTCCCGTGTGTATTAATCAATCAGGGGAACACACTCTCCTCACCAATACTGTTCACCTGTTAACATTTCCCTCGTATATTAAACCATCAGGGGAACATACTCGCCTCACTTATACTGTTCACCTGGTAACATGTCCCGTGTGTATTAAACAATCAGGGGAACACACTCTCCTCACTTATACTATTCACCTGGTAACATGTCCCGTGCGTGTTAAACCATCAGGGGAACACACTCTCCTCACTTATACTATTCACCTGGTAACATGTCCCGTGAGTAATAAACAATCAGGGGAACACACTCTCCTCACTTATATTGTTCACCTGGTAACATGTCCAGTGCATATTAAACCATCAGGGGAACACATTCTCCTCACTTATACTGTTCACCTGGTAACATGTCCCGTGCGTGTTAAACCATCAGGGGAACACAATCTCCTCACATATACTGTTCACCTGGTAACATGTTCCGTGAGTATTAAACAATCAGGGGAACACACTCTCCTCGCCTTCCTGTTCACCTGGTAACATGTCCCGTGTATATTAAACCATCAGGGGAACACAGTCTCCTCACTAAAACTGTTCTCCTGGAAGCATGTCCTGAGTATATTAAACCATCAGGGGAACACACTCTCCTCACTCATACTGTTCACCTGGTAACATGTCCTGTGTGTATTAAACAATCAGGGGAACACACTCTCCTCACTTATACTCTTCACCTGGTGACATGCCTGTGTGTATTAAACAATCAGGGGAACACACTCTCCTCACTTATACTGTTCACCTGGTAACATGTCCCTTGCGTGTTAAACCATCAGGGGAACACTCTCTCCTCACTTATACTGTTCACCTGGCAACATGTCCCGTGAGTATAAAACAATCAGAGGAACATACTCTCCTCACTTATACTGTTCACCTGGTGACATGTCCCGTCTGTATTAACCCATCAGGTGAACACACTCGCCTCACTTATACTGTTCATCTGGTAACATGTCCCGTGTATATTAAACCATCAGGGGAACACACTCTCCTCGCTTGTACTGTTCACCTGGTAACATGTCCCGTGTATATTAAACCATCAGGGGAACACATTCTTCTCACTTATACTGTTCACCTGGTAACATGTCCCGTGAGTATTAAACAATCAGGGGAACACACTCTCCTCACTTATACTGTTCACCTGGTAACATGTCCCGTGCGTGTTAAACCATCAGGGGAACACACTCTCCTCACTTATCCTGTTCACCTGGTAACATGTTCCGTGAGTATTAAACAATCAGGGGAACACACTCTCCTCACTTATACTGTTCACCTGGTAACATGTCCGGTGTGTATTAAACAATCAGGGGAAGACACTCTCCTCATTATACTGTTCACCTGGTAACATGTCCTGTGTGCATTAAACCATCAGAGGAACACACTCTCCTCACTTATACTGTTCATCTGGTAACATGTCCCGTCAGTATTAAACCATCAGGAGAACACAGTCTCCTCACTTATACTGTTCACCTGGTAACATGTCCTTTGCATATTTAACCATCAGGGGAAAACATTCTGCTCACTTATACTGTTCACCTGGTGACATGTCCCGTGTGTATTAAACAATCAGGGGAACAGACTCTCCTCACTAATACTGTTCACCCGATGACATGTCCCGTGTGTATTAAACAATCAGGGGAACACACTCTCCTCACTTATACTGTTCACCTGGTGACATGTCCCGTGTGTATTAAACAGTCAGGGGAACACACTCTCCTCACTTATACTGTTCACCTGGTAACATGTCCTGTGTATATTAAACCATCAGGGGAACACACTCTCCTCACTTATACTGTTCACCTGGTGACATGTCCCGTGAGTATTAAACAATCAGGGGAACACACTCTCCTCACTTATACTGTTCACCTGGTAACATGTCCCGTGAGTATTAAACAATCAGGGGAACACATTCTCCTCACTTATACTGTTCACCTGGTAACATGTCCTGTTTGTATTAAACAATCAGGGGAACACACTCTCCTCACTTATACTGTTCACCTGGTAACATGTCCCGTGAATATTAAACCATCAGGGGAAAGCACTCCCCTCACTTATACTGTTCTCCTGGTAACATTTCCCTCGTATATTAAACCATCAGGGGAAGACACTCTCGTCACTTATACTGTTCACCTGGTGACATGTCCCGTGTATATTAAACCATCAGGGGAACACACTCTCCTCACTTATACTGTTCACCTGGTGACATGTCCCGTGTGCATTAAACCATCAGGGGAACACACTCTCCTCACTTATACTGTTCACCTGGTAACATGTCCCGTGCGTGTTAAACCATCAGGGGAACACTCTCTCCTCACTTATACTGTTCACCTGGTAACATGTCCCGTGAGTATAAAACAATCATGGGAACACACTCTCCTCTCTTATACTGTTCACCTGGTGACATGTCCCGTGTGCATTAAACAATCAGGGGAACACACTCTCCTCACTTATACTCTTCACCTGGTAACATGTCCCGTGTGTATTAAACCATCAGGGAACACACTCTCCTCACTTATACTGTTCACCTGGTAACATGTCCCGTGTGTATTAAACAATCAGGGGAAAACACTCTCCTCACTTATACTGTTCACCTGGTAACATGTCCCGTGCGTGTTAAACCATCAGGGGAACACAATCTCCTCACATATACTGTTCACCTGGTAACATGTTCCGTGAGTATTAAACAATCAGGGGAACACACTCTCCTCGCCTTCCTGTTCACCTGGTAACATGTCCCGTGTATATTAAACCATCAGGGGAACACAGTCTCCTCACTAAAACTGTTCTCCTGGAAGCATGTCCTGAGTATATTAAACCATCAGGGGAACACACTCTCCTCACTCATACTGTTCACCTGGTAACATGTCCTGTGTGTATTAAACAATCAGGGGAACACACTCTCCTCACTTATAATGTTCACCTGGTGACATGTCCCGTGTATATTAAACCATCAGGGGAACACACTCTCCTCACTTATACTGTTCACCTGGTAACATGTCCCGTGTGTATTAAACTATCAGGGGAAAACACTCTCCTCACTTATACTGCTCACCTGGTAACATGTCCAGTGTGTATTAAACAATCAGGGGAACACACTCTCCTCACTTATAATGTTCACCTGGTGACATGTCCCGTGTATATTAAACCATCAGGGGAACACACTCTCCTCACTTATACTGTTCACCTGGTAACATGTCCCGTGTGTATTAAACTATCAGGGGAAAACACTCTCCTCACTTATACTGTTCACCTGGTGACATGTCCCGTGTGTATTAAACCATCAGGGGAACTCACTCTCCTCACTTATAATGTTCACCTGGTGACATGTCCCGTGTATATTAAACCATCAGGGGAACACACTCTCCTCACTTATACTGTTCACCTGGTAACATGTCCCGTGTGTATTAAACTATCAGGGGAAAACACTCTCCTCACTTATACTGTTCACCTGGTAACATGTCCAGTGTGTATTAAACCATCAGGGGAACACACTCTCCTCACTTATACTGCTCACCTGGTAACATGTCCCGTGTATATTAAACAATCTGGGGAACACACTCGCCTCACTTATACTGTTCACCTGGTAACATGTCCCGTGTGTATTAAACAATCAGGGGAACACACTCTGCTCACTTATACTGTTCACCTGGTAACATGTACCGTGTGTATTAAAACATCAGCGAAACACACTCTCCTGACTTATACTGTTCACCTGGTAACATGTCCCGTGTCTATTAAAACATTAGGGGAACACACTCTCCTCACGTATACTGTCACCTGGTAACATGTCCCGTGTGTATTAAAACATCAGGGGAACACACTCTCCTCACTTATACTGTTCGCCTGCTAACATGTCCCGTGTGTCTTAAACCATCAGGGGAACACAATCTCCTCACTTATACTGTTCGCCTGGTGACTTGTCCCATGTGTTTGAAACCATCCGGGGAACACAATCTCCTCACTGATACTGTTCACCTGGTAACATGTTCCGTGTATATTAAACCATCAGGGGAACACATTCTTCTCACTTATACTGTTCACCTGGTAACATGTCCCGTGAGTATTAAACAATCAGGGGAACACACTCTCCTCACTTATACTGTTCACCTGGTAACATGTCCCGTGCGTGTTAAACCATCAGGGGAACACACTCTCCTCACTTATCCTGTTCACCTGGTAACATGTTCCGTGAGTATTAAACAATCAGGGGAACACACTCTCCTCACTTATACTGTTCACCTGGTAACATGTCCGGTGTGTATTAAACAATCAGGGGAAGACACTCTCCTCACTTATACTGTTCACCTGGTAACATGTCCTGTGTGCATTAAACCATCAGAGGAACACACTCTCCTCACTTATACTGTTCATCTGGTAACATGTCCCGTCAGTATTAAACCATCAGGAGAACACAGTCTCCTCACTTATACTGTTCACCTGGTAACATGTCCTTTGCATATTTAACCATCAGGGGAAAACATTCTGCTCACTTATACTGTTCACCTGGTGACATGTCCCGTGTGTATTAAACAATCAGGGGAACACACTCTCCTCACTTATACTGTTCACCCGATGACATGTCCCGTGTGTATTAAACAATCAGGGGAACACACTCTCCTCACTTATACTGTTCACCTGGTGACATGTCCCGTGTGTATTAAACAATCAGGGGAACACACTCTCCTCACTTATACTGTTCACCTGGTAACATGTCCTGTGTATATTAAACCATCAGGGGAACACACTCTCCTCACTTATACTGTTCACCTGGTGACATGTCCCGTCAGTATTAAACAATCAGGGGAACACACTCTCCTCACTTATACTGTTCACCTGGTAACATGTCCCGTGAGTATTAAACAATCAGGGGAACACACTCTCCTCACTTATACTGTTCACCAGATAATATGTCCAGTGTATATTAAACCATCAGGGGAACACATTCTCCTCACTTATACTGTTCACCTGGTAACATGTCCTGTTTGTATTAAACAATCAGGGGAACACACTCTCCTCACTTATACTGTTCACCTGGTAACATGTCCCGTGAATATTAAACCATCAGGGGAAAGCACTCCCCTCACTTATACTGTTCTCCTGGTAACATGTCCCGTGTATATGAAACCTTCAGGGGAACACACTCTCCTCACTTATACTGTTCACCTGGTAACATTTCCCTCGTATATTAAACCATCAGGGGAAGACACTCTCCTCACTTATACTGTTCACCTGGTGACATGTCCCGTGTGCATTAAACAATCAGGGGAACACACTCTCCTCACTTATACTGTTCACCTGGTGACATGTCCCGTGTGCATTAAACCATCAGGGGAACACACTCTCCTCACTTATACTGTTCACCTGGTAACATGTCCCGTGCGTGTTAAACCATCAGGGGAACACTCTCTCCTCACTTATACTGTTCACCTGGTAACATGTCCCGTGAGTATAAAACAATCAGGGGAACATACTCTCCTCACTTATACTGTTCACCTGGTGACATGTCCCGTCTGTATTAACCCATCAGGTGAACACACTCGCCTCACTTATACTGTTCACCTGGTAACATGTCCTGTGTGTATTAAACAATCAGGGGAACACACTCTCCTCACTTATACTCTTCACCTGGTAACATGTCCCGTGTGTATTAAACCATCAGGGAACACACTCTCCTCACTTATACTGTTCACCTGGTAACATGTCCCGTGTGTATTAAACTATCAGGGGAAAACACTCTCCTCACTTATACTGTTCACCTGGTAACATGTCCAGTGTGTATTAAACAATCAGGGGAACACACTCTGCTCACTTATACTGCTCACCTGGTAACATGTCCCGTGTATATTAAACAATCTGGGGAACACACTCGCCTCACTTATACTGTTCACCTGGTAACATGTCCCGTGTGTATTAAACAATCAGGGGAACACACTCTGCTCACTTATACTGTTCACCTGGTAACATGTACCGTGTGTATTAAAACATCAGCGAAACACACTCTCCTGACTTATACTGTTCACCTGGTAACATGTCCCGTGTCTATTAAAACATTAGGGGAACACACTCTCCTCACGTATACTGTCACCTGGTAACATGTCCCGTGTGTATTAAAACATCAGGGGAACACACTCTCCTCACTTATACTGTTCGCCTGCTAACATGTCCCGTGTGTCTTAAACCATCAGGGGAACACATTCTCCTCACTTATACTGTTCGCCTGGTGACATGTCCCATGTGTTTGAAACCATCAGGGGAACACAATCTCCTCACTGATACTGTTCACCTGGTAACATGTTCCGTGTATATTAAACCATCAGGGGAACACACTCTCCTCACTTATACTGTTCACCTGGTAACATGTCCCGTGAGTATTAAACAATCAGGGGAACACACTCTCCTCACTTATACTGTTCACCAGATAATATGTCCAGTGTATATTAAACCATCAGGGGAACACACTCTCCTCAATTATACTGTTCACCTGGTAACATGTCCTGTTTGTATTAAACAATCAGGGGAACACACTCTCCTCACTTATACTGTTCACCTGGTAACATGTCCCGTGAATATTAAACCATCAGGGGAAAGCACTCCCCTCACTTATACTGTTCTCCTGGTAACATGTCCCGTGTATATGAAACCTTCAGGGGAACACACTCTCCTCACTTATACTGTTCACCTGGTGACATGTCCCGTGTGCATTAAACAATCAGGGGAACACACTCTCCTCACTTATACTGTTCACCTGGTGACATGTCCCGTGTGCATTAAACCATCAGGGGAACACACTCTCCTCACTTATACTGTTCACCTGGTAACATGTCCCGTGCGTGTTAAACCATCAGGGGAACACTCTCTCCTCACTTATACTGTTCACCTGGTAACATGTCCCGTGAGTATAAAACAATCAGGGGAACATACTCTCCTCACTTATACTGTTCACCTGGTGACATGTCCCGTCTGTATTAACCCATCAGGTGAACACACTCGCCTCACTTATACTGTTCACCTGGTAACATGTCCTGTGTGTATTAAACAATCAGGGGAACACACTCTCCTCACTTATACTCTTCACCTGGTAACATGTCCCGTGTGTATTAAACCATCAGGGAACACACTCTCCTCACTTATACTGTTCACCTGGTAACATGTCCCGTGTGTATTAAACTATCAGGGGAAAACACTCTCCTCACTTATACTGTTCACCTGGTAACATGTCCAGTGTGTATTAAACAATCAGGGGAACACACTCTGCTCACTTATACTGCTCACCTGGTAACATGTCCCGTGTATATTAAACAATCTGGGGAACACACTCGCCTCACTTATACTGTTCACCTGGTAACATGTCCCGTGTGTATTAAACAATCAGGGGAACACACTCTGCTCACTTATACTGTTCACCTGGTAACATGTACCGTGTGTATTAAAACATCAGCGAAACACACTCTCCTGACTTATACTGTTCACCTGGTAACATGTCCCGTGTCTATTAAAACATTAGGGGAACACACTCTCCTCACGTATACTGTCACCTGGTAACATGTCCCGTGTGTATTAAAACATCAGGGGAACACACTCTCCTCACTTATACTGTTCGCCTGCTAACATGTCCCGTGTGTCTTAAACCATCAGGGGAACACAATCTCCTCACTTATACTGTTCGCCTGGTGACATGTCCCATGTGTTTGAAACCATCAGGGGAACACAATCTCCTCACTGATACTGTTCACCTGGTAACATGTTCCGTGTATATTAAACCATCAGGGGAACACACTCTCCTCACTTATACTGTTCACCTGGTAAAACGTCCCGTGTAAATTGAACAATCAGGGGAACAAACTCTCCTCGCCTTCCTGTTCACCTGGTAACATGTCCCGTGTATATTAAACCATCAGGGGAACACAGTCTCCTCACTGAAACTGTTCTCCTGGAAGCATGTCCTGAGTATATTAAACCATCAGGGGAACACACTCTCCTGACTCATACTGTTCACCTGGTAACATGTCCTGTGTGTATTAAACAATCAGGGGAACACACTCTCCTCACTTATACTCTTCACCTGGTGACATGTCCTGTGTGTATTAAACAATCAGGGGAACTCACTCTCCTCACTTATACTGTTCACCTGGTGACATGTCCCGTGAATATTAAACCATCAGGGGAAAGCACTCTCCTCACTTATACTCTTCACCTGGTAACATGTCCCGTGTGCATTAAACCATCAGAGGAACACACTCTCCTCACTTATACTGTTCACCTGGCAGCATGTCCTGTGTGCCTTAAACCATCAGGGGAACACACTCTCCTCAATTCTACTCTTCACCTGGTGACATGTCCCGGGTATATTAAACAATCAGGGGAACACACTCTCCTCACTTATACTGTTCAGCTGGTAACATGTCCCGTGCGTGTTAAACCATCAGGGGAACACACTCTCCTCACTTATACTGTTCACCTGTTAACATTTCCCTCGTATATTAAACCATCAGGGGAACATACTCGCCTCACTTATACTGTTCACCTGGTGACATGTCCCGTGTGTATTAAACAATCAGGGGAACACACTCTCCTCACTTATACTGTTCAGCTGGTAACATGTCCCGTGCGTGTTAAACCATCAGGGGAACACACTCTCCTCACTTATACTGTTCACCTGTTAACATTTCCCTCGTATATTAAACCATCAGGGGAACATACTCGCCTCACTTATACTGTTCACCTGGTGACATGTCCCGTGTGTATTAAACAATCAGGGGAACACACTCTCCTCACTTATACTGTTCACCTGGTAACATGTCCCGTGCGTGTTAAACCATCAGGGGAACACACTCTCCTCACTTATACTATTCACCTGGTAACATGTCCCGTGAGTAATAAACAATCAGGGGAACACACTCTCCTCACTTATATTGTTCACCTGGTAACATGTCCAGTGCATATTAAACCATCAGGGGAACACATTCTCCTCACTTATACTGTTCACCTGGTAACATATCCTGTGCGTGTTAAACCATCAGGGGAACACAATCTCCTCACATATACTGTTCACCTGGTAACATGTTCCGTGAGTATTAAACAATCAGGGGAACACACTCTCCTCACTTATACTGTTCACCTGGTAACATTTCCCTCGTATATTAAACCATCAGGGGAACACACTCTCCTCACTTATACTGTTCACCTGGTAACATTTCCCTCGTATATTAAACCATCAGGGGAACACACTCTCCTCACTTATACTGTTCACCTGGTAACATGTCCTGTGTGTATTAAACAATCAGGGGAACACACTCTCCTCACTTATACTGTTCACCCGATGACATGTCCCGTGTGTATTAAACAATCAGGGGAACACACTTTCCTCACTTATACTGTTCACCTGGTAACATGTCCTGTGTATATGAAACCATCAGGGGAACACACTCTCCTCACTTATACTGTTCACCTGGTGACATGTCCCGTCAGTATTAAACAATCAGGGGAACACACTCTCCTCACTTATTCTGTTCACCTGGTAACATGTCCCGTGCGTGTTAAACCATCAGGGGAACACACTCTCCTCACTTATACTGTTCACCTGGTAACATGTCCTGTGTAAATTAAACCATCAGGGGAACACATTCTCCTCACTTATACTGTTCAACTGGTAACATGTCCTGTTTGTATTAAACAATCAGGGGAACACACTCTCCTCACTTATACTGTTCACCTGGTAACATGTCCCGTGAATATTAAACCATCAGGGGAAAGCACTCCCCTCACTTATACTGTTCTCCTGGTAACATGTCCCGTGTATATGAAACCTCCAGGGGAACACACTCTCCTCACTTATACTGTTCACCTGGTAACATGTCCCTCGTATATTAAACCATCAGGGGAACACACTCTCCTCACTTATACTGTTCACCTGGTAACATGTCCTGTGTGTATTAAACAATCAGGGGAACACACTCTCCTCACTTATACTGTTCACCCGATGACATGTCCCGTGTGTATTAAACAATCAGAGGAACACACTCTCCTCACTTATACTGTTCACCTGGTAACATGTCCTGTGTATATTAAACCATCAGGGGAACACACTCTCCTCACTTATACTGTTCACCTGGTGACATGTCCCGTCTGTATTAAACAATCAGGGGAACACACTCTCGTCAATTATACTGTTCACCTGGTAACATGTCCCGTGCGTGTTAAACCATCAGGGGAACACACTCTCCTCACTTATACTGTTCACCTGGTAACATGTCCCGTGAGTATTAAACAATCAGGGGAACACACTCTCCTCACTTATACTGTTCACCAGATAATATGTCCAGTGTATATTAAACCATCAGGGGAACACATTCTCCTCACTTATACTGTTCACCTGGTAACATGTCCTGTTTGTATTAAACCATCAGGGGAACACATTCTCCTCACTTATACTGTTCACCTGGTAACATGTCCCGTGTATATGAAACCTCCAGGGGAACACACTCTCCTCACTTATACTGTTCACCTGGTAACATGTCCCGTGTGTATTAAGCAATCAGGGGAACACACTCTCCTCACTTATACTGTTCACCTGGTGACATGTCCCGTGCGTGTTAAACCATCAGGGGAACACTCTCTCCTCACTTATACTGTTCACCTGGTAACATGTCCCGTGAGTATAAAACCATCAGGGGAACACACTCTCCTCACTTATACTGTTCACCTGGTAACATGTCCCGTGCGTGTTAAACCATCAGGGGAACACACTCTCCTCACTTATACTGTTCATCTGGTAACATGTCCCGTGTATATTAACCCATCAGGGGAACACACTCTCCTCATTTATACTGTTCACCTGGTAATATGTCCAGTGCATATTAAACCATCAGGGGAACACACTCTCCTCACTTATACTGTTTACCTGGTAACATGTCCCGTGCGTGTTAAACCATCAGGGTAACCCACTCTCCTCACTTATCCTGTTCACCTGGTAACATGTTCCTTGAGTATTAAACAATCAGGGGAACACACTCTCCTCACTGATACTGTTCACCTGGTAACATGTCCCTCGTATATTAAACCATCAGGGGAACACACTCTCCTCACTTATACTGTTCACCTGGTAACATGTCCGGTGTGTATTAAACAATCAGGGGAACACACTCTCCTCACTTATACTGTTTACCTGGTAACATGTCCCGTGCATGTTAAACCATCAGGGTAACACACTCTCCTCACTTATACTGTTCACCTGGTAACATGTCCGGTGTGTATTAAACAATCAGGGGAACACACTCTCCTCACTTATACTGTTTACCTGGTAACATGTCCTGTGTGTATTAAACCATCAGGGGAACACACTCTCCTCAATTATACTGTTCACTGGTAACATTTCCCTTGTATATTAAACCATCAGGGGAAGACACTCTCCTCACTTATACTGTTCACCTGGTAACATGTCCCCTGCGTGTTAAACCATCAGGGGAACACACTCTCCTCGCTTATAATGTTCACCTGGTAACATGTCCCGTGTATATTAAACCATCAGGGGAACACACTCTCCTCACTTATACTGTTCACCTGGTAACATGTCCTGTGTGCATGAAACCATCAGAGGAACACACTCTCCTCACTTATACTGTTCATCTGGTAACATGTCCCGTCAGTATTAAACCATCAGGGGAACACACTCTCCTCACTTATACTGTTCACCTGGTGACATGTCCCGTCAGTATTTAACAATCAGGGGAACACACTCTCCTCACTTATACTGTTCACCTGGTAACATGTCCCGTGTGCATTAAACCATCAGGGGAACACTCTCTCCTCACTTATACTGTTCACCTGGTAACATGTCCTGTGTGCATGAAACCATCAGAGGAACACACTCTCCTCACTTATACTGTTCATCTGGTAACATGTCCCGTCAGTATTAAACCATCAGGAGAACACAGTCTCCTCACTTATACTGTTCACCTGGTAACATGTCCTTTGCATATTTAACCATCAGGGGAAAACATTCTGCTCTCTTATACTGTTCACCTGGTGACATGTCCCGTGTGTATTAAACAATCAGGGGAACACACTCTCCTCACTTATACTGTTCACCCGATGACATGTCCCGTGTGTATTAAACAATCAGGGGAACACACTCTCCTCACTTATACTGTTCACCTGGTGACATGTCCCGTGTGCATTAAACAATCAGGGGAACTCACTCTCCTCACTTATACTGTTCACCTGGTAACATGTCCAGTGTATATTAAACCATCAGGGGAACACACACTCCTCACTTACACTGTTCACCTGGTAACATGTCCCGTGCGTGTTAAACCATCAGGGGAACACACTCTCCTCAATTATACTGTTCACCTGGTAACATGTCCAGTGAGTATTAAACAATCAGGGGAACACACTCTCCTCACTTATACTGTTCACCAGATAATATGTCCAGTGTATATTAAACCATCAGGGGAACACATTCTCCTCACTTATACTGTTCACCTGGTAACATGTCCTGTTTGTATTAAACCACAAGGGGAACACACTCTCCTCACTTATACTGTTCACCTGGTAACATGTCCTGTGTATATTAAACCATCAGGGGAACACACTCTCCTTACTTATACTGTTCACCTGGTAACATGTCCCGTGAATATTAAACCATCAGGGGAAAGCACTCCCCTCACTTATCCTGTTCTCCTGGTAACATGTCCCGTGTATATGAAACCATCAGGGGAACACACTCTCCTCACTGATACTGTTCACCTGGTAACATGTCCCGTGTGCATTAAACCATCAGCGGAACACACTCTCCTCACTTATACTGTTCACCTGGTAACATGTCCCGTGTGTATTGAACAATCAGGGGAACACACTCTCCTCACTTATACTGTTTGCCTGGTAACATGTCCTGTGTGTATTAAACCATCAGGGGAACACACTCTCCTCACTTATACTGTTCACCTGGTAACATTTCCCTCGTATATTAAACCATCAGGGGAAGACACTCTCCTCACTTATACTGTTCACCTGGTAACATGTCCCCTGCGTGTTAAACCATCAGGGGAACACACTCTCCTCACTTACACTGTTCACCTGGTGAAATGTCCCGTGTGTATTAAAGAATCAGGGGAACAGACTCTCCTCACTTATACTGTTCACCTGGTAACATGTCCTGTGTGCATGAAACCATCAGAGGAACACACTCTCCTCACTTATACTGTTCATCTGGTAACATGTCCCGTCAGTATTAAACCATCAGGGGAACACACTCTCCTCACTTATACTGTTCACCTGGTGACATGTCCCGTCAGTATTTAACAATCAGGGGAACACACTCTCGTCAATTATACTGTTCACCTGGTAACATGTCCCGTGCGTGTTAAACCATCAGGGGAACACACTCTCCTCACTTATACTGTTCACCAGATAATATGTCCAGTGCATATTAAACCATCAGGGGAACACATTCTCCTCACTTATGCTGTTCACCTGGTAACATGTCCTGTGTATATTAAACCATCAGGGGAAAGCACCCCCTCACTTATACTGTTCTCCTGGTAACATGTCCCGTGTATATGAAACCATCAGGGGAAAGCACCCCCTCACTTATACTGTTCTCCTGGTAACATGTCCCGTGTATATGAAACCATCTGGGGAACACACTCTCCTCACTTATACTGTTCACCTGGTAACATTTCCCTCGTATATTAAACCATCAGGGGAACACACTGTCCTTACTTATACTGTGCACCTGGTAACATGTCCCGTGAATATTAAACCATCAGGGGAAAGCACCCCCTCACTTATACTGTTCTCCTGGTAACATGTCCCGTGTATATGAAACCATCAGGGGAACACACTCTCCTCACTTATACTGTTCACCTGGTAACATGTCCCGTGTGCATTAAACCATCAGGGGAACACACTCTCCTTACTTATACTGTTCACCTGGTAACATGTCCTGTGTGCATGAAACCATCAGAGGAACACACTCTCCTCACTTATACTGTTCATCTGGTAACATGTCCCGTCAGTATTAAACCATCAGGAGAACACAGTCTCCTCACTTATACTGTTCACCTGGTAACATGTCCTTTGCATATTTAACCATCAGGGGAAAACATTCTGCTCACTTATACTGTTCACCTGGTGACATGTCCCGTGTGTATTAAACAATCAGGGGAACACACTCTCCTCACTTATACTGTTCACCCGATGACATGTCCCGTGTGTATTAAACAATCAGGGGAACACACTCTCCTCACTTATACTGTTCACCTGGTGACATGTCCCGTGTGTATTAAACAATCAGGGGAACACACTCTCCTCACTTATACTGTTCACCTGGTGACATGTCCCGTGTGTATTTAACAATCAGGGGAACACACTCTCGTCAATTATACTGTTCACCTGGTAACATGTCCCGTGCGTGTTAAACCATCAGGAGAACACACTCTCCTCACTTATACTGTTCACCTGGTGACATGTCCCGTGTGTATTAAACAATCAGGGGAACACACTCTCCTCACTTATACTGTTCACCTGGTAACATGTCCAGTGAGTATTAAACAATCAGGGGAACACACTCTCCTCACTTATACTGTTCACCAGATAATATGTCCAGTGTATAGTAAACCATCAGGGGAACACATTCTCCTCACTTATACTGTTCACCTGGTAACATGTCCTGTTTTTATTAAACCACAAGGGGAACACACTCTCCTCACTTATACTGTTCACCTGGTAACATGTCCTGTGTATATTAAACCATCAGGGGAACACACTCTCCTTACTTATACTGTTCACCTGGTAACATGTCCCGTGAATATTAAACCATCAGGGGAAAGCACACCCCTCACTTATACTGTTCTCCTGGTAACATGTCCCGTGTATATGAAACAATCAGGGGAACACACTCTCCTCACTTACACTGTTCACCTGGTGAAATGTCCCGTGTGTATTAAAGAATCAGGGGAACAGACTCTCCTCAGTTATACTGTTCACCTGGTGACATGTCCCGTCAGTATTAAAGAATCAGGGGAACAGACTCTCCTCACTTATACTGTTCACCTGGTGACATGTCCCGTCAGTATTAAACAATCAGGGAACACACTCTCCTCAATTATACTGTTCACCTGGTGACATGTCCCGTGTGTATTATACAATCAGGGGAACACACTCTCCTCACTTATACTGTTCACCTGGTGACATGTCCTGTGTATATTAAACCATCAGGGGAACACACTCTCCTTACTTATACTGTTCACCTGGTAACATGTCCCGTGAATATTAAACCATCAGGGGAAAGCACTCCCCTCACTTATACTGTTCACCTGGTAACATGTCCCGTGTATATGAAACAATCAGGGGAACACACTCTCCTCACTTACACTGTTCACCTGGTGAAATGTCCCGTGTGTATTAAAGAATCAGGGGAACAGACTCTCCTCAGTTATACTGTTCACCTGGTGACATGTCCCGTCAGTATTAAAGAATCAGGGGAACAGACTCTCCTCACTTATACTGTTCACCTGGTGACATGTCCCGTCAGTATTAAACAATCAGGGAACACACTCTCCTCAATTATACTGTTCACCTGGTGACATGTCCCGTGTGTATTATACAATCAGGGGAACACACTCTCCTCACTTATACTGTTCACCTGGTGACATGTCCTGTGTATATTAAACCATCAGGGGAACACACTCTCCTCACTTATACTGTTCACCTGGTAACATGTCCCGTGTGCATTAAACCATCAGGGGAACAGACTCTCTTCACTTATACTGTTCACCTGGTGACATGTCCCGTGTGTATTAAACAATCAGGGGATCACACTCTCCTCACTTATACTGTTCACCTGGTAACATGTATGTGTATATTAAACCATCAGGGGAACTCACTCTCCTCACTTATACTGTTCACCTGGTAACATGTCCCGTGTATATTAAAATATCAGGGGAACTCACTCTCCTCACTTATACTGTTCATCTGGTAACATGTCCAGTGAATATTAAACCATCAGGGGAACACACTCTCCTCACTTATACTGTTCACCTGGTAACATGTCCAGTGAATATTAAACCATCAAGAGAACACATTCTCCTCACTTATACTGTTCATCTGGTAACATGTCCAGTGAATATTAAACCATCAGGGGAACACACTCTCCTCACTTATACTGTTCACCTGGTAACATGTCCAGTGAATATTAAACCATCAGGGGAACACACTCTCCTCACTTATACTGTTCACCTGGTAACATGTCGAGTGAATATTAAACCAACAAGGGAACACACTCTCCTCACTTATACTGTTCACCTGGTAACATGTCCAGTGAATATTAAACCATCAGGGGAACACATTCTCCTCACTTATACTGTTCACCTGGTAACATGTCCAGTGAATATTAAACCAACAAGGGAACACACTCTCCTCACTTATACTGTTCACCTGGTAACATGTCCAGTGAATATTAAACCATCAGGGGAACACATTCTCCTCACTTATACTGTTCACCTGGTAACATGTCCAGTGAATATAAAACCAACAAGGGAACACATTCTCCTCACTTATACTGTTCACCTGGTAACATGTCCAGTGAATATTAAACCAACAAGGGAACACACTCCCCTCACTTATACTGTTCATCTGGTAACATGTCCAGTGAATATTAAACCATCAGGGGAACACATTCTACTCACTTATCCTGTTCACCTGGTGACATGTCCCGTGCATATTAAAGCATCAGGGGAACACACTCTCCTCACTTATTCTGTTCATCTGGTAACATGTCCAGTGAATATTAAACCATCAGGGGAACACACTCTCATCACTTATACTGTTCAACGAGTCACCTGTCCCGTGTATATTAAACCATCAGGGGAACACATTCTCCTCACTTATACTGTTCACCTGGTGACATGTCCCGTGTGTATTAAACCATCAGGGGAACACACTCTCCTTACTTATACTGTTCACCTGGTAACATGTCCCGTGCATATTAAACCATCAGGGGAACACTCTCTCCTCACTTATACTGTTCAGCTTGTAACATATCCTGTGTGTATTAAACCATCAGGGGAACACACTCTCCTCACTTATACAGTTCACCTGGTAACATGTCCCGTGAATATTAAACCATCAGGGGAACACACTCTCCTCACTTAGACTTTTCTCTTGGTAACATATCCCGTGTATATTTAACCATCAGGAGAACACACTCTCCTCACTTACACTGTTCACTTGGAAACATGTCCCGTGAATATTAAACCAGCAGGGGAATGCACTCTCCTCACTTAGACTTTTCTCCAGGTAACATGTCCCGTGCGTATTAAACCATCAGGGGAACACACTCTCCTCACTTATACTGTTCATCTGGTAACATGTCCCGTCAGTATTAAACCATCAGGGGAACACACTCTCCTCACTTATACTGTTCAACGAGTCACCTGTCCCGTGTATATTAAACCATCAGGGGAACACATTCTCCTCACTTATACTGTTCACCTGGTAACATGTCCCGTGTATATTAAACCATCAGGGGAACACAATCTCCTCACTTATACTGTTCACCTGGTAACATATCCCGTGTATATTAAACCATCTGGGGAACACACTCTCCTCACTTACACTGTTCACCTGGTAAAATGTCCTGTGTGCATTAAACCATCAGGGGAACACACTCTCCTGACTTATACAGTTCACCTGGTAACATGTCCCCTGCGTATTAAACCATCAGGTGAACACACTCGACTCATTTATACTGTTCATCTGGTAACATGTCTCGTGTATATTAAACCATCAGGGGAACACACTCTCCTCAGTTATACTGTTCACCTGGTGTCATGTCCCGTGTATATTAAACAATCATGGGAACACACTCTCCTCACTTATACTGTTCACCTGGTAACATGTCCCGTGTATATTAAACCATCAGGGGAACACATTCTCCTCACTGATACTGTTCACCTGGTAACATGTCCTGTGTGCATTAAACCATCAGGGGAACACACTCTCCTCACTTATACTGTTCACCTGCTAACATGTAATTTGCATATTTAACCATCAGGGTAAAACATTCTGCTCACTTATACTGTTCACCTGGTGACATGTCCCGTGTGTATTAAACAATCAGGGGAACACACTCTCCTCACTTATCCTGTACATCTGGTAACATGTCCCGTCAGTATTAAACCATCAGGGGAACACACTCTCCTCACTTATACTGTTCACCTGGTGACATGTCCTTTGCATATTTAACCATCAGGGGATAACATTCTGCTCACTTATACTGTTCACCTGGTGACATGTCCCGTGTGTATTAAACAATCAGGGGAACACACTCTCCTCACTTATACTGTTCACCTGGTAACATGTCCCGTGTGTATTAAACAATCAGGGGAACACACTCTCCTCACTTATACTGTTCACCTGGTAACATGTCCTGTGTATATTAAACCATCAGGGGAACACACTCTCATCACTTATACTGTTCACCTGGTGCCAATGTCCCGGGTATATTAATCAATCAGGGGAAAACACTCTCCTCACTTATACTGTTCACCTGGTAACATGTCCCGTGCGTGTTAAACCATCAGGGGAACACACTCTCCTCACTTATACTTTTCAGCTGGTAACATGTCCCATGTGCATTAAACAATCAGGGAAACACACTCTCCTCACTTATACTGTTCACCTGATAACATGTCCCGTGTGTATTAAACCATAAGGGGAACACACTCTCCTCACTTATACTGTTCACCTGGTAATATGCCCAGTGTATATTAAACCATCAGGGGAACACACTCTCCTCACTTATACTGTCCACCTGGTAACATGTCCCGTGTATATTAAACCATCAGGGGAACACACTCTCCTCACTTATACTGTTTACCTGGAAACATGTCCCGTGTATATTAAACCATCAGGGGAACACACTCTCCTCACTTATACTGTTTACCTGGAAACATGCCCTGTGTATATTAAACCATCAGGGGAACACACTCTCCTCACTTATACTGTTTACCTGGAAACATGTCCCGTGTATATTAAACCATCAGGGGAACACACTCTCCTCACTTATACTGTTTACCTGGAAACATGTCCTGTGTATATTAAACCATCAGGGGAACACACTCTCCTCACTTATACTGTTCACCTGGTAACATGTCCTGTGTATATTAAACCATCAGGGGAACACACTCTCCTCACTTATACTGTTCACCTGGAAACATGCCCTGTGTATATTAAACCATCAGGGGAACACACTCTCCTCACTTATACTGTTTACCTGGAAACATGTTCCGTGTATATTAAACCATCAGGGGAACACACTCTCCTCACTTATACTGTTTACCTGGAAACATGTCCTGTGTATATTAAACCATCAGGGGAACACACTCTCCTCACTTATACTGTTTACCTGGAAACATGTCCCGTGTATATTAAACCATCAGGGGAACACACTCTCCTCACTTATACTGTTTACCTGGAAACATGTCCTGTGTATATTAAACCATCAGGGGAACACACTCTCCTCACTTATACTGTTTACCTGGAAACATGTCCCGTGTATATTAAACCATCAGGGGAACACACTCTCCTCACTTATACTGTTTACCTGGAAACATGTCCTGTGTATATTAAACCATCAGGGGAACACACTCTCCTCACTTATACTGTTCACCTGGTATCATGTTCTGTGTATATTAAACCATCAGGGGAACACAATCTCCACACTTATACTGTTCACCTGGAAACATGTCCTGTGTATATTAAACCATCAGGGGAACACACTCTCCTCACTTATACTGTTCACCTGGTATCATGTTCTGTGTATATTAAACCATCAGGGGAACACAATCTCCACACTTATACTGTTTACCTGGAAACATGTCCCGTGTATATTAAACCATCAGGGGAACACACTCTCCTCACTTATACTGTTTACCTGGAAACATGTCCTGTGTATATTAAACCATCAGGGGAACACACTCTCCTCACTTATACTGTTTACCTGGAAACATGTCCCGTGTATATTAAACCATCAGGGGAACACACTCTCCTCACTTATACTGTTTACCTGGAAACATGTCCTGTGTATATTAAACCATCAGGGGAACACACTCTCCTCACTTATACTGTTCACCTGGTATCATGTTCTGTGTATATTAAACCATCAGGGGAACACAATCTCCACACTTATACTGTTCACCTGGTAACATGCCCTGTGTATATTAAACCATCAGGGGAACACACTCTCCTCACTTATACTGTTTACCTGGAAACATGTCCCGTGTATATTAAACCATCAGGGGAACACATTCTCTTCACTTATACTGTTCACCTGGTAACATTTTCCGTGTGTATTAAATCATCAGGGGAATACAATCTCCTCACTTATACTGTTCACCTGGTAACATGTCCTGTGTATATTAAAACATGAGGGGAACACACTCTCCTCACTTATACTGTTCACCTGGTAACATGTCCCGTGTGTATTAAAACATCAGGGGAACACAATCTCCTCACTTATACCATTCACCTGATAACATGTCCCGTGTGTATTAAAACATCAGGGGAACACAATCTCCTCACTTATACTGTTCACCTGGTAACATGCCCTGTGTATATTCAACCATCAGGAGAACACACTCTCCTCACTTATACTGCTAACCTGGTAACATGTCCCGTATATATTAAACCATCAGGGGAACACATTCTACTCTCTTATCCTGTTCACCTGGTGACATGTCCCGTGTGTATTAAACCATCAGGGGAACACACTCTCCTCACTTATACTGTTCACCTGGTAACATGTCCCGTGCATATTAAACCATCAGGGGAACACATTCTACTCACTTATCCTGTTCACCTGGTAACATATCCTGTGTGTATTAAACCATCAGGGGAACACACTCTCCTCACTTACACTGTTCATCTGGTAACATGTCCCGTCAGTATTAAACCATCAGGGGAACACACTCTCCTCACTTATACAGTTCAGCTGGTAACATGTCCCGTGAATATTAAACCATCAGGGGAACACACTCTCCTCACTTAGACTTTTCTCTTGGTAACATATCCCGTGTATATTAAACCATCAGGAGAACACACTCTCCTCACTTACACTGTTCACTTGGAAACATGTCCCGTGAATATTAAACCATCAGGGGAAAGCACTCTCCTCACTTAGACTTTTCTCCTGGTAACATGTCCCGTGCGTATTAAACCATCAGGGGAACACACTCTCCTCACTTATACTGTTCATCTGGTAACATGTCCCGTCAGTATTAAACCATCATTGGAACACTCTCTCCTCACTTATACTGTTCACTTGATGAAATGTCCCGTGTATATTAAACCATCAGGGGAACACACTCTCCTCACTTATACTGTTCACCGAGTCACCTGTCCCGTGTATATTAAACCATCAGGGGAACACATTCTCCTCACTTATACTGTTCACCTGGTAACATGTCCCGTGTATATTAAACTATCAGGGGAACACAATCTCCTCACTTATACAGTTCACCTGGCAACATGTCCCGTGCGTATTAAACCATCAGGTGAACACACTCGACTCATTTATGCTGTTCATCTGGTAACATGTCCCGTGTATATTAAACCATCAGGGGAACACACTCTCCTCACTTATACTGTTCACCTGGTGACATGTCCCGTGTATATTAAACAATCATGGGAACACACTCTCCTCACTTATACTGTTCACCTGGTAACATGTCCCTTGTATATTAAACCATCAGGGGATCACACTCTCCTCACTTATACTGTTCACCTGCTAACATGTCCTTTGCATATTTAACCATCAGGGTAAAACATTCTGCTCACTTATACTGTTCACCTGGTGACATGTCCCGTGTGTATTAAACAATCAGGGGAACACAATCTCCTCACTTATACTGTACATCTGGTAACATGTCCCGTCAGTATTAAACCATCAGGGGAACACACTCTCCTCACTTATACTGTTCACCTGGTGACATGTCCTTTGCATATTTAACCATCAGGGGATAACATTCTGCTCACTTATACTGTTCACCTGGTGACATGTCCCGTGTGTATTAAACAATCAGGGGAACACACTCTCCTCACTTATACTGTTCACCTGGTAACATGTCCCGTGTGTATTAAACAATCAGGGGAACACACTCTCCTCACTTATACTGTTCACCTGGTAACATGTCCTGTGTATATTAAACCATCAGGGGAACACACTCTCCTCACTTATACTGTTCACCTGGTGCCATGTCCCGGTTATATTAATCAATCAGGGGAAAACACTCTCCTCACTTATACTGTTCACCTGGTAACATGTCCCGTGCGTGTTAAACCATCAGGGGAACACACTCTCCTCACTTATACGGTTCACCTGATAACATGTCCCGTGTGTATTAAACCATAAGGGGAACACACTCTCCTCACTTATACTGTTCACCTGGTAATATGCCCAGTGTATATTAAACCATCAGGGGAACACACTCTCCTCACTTATACTGTTCACCTGGGAACATGTCCCGTGTATATTAAACCATCAGGGGAACACACTCTCCTCACTTATACTGTCCACCTGGTGACATGTCCCGTGTATATTAAACCATCAGGGGAACACAATCTCCTCACTTATACTGTTCACCTGGTGACATGTCCCATGTATATTAAACCATCAGGGGAACACACTCTCCTCACTTATACTGCTAACCTGGTAACATGTCCCGTGTATATTAAACCATCAGGGGAACACACTTTCCTCACTTATACTGTTCACCTAGTCACCTGTCCCGTGTATATTAAACCATCAGGGGAACACATTCTCCTCACTTATACTGTTCACCTGGTAACATGTCCCGTGTAAATTAAACCATCAGGGGAACACACTCTCCTCACTTATACTGTTCACCTGGTAACATATCCTGTGCATATTAAACCATCAGGGGAACACATTCTCCTCACTGATACTGTTCACCTGGTAACATGTCCTGTGTGCATTAAACCATCAGGGGAACACACTCTCCTCACTTATACTGTTCACCTGCTAACATGTCCTTTGCATATTTAACCATCAGGGTAAAACATTCTGCTCACTTATACTGTTCACCTGGTGACATGTCCCGTGTGTATTAAACAATCAGGGGAACACACTCTCCTCACTTATACTGTTCTCCTGGTAACATGTCCCGTCAGTATTAAACCATCAGGGGAACACACTCTCCTCACTTATACTGTTCACCTGGTGACATGTCCTTTGCATATTTAACCATCAGGGGATAACATTCTGCTCACTCATACTGTTCACCTGGTGACATGTCCCGTGTGTATTAAACAATCAGGGGAACACACTCTCCTCACTTATACTGTTCACCTGGTAACATGTCCCGTGTGTATTAAACAATCAGGGGAACACACTCTCCTCACTTATACTGTTCACCTGGTAACATGTCCTGTGTATATTAAACCATCAGGGGAACACACTCTCCTCACTTATACTGTTCACCTGGTAACATGTCCTGTGTATATTAATCAATCAGGGGAACACACTCTCCTCACTTATACTGTTCACCTGGTAACATGTCCTGTGTATATTAATCAATCAGGGGAAAACACTCTCCTCACTTATACTGTTCATCTGGTAACATGTCCCGTCAGTATTAAACCATCAGGGGAACACACTCTCCTCACTTATACTGTTCACCGAGTCACCTTTCCCGTGTATATTAAACCATCAGGGGAACACATTCTCCTCACTTATACTGTTCACCTGGTAACATGTCCCGTGTATATTAAACCATCAGGGGAACACAATCTCCTCACTTATACTGTTCACCTGGTAACATATCCCGTGTATATTAAACCATCTGGGGAACACACTCTCCTCACTTACACTGTTCACCTGGTAAAATGTCCTGTGTGCATTAAACCATCAGGGGAACACACTCTCCTGACTTATACAGTTCACCTGGTAACATGTCCCCTGCGTATTAAACCATCAGGTGAACACACTCGACTCATTTATACTGTTCATCTGGTAACATGTCTCGTGTATATTAAACCATCAGGGGAACACACTCTCTTCAGTTATACTGTTCACCTGGTGTCATGTCCCGTGTATATTAAACAATCATGGGAACACACTCTCCTCACTTATACTGTTCACCTGGTAACATGTCCCGTGTATATTAAACCATCAGGGGAACACATTCTCCTCACTGATACTGTTCACCTGGTAACATGTCCTGTATGCATTAAACCATCAGGGGAACACACTCTCCTCACTTATACTGTTCACCTGCTAACATGTAATTTGCATATTTAACCATCAGGGTAAAACATTCTGCTCACTTATACTGTTCACCTGGTGACATGTCCTTTGCATATTTAACCATCAGGGGATAACATTCCGCTCACTTATACTGTTCACCTGGTAACATGTCCTGTGTATATTAAACCATCAGGGGAACACACTCTCATCACTTATACTGTTCACCTGGTGCCAATGTCCCGGGTATATTAATCAATCAGGGGAAAACACTCTCCTCACTTATACTGTTCACCTGGTAACATGTCCCGTGCGTGTTAAACCATCAGGGGAACACACTCTCCTCACTTATACTGTTCAGCTGGTAACATGTCCCATGTGCATTAAACAATCAGGGAAACACACTCTCCTCACTTATACTGTTCACCTGATAACATGTCCCGTGTGTATTAAACCATAAGGGGAACACACTCTCCTCACTTATACTGTTCACCTGGTAATATGCCCAGTGTATATTAAACCATCAGGGGAACACACTCTCCTCACTTATACTGTTCACCTGGGAACATGTCCCGTGTATATTAAACCATCAGGGGAACACACTCTCCTCACTTATACTGTTCACCTGGTAACGTGTCCCGTGTATATTAAACCATCAGGGGAACACACTCTCCTCACTTATACTGTTCACCTGCTAACATGCCCTGTGTATATTAAACCATCAGGGGAACACACTCTCCTCACTTATACTGTTTACCTGGAAACATGTCCCGTGTATATTAAACCATCAGGGGAACACATTCTCTTCACTTATACTGTTCACCTGGTAACATTTTCCGTGTGTATTAAATCATCAGGGGAATACAATCTCCTCACTTATACTGTTCACCTGGTAACATGTCCTGTGTATATTAAAACATGAGGGGAACACACTCTCCTCACTTATACTGTTGACCTGGTAACATGTCCCGTGTGTATTAAAACATCAGGGGAACACAATCTCCTCACTTATACCATTCACCTGATAACATGTCCCGTGTGTATTAAAACATCAGGGGAACACAATCTCCTCACTTATACTGTTCACCTGGTAACATGCCCTGTGTATATTCAACCATCAGGGGAACACACTCTCCTCACTTATACTGCTAACCTGGTAACATGTCCCGTGTATATTAAACCATCAGGGGAACACATTCTCCTCACTTATACTGTTCACCTGGTAACATGCCCTGTGTATATTCAACCATCAGGGGAACACAATCTCCTCACTTATCCTGTTCACCTGGTAACATATCCTGTGTGTATTAAACCATCAGGGGAACACACTCTCCTCACTTACACTGTTCATCTGGTAACATGTCCCGTCAGTATTAAACCATCAGGGGAACACACTCTCCTCACTTATACTGTTCACCTGGTAACATGTCCCGTGCATATTAAACCATCAGGGGAACACATTCTACTCACTTATCCTGTTCACCTGGTAACATATCCTGTGTGTATTAAACCATCAGGGGAACACACTCTCCTCACTTACACTGTTCATCTGGTAACATGTCCCGTCAGTATTAAACCATCAGGGGAACACACTCTCCTCACTTATACAGTTCAGCTGGTAACATGTCCCGTGAATATTAAACCATCAGGGGAACACACTCTCCTCACTTATACTGTTCACCTGGTAACATGTCCCGTGTATATTAAACAATCAGGGGAACACACTCTCCTCACTTATACTGTTCCCCTGGTAACATGTCCCGTGTATATTAAACCATCAGGAGAACACACTCTCCTCACTTACACTGTTCACTTGGAAACATGTCCCGTGAATATTAAACCATCAGGGGAACACACTCTCCTCACTTAGACTTTTCTCTTGGTCACATATCCCGTGTATATTAAACCATCAGGAGAACACACTCTCCTCACTTACACTGTTCACTTGGAAACATGTCCCGTGAATATTAAACCATCAGGGGAAAGCACTCTCCTCACTTAGACTTTTCTCCTGGTAACATGTCCCGTGCGTATTAAACCATCAGGGGAACACACTCTCCTCACTTATACTGTTCATCTGGTAACATGTCCCGTCAGTATTAAACCATCAGTGGAACACTCTCTCCTCACTTATACTGTTCACTTGATGAAATGTCCCGTGTATATTAAACCATCAGGGGAACACACTCTCCTCACTTATACTGTTCACCGAGTCACCTGTCCCGTGTATATTAAACCATCAGGGGAACACATTCTCCTCACTTATACTGTTCACCTGGTAACATGTCCCGTGTATATTAAACCATCAGGGGAACACAATCTCCTCACTTATACAGTTCACCTGGCAACATGTCCCGTGCGTATTAAACCATCAGGTGAACACACTCGACTCATTTATACTGTTCATCTGGTAACATGTCCCGTGTATATTAAACCATCAGGGGAACACACTCTCCTCACTTATACTGTTCACCTGGTGACATGTCCCGTGTATATTAAACAATCATGGGAACACACTCTCCTCACTTATACTGTTCACCTGGTAACATGTCCCGTGTATATTAAACCATCAGGGGAACACATTCTCCTCACTGATACTGTTCACCTGGTAACATGTCCTGTGTGCATTAAACCATCAGGGGAACACACTCTCCTCACTTATACTGTTCACCTGCTAACATGTCCTTTGCATATTTAACCATCAGGGTAAAACATTCTGCTCACTTATACTGTTCACCTGGTGACATGTCCCGTGTGTATTAAACAATCAGGGGAACACAATCTCCTCACTTATACTGTTCACCTGGTGACATGTCCTTTGCATATTTAACCATCAGGGGATAACATTCTGCTCACTTATACTGTTCACCTGGTGACATGTCCCGTGTGTATTAAACCATCAGGGGAACACACTCTCCTCACTTATACTGTTCACCTGGTGACATGTCCCGTGTGTATTAAACCATCAGGGGAACACACTCTCCTCACTTATACTGTTCACCTGGTAACATGTCCCGTGTGTATTAAACAATCAGGGGAACACACTCTCCTCACTTATACTGTTCACCTGGTGACATGTCCTTTGCATATTTAACCATCAGGGGATAACATTCTGCTCACTTATACTGTTCACCTGGTGACATGTCCCGTGTGTATTAAACCATCAGGGGAACACACTCTCCTCACTTATACTGTACATCTGGTAACATGTCCCGTCAGTATTAAACAATCAGGGGAACACACTCTCCTCACTAATACTGTTCACCTGGTGACATGTCCTTTGCATATTTAACCATCAGGGGATAACATTCTGCTCACTTATACTGTTCACCTGGTGACATGTCCCGTGTGTATTAAACCATCAGGGGAACACACTCTCCTCACTTATACTGTTCACCTGGTGACATGTCCCGTGTGTATTAAACCATCAGGGGAACACACTCTCCTCACTTATACTGTTCACCTGGTAACATGTCCCGTGTGTATTAAACAATCAGGGGAACACACTCTCCTCACTTATACTGTTCACCTGGTAACATGTCCTGTGTATATTAAACCATCAGGGGAACACACTCTCCTCACTTATACTGTTCACCTGGTGCCATGTCCCGTGTATATTAAACCATCAGGGGAATACAATCTCCTCACTTATACTGTTCACCTGGTAACATGTCCTGTGTATATTAAACAATCAGGGGAACACACTCTCCTCACTTATACTGTTCACCTGGTAACATGTCCTGTGTATATTAAACAATCAGGGGAATACAATCTCCTCACTTATACTGTTCACCTGGTAACATGTCCTGTGTATATTAAACAATCAGGGGAATACAATCTCCTCACTTATACTGTTCACCTGGTAACATGGCCCGTGTGCATTAAACAATCAGGGGAACACACTCTCCTCACTTATACCATTCACCTGATAACATATCCCGTGTGTATTAAAACATCAGGGGAACACAATCTCCTCACTTATACTGTTCACCTGGTAACATGCCCTGTGTATATTAAACCATCAGGGGAACACACTCTCCTCACTTATACTGCTAACCTGGTAACATGTCCCGTGTATATTAAACCATCAGGGGAACACACTCTCCTCACTTATACTGTTCAATTAGTCACCTGTCCCGTGTATATTAAACCATCAGGGGAACACATTCTCCTCACTTATACTGTTCACCTGGTAACATGTCCCGTGTAAATTAAACCATCAGGGGAAAACACTCTCCTCACTTATACTGTTCACCTGGTAACATATCCTGTGCATATTAAACCATCAGGGGAACACATTCTCCTCACTGATACTGTTCACCTGGTAACATGTCCTGTGTGCATTAAACCATCAGGGGAACACACTCTCCTCACTTATACTGTTCACCTGCTAACATGTCCTTTGCATATTTAACCATCAGGGTAAAACATTCTGCTCACTTATACTGTTCACCTGGTGACATGTCCCGTGTGTATTAAACAATCAGGGGAACACACTCTCCTCACTTATACTGTACATCTGGTAACATGTCCCGTCAGTGTTAAACCATCAGGGGAACACACTCTCCTCACTTATACTGTTCACCTGGTAACATGTCCCGTGTGTATTAAACAATCAGGGGAACACACTCTCCTCACTTATACTGTTCACCTGGTAACATGTCCTGTGTATGTTAAACCATCAGGGGAACACACTCTCCTCACTTATACTGTTCACCTGGTGCCAATGTCCCGGGCATATTAATCAATCAGGGGAAAACCCTCTCCTCACTTATACTGTTCACCTGGTAACATGTCCCGTGCGTGTTAAACCATCAGGGGAACACACTCTCCTCACTTATACTGTTCAGCTGGTAACATGTCCCATGTGCATTAAACAATCAGGGAAACACACTCTCCTCACTTATACTGTTCACCTGATAACATGTCCCGTGTGTATTAAACCATAAGGGGAACACACTCTGCTCACTTATACTGTTCACCTGGTAATATGCCCAGTGTATATTAAACCATCAGGGGAACACACTCTCCTCACTTATACTGTTCACCTGGGAACATGTCCCGTGTATGTTAAACCATCAGGGGAACACAGTCTCCACACTTATACTGTTCACCTGGTAACATGCCCTGTGTATATTAAACCATCAGGGGAACACACTCTCCTCACTTATACTGTTTACCTGGAAACATGTCCCGTGTATATTAAACCATCAGGGGAACACATTCTCTTCACTTATACTGTTCACCTGGTAACATTTTCCGTGTGTATTAAATCATCAAAGGGAATACAATCTCCTCACTTATACTGTTCACCTGGTAACATGTCCTGTGTATATTAAAACATCAGGGGAACACACTCTCCTCACTTATACTGTTCACTTGATGAAATGTCCCGTGTATATTAAACCATCAGGGGAACACATTCTCCTCACTTATACTGTTCACCTGGTAACATGTCCCGTGTATATTAAACCATCAGGGGAACACAATCTCCTCACTTATACTGTTCACCTGGTAACATATCCCGTGTATATTAAACCATCTGGGGAACACACTCTCCTCACTTACACTGTTCACCTGGTAAAATGTCCTGTGTGCATTAAACCATCAGGGGAACGCACTCTCCTGACTTATACAGTTCACCTGGCAACATGTCCCGTGCGTATTAAACCATCAGGTGAACACACTCGACTCATTTATACTGTTCATCTGGTAACATGTCCCGTGTATATTAAACCATCAGGGGAACACACTCTCCTCACTTATACTGTTCACCTGGTGACATGTCCCGTGTATATTAAACAATCATGGGAACACACTCTCCTCACTTATACTGTTCACCTGGTAACATGTCCCGTGTATATTAAACCATCAGGGGAACACATTCTCCTCACTGATACTGTTCACCTGGTAACATGTCCTGTGTGCATTAAACCATCAGGGGAACACACTCTCCTCACTTATACTGTTCACCTGGTAACATGTCCTTTGCATATTTAACCATCAGGGTAAAACATTCTGCTCACTTATACTGTTCACCTGGTGACATGTCCCGTGTGTATTAAACAATCAGGGGAACACACTCTCCTCACTTATACTGTACATCTGGTAACATGTCCCGTCAGTATTAAACCATCAGGGGAACACACTCTCCTCACTTATACTGTTCACCTGGTGACATGTCCTTTGCATATTTAACCATCAGGGGATAACATTCTGCTCACTTATACTGTTCACCTGGTGACATGTCCCGTGTGTATTAAACAATCAGGGGAACACACTCTCCTCACTTATACTGTTCACCTGGTAACATGTCCCGTGTGTATTAAACAATCAGGGGAACACACTCTCCTCACTTATACTGTTCACCTGGTAACATGTCCTGTGTATATTAAACCATCAGGGGAACACACTCTCCTCACTTATACTGTTCACCTGGTGCCATGTCCCGGGTATATTAATCAATCAGGGGAAAACACTCTCCTCACTTATACTGTTCACCTGGTAACATGTCCCGTGCGTGTTAAACCATCAGGGGAACACACTCTCCTCACTTATACTGTTCACCTGATAACATGTCCCGTGTGTATTAAACCATAAGGGGAACACACTCTCCTCACTTATACTGTTCACCTGGTAATATGCCCAGTGTATATTAAACCATCAGGGGAACACACTCTCCTCACTTATACTGTTCACCTGGTAACATGTCCCGTGTATATAAAACCATCAGGGGAACACACTCTCCTCACTTATACTGTTCACCTGGTAACATGTACCGTGTGTATTAAACCATCAGGGGAACACACTCTCCTCACTTATACTGTTCACCTGGTAATATGCCCAGTGTATATTAAACCATCAGGGGAACACACTCTCCTCACTTATACTGTTCACCTGGGAACATGTCCCGTGTATATTAAACCATCAGGGGAACACACTCTCCTCACTTATACTGTTCACCTGGTAATATGCCCAGTGTATATTAAACCATCAGGGGAACACACTCTCCTCACTTATACTGTTCACCTGGGAACATGTCCCGTGTATATTAAACCATCAGGGGAACACACTCTCCTCACTTATACTGTTCACCTGGTAATATGCCCAGTGTATATTAAACCATCAGGGGAACACACTCTCCTCACTTATACTGTTCACCTGGGAACATGTCCCGTGTATATTAAACCATCAGGGGAATACACTCTCCTCACTTATACTGTTCACTTGGTAACATGTTCTGTGTATATTAAACAATCAGGGGAACACACTCTCCTCACTTATACTGTTTAACTGGAAACATGTCCCGTGTATATTAAACCATCAGGGGAATACAATCTCCTCACTTATACTGTTCACCTGGTAACATGTCCTGTGTATATTAAAACATCAGGGGAACTCACTCTCCTCACTTATGCTGTTCACCTGGTAACATGTCCCGTGTGCATTAAACAATCAGGGGAACACACTCTCCTCACTTATACCATTCACCTGATAACATGTCCCGTGTGTATTAAAACATCAGGGGAACACAATCTCCTCACTTATACTGTTCACCTGGTAACATGCCCTGTGTATATTAAACCATCAGGGGAACACACTCTCCTCACTTATACTGCTAACCTGGTAACATGTCCCGTGTATATTAAACCATCAGGGGAACACACTCTCCTCACTTATACTGTTCACCTAGTCACCTGTCCCGTGTATATTAAACCATCAGGGGAACACACTCTCCTCACTTATACTGTTCACCTGGTAACATGTCCCGTGTGTATTAAACAATCAGGGGAACACACTCTCCTCACTTATACAGTTCACCTGGTAACATGTCCTGTGTATATTAAACCATCAGGGGAACACACTCTCCTCACTTATACTGTTCACCTGGTAACATGTCCCGGGTATATTAATCAATCAGGGGAAAACACTCTCCTCACTTATACTGTTCACCTGGTAACATGTCCCGTGCGTGTTAAACCATCAGGGGAACACACTCTCCTCACTTATACTGTTCACCTGATAACATGTCCCGTGTGTATTAAACCATAAGGGGAACACACTCTCCTCACTTATACTGTTCACCTGGTAATATGCCCAGTGTATATTAAACCATCAGGGGAACACACTCTCCTCACTTATCCTGTTCACCTGGGAACATGTCCCGTGTATATTAAACCATCAGGGGAACACACTCTCCTCACTTATACTGTTCACCTGGTAACATGTCCCATGTAAATTAAACCATCAGGGGAACACACTCTCCTCCCTTATACTGTTCACCTGGTAACATATCCTGTGCATATTAAACCATCAGGGGAACACATTCTCCTCACTGATACTGTTCACCTGGTAACATGTCCTGTGTGCATTAAACCATCAGGGGAACACACTCTCCTCACTTATACTGTTCACCTGCTAACATGTCCTTTGCATATTTAACCATCAGGGTAAAACATTCTGCTCACTTATACTGTTCACCTGGTGACATGTCCCATGTGTATTAAACCATCAGGGGAACACACTCTCCTCACTTATACTGTTCACCTGGTGACATGTCCCGTGTGTATTAAACAATCAGGGGAACACACTTTCCTCACTTATACTGTTCACCTGGTAACATGTCCTGTGTATATTAAACCTTCAGGGGAACACACTCTCCTCACTTATACTGTTCACCTGGTAACATGTCCCGTGCGTGTTAAACCATCAGGGGAACACACTCTCCTCACTTATACTGTTCAGCTGGTAACATGTCCCATGTGCATTAAACAATCAGGGAAACACTCTCTCCTCACTTATACTGTTCACCTGATAACATGTCCCGTGTGTATTAAACCATAAGGGGAACACTCTCTCCTCACTTATACTGTTCACCTGATAACATGTCTCGTGTATATTAAACAATCAGGGGAACACACTCTCCTCACTTATACTGTTCACCTGGTAACATGTCCCGTGTATATTAAACCATCAGGGGAACACACTCTCCTCACTTATACTGTTCACTTGGGAACATGTCCTATGTATATTAAACCATGAGGGGAACACACTCTCCTCACTTATACTGTTCACCTTGTAACATGCCCTGTGTATATTAAACCATCAGGGGAACACACTCTCCTCACTTATACTGTTCACCTGGTAACATGTCCCTTGTGTATTAAATCATCAGGGGAATACAATCTCCTCACTTATACTGTTCACCTGGTAACATGTCCTGTGTATATTAAAACATCAGGGGAACACACTCTCCTCACTTATACTGTTCACCTGGTAACATGTCCCGTGTGTATTAAAACATCAGGGGAACACAATCTCCTCACTTATACCATTCACCTGATAACATGTCCCGTGTGTATTAAAACATCAGGGGAACACAATCTCCTCACTTATACTGTTCACCTGGTAACATGCCCTGTGTATATTAAACCATCAGGGGAACACACTCTCCTCACTTATACTGCTAACCTGGTAACATGTCCCGTGTATATTAAACCATCAGGGGAACACATTCTACTCACTTATCCTGTTCACCTGGTGACATGTCCCGTGTGTATTAAACCATCAGGGGAATACACTCTCCTCACTTATACTGTTCACCTGGTAACATGTCCCGTGCATATTAAACCATCAGGGGAACACTCTCTCCTCACTTATACTGTTCAGCTGGTAACATATCCTGTGTGTATTAAACCATCAGGGGAACACACTCTCCTCACTTACACTGTTCATCTGGTAACATGTCCCGTGAGTATTAAACCATCAGGGGAACACACTCTCCTCACTTATACAGTTCAGCTGGTAACATGTCCCGTGAATACTAAACCATCAGGGGAACACACTCTCCTCACTTAGACTTTTCTCTTGGTAACATATCCCGTGTATATTAAACCATCAGGAGAACACACTCTCCTCACTTACACTGTTCACTTGGAAACATGTCCCGTGAATATTAAACCATCAGGGGAAAGCACTCTCCTCACTTAGACTTTTCTCCTGGTAACATGTCCCGTGCGTATTAAACCATCAGGGGAACACACTCTCCTCACTTATACTGTTGATCTGGTAACATGTCCCGTCAGTATTAAACCATCAGTGGAACACTCTCTCCTCACTTATACTGTTCACTTGATGAAATGTCCCGTGTATATTAAACCATCAGGGGAACACACTCTCCTCACTTATACTGTTCACCGAGTCACCTGTCCCGTGTATATTAAACCATCAGGGGAACACATTCTCCTCACTTATACTGTTCACCTGGTAACATGTCCCGTGTATATTAAACCATCAGGGGAACACAATCTCCTCACTTATACTGTTCACCTGGTAACATATCCCGTGTATATTAAACCATCAGGGGAACACACTCTCCTCACTTATACTGTTCACCTGGTGACATGTCCCGTGTATATTAAACAATCATGGGAACACACTCTCCTCACTTATACTGTTCACCTGGTAACATGTCCCGTGTATATTAAACCATCAGGGGAACACATTCTCCTCACTGATACTGTTCACCTGGTAACATGTCCTGTGTGCATTAATCCATCAGGGGAACACACTCTCCTCACTTATACTGTTCACCTGCTAACCTGCCCTTTGTATATTTAACCATCAGGGTAAAACATTCTGCTCACTTATACTGTTCACCTGGTGACAAGTCCCCTGTGTATTAAACAATCAGGGGAACACACTCTCCTCACTTATACTGTACATCTGGTAACATGTCCCGTCAGTATTAAACCATCAGGGGAACACACTCTCCTCACTTATACTGTTCACCTGGTGACAGGTCCCGTGTGTATTAAACAATCAGGGGAACACACTCTCCTCACTTATACTGTTCACCTGGTGCCATGTCCCGGGTATATTAATCAATCAGGGGAAAACACTCTCCTCACTTATACGGTTCACCTGGTAACATGTCCCGTGCGTGTTAAACCATCAGGGGAACACACTCTCCTCACTTATACTGTTCACCTGATAACATGTCCCGTGTGTATTAAACCATAAGGGGAACACACTCTCCTCACTTATACTGTTCACCTGGTAATATGCCCAGTGTATATTAAACCATCAGGGGAACACACTCTCCTCACTTATACTGTTCACCTGGGAACATGTCCCGTGTATATTAAACCATCAGGGGAACACACTCTCCTCACTTATACTGTTTATCTGGAAACATGTCCCGTGTATATTAAACCATCAGGGGAACACACTCTCCTCACTTATACTGTTCACCTGGTGACATGTCCCGTGTATATTAAACCATCAGGGGAATACACTCTCCTCACTTATACTGTTCACCTGGTATCATGTTCTGTGTATATTAAACAATCAGGGGAACACACTCTCCTCACTTATACTGTTCACCTGGTAACATGCCCTGTGTATATTAAACCATCAGGGGAACACACTCTCCTCACTTATACTGTTTATCTGGAAACATGTCCCGTGTATATTAAACCATCAGGGGAATACAATCTCCTCACTTATACTGTTCACCTGGTAACATGTCCTGTGTATATTAAAACATCAGGGGAACTCACTCTCCTCACTTATGCTGTTCACCTGGTAACATGTCCCGTGTGCATTAAACAATCAGGGGAACACACTCTCCTCACTTATACCATTCACCTGATAACATGTCCCGTGTGTATTAAAACATCAGGGGAACTCACTCTCCTCACTTATACTGTTCACCTGGCAACATGTCCCGTGAGTATTAAACCATCAGGGGAACACACTGTCCTCACTTACACTGCTAACCTGGTAACATGTCCCGTGTATATTAAACCATCAGGGGAACACACTCTCCTCACTTATACTGTTTACCTGGAAACATGTCCCGTGTATATTAAACCATCAGGGGAACACATTCTCTTCACTTATACTGTTCACCTGGTAACATTTTCCGTGTGTATTAAATCATCAGGGGAATACAATCTCCTCACTTATACTGTTCACCTGGTAACATGTCCTGTGTATATTAAAACATCAGGGGAACACACTCTCCTCACTTATACTGTTCACCTGGTAACATGTCCCGTGTGTATTAAAACATCAGGGGAACACAATCTCCTCACTTATACCATTCACCTGATAACATGTCCCGTGTGTATTAAAACATCAGGGGAACACAATCTCCTCACTTATACTGTTCACCTGGTAACATGCCCTGTGTATATTAAACCATCAGGGGAACACACTCTCCTCACTTATACTGCTAACCTGGTAACATGTCCCGTGTATATTAAACCATCAGGGGAACACATTCTACTCACTTATCCTGTTCACCTGGTGACATGTCCCGTGTGTATTAAACCATCAGGGGAATACACTCTCCTCACTTATACTGTTCACCTGGTAACATGTCCCGTGCATATTAAACCATCAGGGGAACACTCTCTCCTCACTTATACTGTTCAGCTGGTAACATATCCTGTGTGTATTAAACCATCAGGGGAACACACTCTCCTCACTTATACAGTTCAGCTGGTAACATGTCCCGTGAATACTAAACCATCAGGGGAACACACTCTCCTCACTTAGACTTTTCTCTTGGTAACATATCCCGTGTATCTTAAACCATCAGGAGAACACACTCTCCTCACTTACACTGTTCACTTGGAAACATGTCCCGTGAATATTAAACCATCAGGGGAAAGCATTCTCCTCACTTAGACTTTTCTCCTGGTAACATGTCCCGTGCGTATTAAACCATCAGGGGAACACACTCTCCTCACTTATACTGTTGATCTGGTAACATGTCCCGTCAGTATTAAACCATCAGTGGAACACTCTCTCCTCACTTATACTGTTCACTTGATGAAATGTCCCGTGTATATTAAACCATCAGGGGAACACACTCTCCTCACTTATACTGTTCACCGAGTCACCTGTCCCGTGTATATTAAACCATCAGGGGAACACATTCTCCTCACTTATACTGTTCACCTGGTAACATGTCCCGTGTATATTAAACCATCAGGGGAACACAATCTCCTCACTTATACTGTTCACCTGGTAACATATCCCGTGTATATTAAACCATCAGGGGAACACACTCTCCTCACTTATACTGTTCACCTGGTGACATGTCCCGTGTATATTAAACAATCATGGGAACACACTCTCCTCACTTATACTGTTCACCTGGTAACATGTCCCGTGTATATTAAACCATCAGGGGAACACATTCTCCTCACTGATACTGTTCACCTGGTAACATGTCCTGTGTGCATTAAACCATCAGGGGAACACACTCTCCTCACTTATACTGTTCACCTGCTAACCTGCCCTTTGTATATTTAACCATCAGGGTAAAACATTCTGCTCACTTATACTGTTCACCTGGTGACAAGTCCCCTGTGTATTAAACAATCAGGGGAACACACTCTCCTCACTTATACTGTACATCTGGTAACATGTCCCGTCAGTATTAAACCATCAGGGGAACACACTCTCCTCACTTATACTGTTCACCTGGTAACATGTCCTTTGCATATTTAACCATCAGGGGATAACATTCTGCTCACTTATACTGTTCACCTGGTGACATGTCCCGTGTGTATTAAACAATCAGGGGAACACACTCTCCTCACTTATACTGTTCACCTGGTAACATGTCCTGTGTATATTAAACCATCAGGGGAACACCCTCTCCTCACTTATACTGTTCACCTGGTGCCATGTCCCGGGTATATTAATCAATCAGGGGAAAACACTCTCCTCACTTATACTGTTCACCTGGTAACATGTCCCGTGCGTGTTAAACCATCAGGGGAACACACTCTGCTCACTTATACTGTTCACCTGATAACATGTCCCGTGTGTATTAAACCATAAGGGGAACACACTCTCCTCACTTATACTGTTCACCTGGTAATATGCCCAGTGTATATTAAACCATCAGGGGAACACACTCTCCTCACTTATACTGTTCACCTGGGAACATGTCCCGTGTATATTAAACCATCAGGGGAACACACTCTCCTCACTTATACTGTTCACCTGGTAACATGTCCTATGTATATTAAACAATCAGGGGAACACAATCTCCACACTTATACTGTTCACCTGGTAACATGCCCTGTGTATATTAAACCATCAGGGGAACACACTCTCCTCACTTATACTGTTTATCTGGAAACATGTCCCGTGTATATTAAACCATCAGGGGAATACAATCTCCTCACTTATACTGTTCACCTGGTAACATGTCCTGTGTATATTAAAACATCAGGGGAACTCACTCTCCTCACTTATGCTGTTCACCTGGTAACATGTCCCGTGTGCATTAAACAATCAGGGGAACACACTCTCCTCACTTATACCATTCACCTGATAACATGTCCCGTGTGTATTAAAACATCAGGGGAACTCACTCTCCTCACTTATACTGTTCACCTGGCAACATGTCCCGTGAGTATTAAACCATCAGGGGAACACACTGTCCTCACTTATACTGCTAACCTGGTAACATGTCCCGTGTATATTAAACCATCAGGGGAACACACTCTCCTCACTTATACTGTTCACCTAGTCACCTGTCCCGTGTATATTAAACCATCAGGGGAACACATTCTCCTCACTTATACTGTTCACCTGGTAACATGTCCCGTGTAAATTAAACCATCAGGGGAAAACACTCTCCTCAATTATACTGTTCACCTGGTAACATGTCCCGTGCGTGTTAAACCATCAGGGGAACACACTCTCCTCACTTATACTGTTCACCTGGTAACATGTTCCGTGTATATTAAACCATCAGGGGAAAACACTCTCCTCACTTATACTGTTCACCTGGTAACATGTCCCGTGCGTGTTAAACCATCAGGGGAACACACTCTCCTCAATTATACTGTTCACCTGGTAACATGTCCCGTGTATATTAAACCATCAGGGGAACACACTCTCCTCAATTATACTGTTCACCTGGTAACATGTCCCGTGCAAATTAAACCATCAGGGGAACACACTCTCATCACTTACACTGTTCACCTGGTAAAATGTCCTGTGTGCATTAAACCATCAGGGGAACACACTCTCCTGACTTATACAGTTCACTTGGTGACATGTCCCGTGTGCATTAAACAATCAGGGGAACACACTCTCCTCACTTATACTGTTCACCTGATAACATGTCCCGTGTGTATTAAACCACAAGGGGAACACACTCTCCTCACTTATACTGTTCACCTGGGAACATGTCCCGTGTATATGAAACCATCAGGGGAACACACTCTCCTCACTTATACTGTTCAGCTGGTAACATGTCCCGTGTGCATTAAACAATCAGGGGAACACACTCTCCTCACTTATACTGTTCACCTGATAACATGTCCCGTGTGTATTAAACCACAAGGGGAACACACTCTCCTCACTTATACTGTTCACCTGGGAACATGTCCCGTGTATATTAAACCATCAGGGGAACACACTCTCCTCACTTATACTATTCATCTGGTAACATGTTCCGTGTATATTAAACCATCAGGGGAACACACTCTCCTCACTTATACTGTTCACCTGGTAACATGTACCGTGTATATTAAACCATCAGGGGAACACACTCTCCTCAATTATACATTTCACTTGGTGACATGTCCCGTGTGTATTGAACAATCAGGGGAACACACTCTTCTCACTTATACTGTTCACCTGGTAACATGTCCCGTGTGTATTGAACAATCAGGGGAACACACTGTCCTCACCTATACTGTTCACCTGGTAACATGTCCCGTGCGTATTAAACAATCAGGGGAACACATTCTCCTCACTTATACTGTTCACTTGGTAAAATGTCCCGTCCGTATTAAACCAACAGGGGAACACATTCTCCTCACTTATACTGTTCACCTGGTAACATGTCCCGTGTGTATTAAACAATCAGGGGAACTCACTCTCCTCACTTATACTGTTCACTTGGTAACATGTCCCGTGCGTATTAAACAAACAGGGGAACACATTCTCCTCACTTATACTGTTCACCTGGTAACATGTCCCGTGTGTATTGAACAATCAGGGGAACACACTGTCCCCACCTATACTGTTCACCTGGTAACATGTCCCGTGCGTATTAAACAATCAGGGGAACACATTCTCCTCACTTATACTGTTCACTTGGTAAAATGTCCCGTCCGTATTAAACCAACAGGGGAACACATTCTCCTCACTTATACTGTTCACCTGGTAACATGTCCCGTGTGTATTAAACAATCAGGGGAACTCACTCTCCTCACTTATACTGTTCATCTGGAAACATGTCCCGTGTGTATTAAACAATCAGGGGAACACATTCTCCTCACTTATACTGTTCACTTGGTAACATGTCCCGTGCGTATTAAACAAACAGGGGAACACATTCTCCTCACTTATACTGTTCACCTGGAAACATGTCCCGTGTGTATTAAACAAACAGGGGAACACATTCTCCTCACTTATACTGTTCACCTGGTAACATGTCCCGTGTGCATTAAACAATCAGGGGAACACATTCTCCTCACTTATACTGTTCACCTGGTAACATGTCCCGTGTGCATTAAACAATCAGGGGAACACATTCTCCTCACTTATACTGTTCACTTGGTAACATGTCCCGTGCGTATTAAACAATCAGGGAAACACACTCTCCTCACTTATACTATTCACCTGGTAACATGTCCTGTGTATATTAAACAATCAGGGGAACACACTCTCCTCCCTTATACTGTTCACCTGATAACATGTCCCGTGTGTATTAAACCACAAGGGGAACACACTCTCCTCACTTATACTGTTCACCTGGGAACATGTCCCGTGTATATTAAACCATCAGGGGAACACACTCTCCTCACTTATACTGTTCACCTGGTAACATGTTCCGTGTATATTAAACCATCAGGGGAACACACTCTCCTCACTTATACTGTTCACCTGGTAACATGTACCGTGTATATTAAACCATCAGGGCAACACACTCTCCTCAATTATACATTTCACTTGGTGACATGTCCCGTGTGTATTAAACCATCAGGTGAACACACTCGACTCATTTATACTGTTCATCTGGTAACATGTCCCGTGTATATTAAACCATCAGGGGAACACACTCTCCTCACTTATACTGTTCACCTGGTGACATGTCCCGTGTATATTAAACAATCATGGGAACACACTCTCCTCACTTATACTGTTCACCTGGTAACATGTCCCGTGTATATTAAACCATCAGGGGAACACATTCTCCTCACTGATACTGTTCACCTGGTAACATGTCCTGTGTGCATTAAACCATCAGGGGAACACACTCTCCTCACTTATACTGTTCACCTGCTAACCTGCCCTTTGTATATTTAACCATCAGGGTAAAACATTCTGCTCACTTATACTGTTCACCTGGTGACAAGTCCCCTGTGTATTAAACAATCAGGGGAACACACTCTCCTCACTTATACTGTACATCTGGTAACATGTCCCGTCAGTATTAAACCATCAGGGGATAACACTCTCCTCACTTATACTGTTCACCTGGTGACATGTCCTTTGCATATTTAACCATCAGGGGATAACATTCTGCTCACTTATACTGTTCACCTGGTGACATGTCCCGTGTGTATTAAACAATCAGGGGAACACACTCTCCTCACTTATACTGTTCACCTGGTAACATGTCCTGTGTATATTAAACCATCAGGGGAACACACTCTCCTCACTTATACTGTTCACCTGGTGCCATGTCCCGGGTATATTAATCAATCAGGGGAAAACACTCTCCTCACTTATACTGTTCACCTGGTAACATGTCCCGTGCGTGTTAAACCATCAGGGGAACACACTCTCCTCACTTATACTGTTCACCTGATAACATGTCCCGTGTGTATTAAACCATAAGGGGAACACACTCTCCTCACTTATACTGTTCACCTGGTAATATGCCCAGTGTATATTAAACCATCAGGGGAACACACTCTCCTCACTTATACTGTTCACCTGGGAACATGTCCCGTGTATATTAAACCATCAGGGGAACACACTCTCCTCACTTATACTGTCCACCTGGTAACATGCCCTGTGTATATTAAACAATCAGGGGAACACAATCTCCACACTTATACTGTTCACCTGGTAACATGCCCTGTGTATATTAAACCATCAGGGGAACACACTCTCCTCACTTATACTGTTTACCTGGAAACATGTCCCGTGTATATTAAACCATCAGGGGAATACAATCTCCTCACTTATACTGTTCACCTGGTAACATGTCCTGTGTATATTAAAACATCAGGGGAACTCTCTCTCCTCACTTATGCTGTTCACGTGGTAACATGTCCCGTGTGCATTAAACAATCAGGGGAACACACTCTCCTCACTTATACCATTCACCTGATAACATGTCCCGTGTGTATTAAAACATCAGGGGAACTCACTCTCCTCACTTATACTGTTCACCTGGCAACATGTCCCGTGAGGATTAAACCATCAGGGGAACACACTCTCCTCACTTATACTGCTAACCTGGTAACATGTCCCGTGTATATTAAACCATCAGGGGAACACACTCTCCTCACTTATACTGTTCACCTAGTCACCTGTCCCGTGTATATTAAACCATCAGGGGAACACATTCTCCTCACTTATACTGTTCACCTGGTAACATGTCCCGTGTAAATTAAACCATCAGGGGAACACACTCTCCTCACTTATACTGTTCACCTGGTAACATATCCTGTGCATATTAAACCATCAGGGGAACACACTCTCATCACTTACACTGTTCACCTGGTAAAATGTCCTGTGTGCATTAAACCATCAGGGGAACACACTCTCCTGACTTATACAGTTCACTTGGTGACATGTCCCGTGCGTATTAAACCGTCAGGTGAACACACTCGCCTCTCTTATACTGTTCACCTGGTAACATGTCCCGTGCGTGTTACACCATCAGGGGAACACACTCTCCTCACTTATACTGTTCACCTGGTAACATGTTCCGTGTATATTAAACCATCAGGGGAAAACACTCTCCTCACTTATACTGTTCACCTGGTAACATGTCCCGTGTAAATTAAACCATCAGGGGAACACACTCTCCTCACTTATACTGTTCACCTGGTAACATATCCTGTGCATATTAAACCATCAGGGGAACACACTCTCATCACTTACACTGTTCACCTGGTAAAATGTCCTGTGTGCATTAAACCATCAGGGGAACACACTCTCCTGACTTATACAGTTCACTTGGTGACATGTCCCGTGCGTATTAAACCGTCAGGTGAACACACTCGCCTCTCTTATACTGTTCACCTGGTAACATGTCCCGTGCGTGTTACACCATCAGGGGAACACACTCTCCTCACTTATACTGTTCACCTGGTAACATGTTCCGTGTATATTAAACCATCAGGGGAAAACACTCTCCTCACTTATACTGTTCACCTGGTAACATGTCCCGTGCGTGTTAAACCATCAGGGGAACACACTCTCCTCAATTATACTGTTCACCTGGTAACATGTCCCGTGTATATTAAACCATCAGGGGAACACACTCTCCTCAATTATACTGTTCACCTGGTAACATATCCCGTGCATATTAAACCATCAGGGGAACACACTCTCATCACTTACACTGTTCACCTGGTAAAATGTCCTGTGTGCATTAAACCATCAGGGGAACACACTCTCCTGACTTATACAGTTCACTTGGTGACATGTCCCGTGTGCATTAAACAATCAGGGGAACACACTCTCCTCACTTATACTGTTCACCTGATAACATGTCCCGTGTGTATTAAACCACAAGGGGAACACACTCTCCTCACTTATACTGTTCACCTGGGAACATGTCCCGTGTATATGAAACCATCAGGGGAACACTCTCTCCTCAGTTATACTGTTCAGCTGGTAACATGTCCCGTGTGCATTAAACAATCAGGGGAACACACTCTCCTCACTTATACTGTTCACCTGATAAAATGTCCCGTGTGTATTAAACCACAAGGGGAACACACTCTCCTCACTTATACTGTTCACCTGGGAAGATGTCCCGTGTATATTAAACCATCAGGGGAACACACTCTCCTCACTTATACTATTCATCTGGTAACATGTTCCGTGTATATTAAACCATCAGGGGAACACACTCTCCTCACTTATACTGTTCACCTGGTAACATGTACCGCGTATATTAAACCATCAGGGGAACACACTATCCTCAATTATACATTTCACTTGGTGACATGTCCCGTGTGTATTGAACAATCAGGGGAACACACTCTTCTCACTTATACTGTTCACCTGGTAACATGTCCCGTGTGTATTGAACAATCAGGGGAACACACTGTCCTCACCTATCCTGTTCACCTGGTTACATGTCCCGTGCGTATTAAACAATCAGGGGAACACATTCTCCTCACTTATACTGTTCACTTGGTAAAATGTCCCGTCCGTATTAAACCAACAGGGGAACACATTCTCCTCACTTATACTGTTCACCTGGTAACATGTCCCGTGTGTATTAAACAATCAGGGGAACTCACTCTCCTCACTTATACTGTTCACTTGGTAACATGTCCCGTGCGTATTAAACAAACAGGGGAACACATTCTCCTCACTTATACTGTTCACCTGGTAACATGTCCCGTGTGTATTGAACAATCAGGGGAACACACTGTCCTCACCTATACTGTTCACCTGGTAACATGTCCCGTGCGTATTAAAATATTAGGGGAACACATTCTCCTCACTTATACTGTTCACTTGGTAAAATGTCCCGTCCGTATTAAACCAACAGGGGAACACATTCTCCTCACTTATACTGTTCACCTGGTAACATGTCCCGTGTGTATTAAACAATCAGGGGAACTCACTCTCCTCACTTATACTGTTCACCTGGAAACATGTCCCGTGTGTATTAAACAATCAGGGGAACACATTCTCCTCACTTATACTGTTCACTTGGTAACATGTCCCGTGCGTATTAAACAAACAGGGGAACACATTCTCCTCACTTATACTGTTCACCTGGAAACATGTCCCGTGTGTATTAAACAAACAGGGGAACACATTCTCCTCACTTATACTGTTCACCTGGTAACATGTCCCGTGTGCATTAAACAATCAGGGGAACACATTCTCCTCACTTATACTGTTCACCTGGTAACATGTCCCGTGTGCATTAAACAATCAGGGGAACACATTCTCCTCACTTATACTGTTCACTTGGTAACATGTCCCGTGCGTATTAAACAATCAGGGAAACACACTCTCCTCACTTATACTATTCAACTGGTAACATGTCCTGTGTATATTAAACAATCAGGGGAACACACTCTCCTCCCTTATACTGTTCACCTGATAACATGTCCCGTGTATATTAAACCATCAGGGGAACACACTCTCCTCACTTATACTGTTCACCTGGTGACATGTCCCGTGTATATTAAACAATCATGGGAACACACTCTCCTCACTTATACTGTTCACCTGGTAACATGTCCCGTGTATATTAAACCATCAGGGGAACACATTCTCCTCACTGATACTGTTCACCTGGTAACATGTCCTGTGTGCATTAAACCATCAGGGGAACACACTCTCCTCACTTATACTGTTCACCTGCTAACCTGCCCTTTGTATATTTAACCATCAGGGTAAAACATTCTGCTCACTTATACTGTTCACCTGGTGACAAGTCCCCTGTGTATTAAACAATCAGGGGAACACACTCTCCTCACTTATACTGTACATCTGGTAACATGTCCCGTCAGTATTAAACCATCAGGGGATAACACTCTCCTCACTTATACTGTTCACCTGGTGACATGTCCTTTGCATATTTAACCATCAGGGGATAACATTCTGCTCACTTATACTGTTCACCTGGTGACATGTCCCGTGTGTATTAAACAATCAGGGGAACACACTCTCCTCACTTATACTGTTCACCTGGTAACATGTCCTGTGTATATTAAACCATCAGGGGAACACACTCTCCTCACTTATACTGTTCACCTGGTGCCATGTCCCGGGTATATTAATCAATCAGGGGAAAACACTCTCCTCACTTATACTGTTCACCTGGTAACATGTCCCGTGCGTGTTAAACCATCAGGGGAACACACTCTCCTCACTTATACTGTTCACCTGATAACATGTCCCGTGTGTATTAAACCATAAGGGGAACACACTCTCCTCACTTATACTGTTCACCTGGTAATATGCCCAGTGTATATTAAACCATCAGGGGAACACACTCTCCTCACTTATACTGTTCACCTGGGAACATGTCCCGTGTATATTAAACCATCAGGGGAACACACTCTCCTCACTTATACTGTCCACCTGGTAACATGCCCTGTGTATATTAAACAATCAGGGGAACACAATCTCCACACTTATACTGTTCACCTGGTAACATGCCCTGTGTATATTAAACCATCAGGGGAACACACTCTCCTCACTTATACTGTTTACCTGGAAACATGTCCCGTGTATATTAAACCATCAGGGGAATACAATCTCCTCACTTATACTGTTCACCTGGTAACATGTCCTGTGTATATTAAAACATCAGGGGAACTCTCTCTCCTCACTTATGCTGTTCACGTGGTAACATGTCCCGTGTGCATTAAACAATCAGGGGAACACACTCTCCTCACTTATACCATTCACCTGATAACATGTCCCGTGTGTATTAAAACATCAGGGGAACTCACTCTCCTCACTTATACTGTTCACCTGGCAACATGTCCCGTGAGGATTAAACCATCAGGGGAACACACTCTCCTCACTTATACTGCTAACCTGGTAACATGTCCCGTGTATATTAAACCATCAGGGGAACACACTCTCCTCACTTATACTGTTCACCTAGTCACCTGTCCCGTGTATATTAAACCATCAGGGGAACACATTCTCCTCACTTATACTGTTCACCTGGTAACATGTCCCGTGTAAATTAAACCATCAGGGGAACACACTCTCCTCACTTATACTGTTCACCTGGTAACATATCCTGTGCATATTAAACCATCAGGGGAACACACTCTCATCACTTACACTGTTCACCTGGTAAAATGTCCTGTGTGCATTAAACCATCAGGGGAACACACTCTCCTGACTTATACAGTTCACTTGGTGACATGTCCCGTGCGTATTAAACCGTCAGGTGAACACACTCGCCTCTCTTATACTGTTCACCTGGTAACATGTCCCGTGCGTGTTACACCATCAGGGGAACACACTCTCCTCACTTATACTGTTCACCTGGTAACATGTTCCGTGTATATTAAACCATCAGGGGAAAACACTCTCCTCACTTATACTGTTCACCTGGTAACATGTCCCGTGTAAATTAAACCATCAGGGGAACACACTCTCCTCACTTATACTGTTCACCTGGTAACATATCCTGTGCATATTAAACCATCAGGGGAACACACTCTCATCACTTACACTGTTCACCTGGTAAAATGTCCTGTGTGCATTAAACCATCAGGGGAACACACTCTCCTGACTTATACAGTTCACTTGGTGACATGTCCCGTGCGTATTAAACCGTCAGGTGAACACACTCGCCTCTCTTATACTGTTCACCTGGTAACATGTCCCGTGCGTGTTACACCATCAGGGGAACACACTCTCCTCACTTATACTGTTCACCTGGTAACATGTTCCGTGTATATTAAACCATCAGGGGAAAACACTCTCCTCACTTATACTGTTCACCTGGTAACATGTCCCGTGCGTGTTAAACCATCAGGGGAACACACTCTCCTCAATTATACTGTTCACCTGGTAACATGTCCCGTGTATATTAAACCATCAGGGGAACACACTCTCCTCAATTATACTGTTCACCTGGTAACATATCCCGTGCATATTAAACCATCAGGGGAACACACTCTCATCACTTACACTGTTCACCTGGTAAAATGTCCTGTGTGCATTAAACCATCAGGGGAACACACTCTCCTGACTTATACAGTTCACTTGGTGACATGTCCCGTGTGCATTAAACAATCAGGGGAACACACTCTCCTCACTTATACTGTTCACCTGATAACATGTCCCGTGTGTATTAAACCACAAGGGGAACACACTCTCCTCACTTATACTGTTCACCTGGGAACATGTCCCGTGTATATGAAACCATCAGGGGAACACTCTCTCCTCAGTTATACTGTTCAGCTGGTAACATGTCCCGTGTGCATTAAACAATCAGGGGAACACACTCTCCTCACTTATACTGTTCACCTGATAAAATGTCCCGTGTGTATTAAACCACAAGGGGAACACACTCTCCTCACTTATACTGTTCACCTGGGAAGATGTCCCGTGTATATTAAACCATCAGGGGAACACACTCTCCTCACTTATACTATTCATCTGGTAACATGTTCCGTGTATATTAAACCATCAGGGGAACACACTCTCCTCACTTATACTGTTCACCTGGTAACATGTACCGCGTATATTAAACCATCAGGGGAACACACTATCCTCAATTATACATTTCACTTGGTGACATGTCCCGTGTGTATTGAACAATCAGGGGAACACACTCTTCTCACTTATACTGTTCACCTGGTAACATGTCCCGTGTGTATTGAACAATCAGGGGAACACACTGTCCTCACCTATCCTGTTCACCTGGTTACATGTCCCGTGCGTATTAAACAATCAGGGGAACACATTCTCCTCACTTATACTGTTCACTTGGTAAAATGTCCCGTCCGTATTAAACCAACAGGGGAACACATTCTCCTCACTTATACTGTTCACCTGGTAACATGTCCCGTGTGTATTAAACAATCAGGGGAACTCACTCTCCTCACTTATACTGTTCACTTGGTAACATGTCCCGTGCGTATTAAACAAACAGGGGAACACATTCTCCTCACTTATACTGTTCACCTGGTAACATGTCCCGTGTGTATTGAACAATCAGGGGAACACACTGTCCTCACCTATACTGTTCACCTGGTAACATGTCCCGTGCGTATTAAAATATTAGGGGAACACATTCTCCTCACTTATACTGTTCACTTGGTAAAATGTCCCGTCCGTATTAAACCAACAGGGGAACACATTCTCCTCACTTATACTGTTCACCTGGTAACATGTCCCGTGTGTATTAAACAATCAGGGGAACTCACTCTCCTCACTTATACTGTTCACCTGGAAACATGTCCCGTGTGTATTAAACAATCAGGGGAACACATTCTCCTCACTTATACTGTTCACTTGGTAACATGTCCCGTGCGTATTAAACAAACAGGGGAACACATTCTCCTCACTTATACTGTTCACCTGGAAACATGTCCCGTGTGTATTAAACAAACAGGGGAACACATTCTCCTCACTTATACTGTTCACCTGGTAACATGTCCCGTGTGCATTAAACAATCAGGGGAACACATTCTCCTCACTTATACTGTTCACCTGGTAACATGTCCCGTGTGCATTAAACAATCAGGGGAACACATTCTCCTCACTTATACTGTTCACTTGGTAACATGTCCCGTGCGTATTAAACAATCAGGGAAACACACTCTCCTCACTTATACTATTCAACTGGTAACATGTCCTGTGTATATTAAACAATCAGGGGAACACACTCTCCTCCCTTATACTGTTCACCTGATAACATGTCCCGTGTGTATTAAACCACAAGGGGAACACACTCTCCTCACTTATACTGTTCACCTGGGAACATGTCCCGTGTATATTAAACCATCAGGGGAACACACTCTCCTCACTTATACTGTTCACCTGGTAACATGTTCCGTGTATATTAAACCATCAGGGGAACACACTCTCCTCACTTATACTGTTCACCTGGTAACATGTACCGTGTATATTAAACCATCTGGGCAACACACTCTCCTCAATTATACATTTCACTTGGTGACATGTCCCGTGTGTATTGAACAATCATGGGAACACACTCTCCTCACTGATACTGTTCACCTGGTAACATGTCCCGGGCGTATTAAACAATCAGGGGAACACGTTCTCCTCACTTATACTGTTCACTTGGTAAAATGTCCCGACCGTATTAAACCAACAGGGGAACACATTCTCCTCACGTATACTGTTCACCTGGTAACATGTCCTTTGCATATTTAACCATCAGGGGAAAACATTCTGCTCACTTCTACTGTTCACCTGGTGACATGTCCCGTGTATATTAAACCATCAGGGGAACACACTCTCCTCACTTATACTGTTCACCTGGTAACATGTCCCGTGTATATGAAACCATCAGGGGAACACACTCTCCTCACTTATACTGTTCAGCTGGTAACATGTCCCGTGTGCATTAAACAATCAGGGGAACACACTATCCTCAATTATACTGTTCACCTGATAACATGTCCCGTGTGTATTAAAGCATAAGGGGAACACACTCTCCTCACTTATACTGTTCACCTGGGAACATGTCCCGTGTATATTAAACCATCAGGGGAACACACTCTCCTCACTTATACTGTTCACCTGGTAACATGTTTCGTGTATATTAAACCATCAGGGGAACACACTCTCCTCACTTATACTGTTCACCTGGTAACATGTACCGTGTATATTAAACCATCAGGGGAACACACTCTCCTCAATTATACATTTCACTTGATGACATGTCCCATGTGTATTGAACAATCAGGGGAACACATTCTCCTCACTTATACTGTTCACCTGGTAACATGTCCCGTGTGTATTAAACAAACAGGGGAACTCATTCTTCTCACTTATACTGTTCACCTGGTAACATGTCCCGTGTGTATTAAACAATCAGGGGAAAACATTCTCCTCACTTATACTGTTCCCCTGGTGACATGTCCTGTCAGTATTAAACAATCAGGGGAACACAATCTCCTCACTTATACTGTTCACCGGGTAACATGTCCTGTGTGTATTAAAACATCAGGGGAACACACTCTCCTCACTTATACTGTTCACCTGGTAACATGTCCTGTGTGTATTAAACCATCAGGGGAACACAATCTCCTCACTTATACTGTTCACCTGGTAACATGCCCTCTGCATATTAAACCATCAGGGGAACACACTCTCCTCACATATACTGTTTACCTGGTAACATGTCCCGTGTATATTAAACCATCAGGGGAACACACTCTCCTCACTTATACTGTTCACCTAGTCACATGTCACGTGTATATTAAACCATCAGGGGAACACACTCGCCTCACTTATACTGTTCACCTGGTAACATGTCCCATGACTATAGAACAATCAGGGGAACACACTCTCCTCACTTATACTGTTCACCTGGTAACATGTCCCGTGCGTATTAAACAATCAGGGGAACACATTCTCCTCACTTATACTGTTCACTTGGTAAAATGTCCCGTGCGTATTAAACCAGCAGGGGAACACATTCTCCTCACTTATACTGTTCACCTGGTAACATGTCCCGTGTGTATTAAACAATCAGGGGAACGCACTTTCCTCACTTCTACTGTTCACTTGGCAACATGTCCAGTGCGTATTAAACAAACAGGGGAACACATTCTCCTCACTTATACTGTTCACCTGGAAACATGTCCCGTGTGTATTAAACAAACAGGGGAACACATTCTCCTCACTTATACTGTTCACCTGGTAACATGTCCCGTGTGTATTAAACAATCAGGGGAACACATTCTCCTCACTTATACTGTTCACTTGGTAACATGTCCTGTGCGTATTAAACAAACAGGGGAACACATTCTCCTCACTTCTACTGTTCACCTGGTAACATGTCCCGTGCGTATTAAACAATCAGGGGAACACACTCTCCTCACTTATACTGTTCACCTGGTAACATGTCCCGTGTGCATTAAACAATCAGGGGAACACACTCTCCTCACTTATACCGTTCACCTGATAACATGTCCCGTGTGTATTACACCATCAGGGGAACACAATCTCCTCACTTATACTGTTCACCTGGTAACATGCCCTGTGTATATTAAACCATCAGGGGAACACACTCTCCTCACTTATACTGTTTACCTGGTAACATGTCCCTTGTATATTAAACCATCAGGGGAACACACTCTCCTCACTTATACTGTTCACCTAGTCACATGTCCCGTGCATATTAAACAATCTGGGGAACACACTCTCCTCACTTATACTGTTCACCTGGTAACATGTCCCGTGTATATTAAACCATCAGGGGAACACACTCTCCTCACTTATACTGTTCACCTGGTAACATATCCCGTGTATATTAAACCATCAGGGGAACACACTCTCCTCACTTACACTGTTCACCTGGTAAAATGTCTTGTGTGCATTAAACCATCAGGGGAACACATTCTCCTCACTTATACTGTTCACCTGGTAACATGTCCCGTGTATATGAAACCATCAGGGGAACACACTCTCCTCACATATACTGTTCACCTGGTAACATGTCCCGTGAGTATTAAACAATCAGGGGAACACACTCTCCTCACTTACACTGTTCACCTGGTAACATGTCCCGTGAATATTAAACCATCAGGGGAAAGCAGTCTCCTCACTTATACTGTTCACCTGGTAACATGTCCTGTGTGTATTAAACCATCAGGGGAACACACTCTCCTCACTTATACTGTTCACCTGGTAACATGTCCCGTGAATATTAAACCATCAGGGAAACACTCTCTGCTCACTTATACTGTTCACCTGCTAACATGTCCTGTGTGCATTAAATCATCAGGGGAACACACTCTCCTCACTTAGACTGTTCATCTGGTAACATGTCCAGTGAATATTAAACCATCAGGGGAACACATTCTCCTCACTTATACTGTTCACTGGTGACATGTCCTGTGTGTATTAAACCATCAGGGGAATTCACTCTCCTCACTTATACTGTTCACCTGGTATCATGTCCTGTGTATATTAAACCATCAGGGGAACACACTCTCCTCACTTATACTGTTCACCTGGGAACATGTCCCGTGCGTGTTAAACCATCAGGGGAACACACTCTCCTCACTTATACTGTTCTCCTGGCAACATGTCCCGTGTGTATTAAAGAATCAGGGGAACACACTCTCCTCACTTATACTGTTCACCTGGTGACATGTCCCGTGTGTATTAAAGAATCAGGGGAACACACTCTCCTCACTTCTACTGTTCACCTGGAAACATGACCCGTGTATATGAAACCATCAGGGGAACACATTCTCCTCACTTATACTGTTCACCTGGTAACATGTCCCTTGTGTATTAAACAATCAGGGGAACACACTCTCCTCACTTATACTGTTCACCTGATAACATGTCCCGTGTGTATTAAACCATAAGGGGAACACACTCTCCTCACTTATACTGTTCACCTGGTAATATGCCCTGTGTATATTAAACCATCAGCGGAACACACTCTCCTCACTTATACTGTTCACTTGGTAACATGTCCCGTGTATATTAGACACACTCTCCTCACTTATACTGTTCAGCTGGTAACATGTCCCGTGTGCATTAAACAATCAGGGGAACACACTCTCCTCACTTATACTGTTCACCTGAAAACATGTCCCGTGTGTATTAAACCATAAGGGGAACACACTCTACTCACTTATACTGTTCACCTGGTAATATGCCCTGTGTATATTAAACCATCAGGGGAACACACTCTCCTCACTTATACTGTTCACCTGGGAACATGTCCCGTGTATATTAAACCATCAGGGGAACACACTCTCCTCACTTATACTGTTCACCTGGTAACATGTCCCGTGCGTATTAAACAATCAGGGGAACAGATTCTCCTCACTTATACTGTTCACTTGGTAACATGTCCCGTGCGTATTAAACCAACAGGGGAACACATTCTCCTCACTTATACTGTTCACATGGTAACATGTCCCGTGTGTATTAAACAAACAGGGGAACACATTCTTCTCACTTATACTGTTCACCTGGTGACATGTCCCGTGTGTATTAAACAATCAGGGGAACAGACTCTCCTCACTTATACTGTTCACCTGGTAACATGCCCTGTGTATATTAAACCATCAGGTGGAACACACTCTCCTCACATATACTGTTTACCTGGTAACATGTCCCGTGTATATTAAACCATCAGGGGAACACACTCTCCTCACTTATACTGTTCACCTAGTCACATGTCACGTGTATATTAAACCATCAGGGGAACACACTCGCCTCACTTATACTGTTCATCTGGTAACATGTCCCGTGTATATTAAACCATCAGGGGAACACACTCTCCTCACTTATACTGTTCACCTGGTAACATGTCCTGTGTGCATTAAACCATCAGGGGAACACACTCTCCTCACTTATACTGTTCATCTGGTAACATGTCCCGTCAGTATTAAAAAATCAGGGGAACACTCTCTCCTCACTTATACTCTTCACCTGGTAACATGTCCTGTGTGCATTAAACCATCAGGGGAACACACTCTCCTCACTTCTACTGTTCAGCTGGTGACATGTCCCGTGTGTATTAAGCCATCAGGGGAACACACTCTCCTCACTTATACTGTTCACCTGGTAACATGTCCCGTGTGTATTGAACAATCAGGGGAACACACTCTCCTCACTTATACTGTTCAACTGGTAACATGTCCCGTGTGTATTAAACCATCAGGGGAAGACACTCTCCTCACTTATACTGTTCACCTGGTAACATGTCCCGTGTGTATTGAACAATCAGGGGAACACACTCTCCTCACTTATACTGTTCAACTGGTAACATGTCCCGTGTGTATTAAACCATCAGGGGAACACACTCTCCTCACTTATACTGTTCAACTGGTAACATGTCCCGTGTGTATTAAACCATCAAGGGAACACACTCTCCTCACTTATACTGTTCACCTGGTAACATGTCCCGTGTGTATTAAACCATCAGGGGAACACACTCTCCTCACTTATACTGTTCACCTGGTAAAATGTCCCGTGTATATTAAACCATCAGGGGAACACACTCTCCTCACATATACTGTTCACCTGGTAACATGTCCGGTGAGTATTAAACAATCAGGGGAACACACTCTCCTCACTTATACTGTTCACCTGGTAACATGTCCTGTGTGTATTAAACCATCAGGGGAACACACTCTCCTCACGTAGACTGTTCACCTGGGAACATGTCATGTGTGCATTAAATCATCAGGGGAACACACTCTCCTCACTTAGACTGTTCATCTGGTAACATGTCCAGTGAATATTAAACCATCAGGGGAACACATTCTCCTCACTTATACTGTTCACCTGGTGACATGTCCTGTGTGTATTAAACAATCAGGGGAATTCACTCTCCTCACTTATACTGTTCACCTGGTATCATGTCCTGTGTATATTAAACCATCAGGGGAACACACTCTCCTCACTTATACTGTTCACCTGGTAACATGTCCCGTGCGTGTTAAACCATCAGGGGAACACACTCTCCTCACTTATACTGTTCTCCTGGCAACATGTCCCGTGAGTATTAAACAATCAGGGGAACACACTCTCCTCACTTATACTGTTCACCTGGTGACATGTCCCGTGTGTATTAAAGAATCAGGGGAACACACTCTCCTCACTTCTACTGTTCACCTGGTAACATGTCCCGTGTATATGAAACCATCAGGGCAACACATTCTCCTCACTTATACTGTTCACCTGGTAACATGTCCCTTGTGTATTAAACAATCAGGGGAACACACTCTCCTCACTTATACTGTTCACCTGATAACAAGTCCCGTGTGTATTAAACCATAAGGGGAACACACTCTCCTCACTTATACTGTTCACCTGGTAATATGCCCTGTGTATATTAAACCATCAGGGGAACACACTCTCCTCACTGATACTGTTCACTTGGTAACATGTCCCGTGTATATTAGACACACTCTCCTCACTTATACTGTTCAGCTGGTAACATGTCCAGTGTGCATTAAACAATCAGGGGAACACACTCTCCTCACTTATACTGTTCACCTGATAACATGTCCCGTGTGTATTAAACCATAAGGGGAACACAGTCTCCTCACTTATACTGTTCACCTGGTAATATGCCCTGTGTATATTAAACCATCAGGGGAACACACTCTCCTCACTTATACTGTTCACCTGGGAACATGTCCCGTGTATATTAAACCATCAGGGGAACACACTCTCCTCACTTATACTGTTCACCTGGTAACATGTTCCGTGTATATTAAACCATCAGGGGAACACACTCTCCTCACTTATACTGTTCACCTGGTAACAGGTACCGTGTATATTAAACAATCAGGGGAACACACTCTCCTGACTTATACAGTTCACCTGGTAACATGTCCCGTGTGTATTGAACAATCAGGGGAACACACTCTCCTCACTTATACTGTTCACCTGGTAACATGTCCCGTGCGTATTAAACAATCAGGGGAACAGATTCTCCTCACTTATACTGTTCACTTGGTAACATGTCCCGTGCGTATTAAACCAACAGGGGAACACATTCTCCTCACTTATACTGTTCACATGGTAACATGTCCCGTGTTTATTAAACAAACAGGGGAACACATTCTTCTCACTTATACTGTTCACCTGGTAACATGTCCCGTGTGTATTAAACAATCAGGGGAACAGACTCTCCTCACTTATACTGTTCACCTGGTAACATGTCCCGTGTAAATTAAACCATCAGGGGAACACACTCTCCTCACTTATACTGTTCACCTAGTCACATGTCACGTGTATATTAAACCATCAGGGGAACAGACTCTCCTCACATATACTGTTTACCTGGTAACATGTCCCGTGTAAATTAAACCATCAGGGGAACACACTCTCCTCACTTATACTGTTCACCTAGTCACATGTCACGTGTATATTAAACCATCAGGGGAACAGACTCGCCTCACTTATACTGTTCATCTGGTAACATGTCCCGTGTATATTAAACCATCACGGGAACACACTCTCCTCACTTATACTGTTCACCTGGTAACATGTCCTGTGTGCATTAAACCATCAGGGGAACACACTCTCCTCACTTATACTGTTCATCTGGTAACATGTCCCGTCAGTATTAAACAATCAGGGGAACACAATCTCGTCACTCATACTGTTCACCTGGTAACATGTCCTGTGTGCATTAAACCATCAGGGGAACACACTCTCCTCACTTCTACTGTTCACCTGGTGACATGTCCCGTGTGTATTAAACCATCAGGGGAACACACTCTCCTCACTTATACTGTTCACCTGGTAACATGTCCCGTGTATATTAAACCATCAGGGGAAGACACTCTCCTCACTTATACTGTTCACCTGGTAACATGTCCCGTGTGTATTGAACAATCAGGGGAACACACTCTCCTCACTTATACTGTTCAACTGGTAATATGCCGTGTGTATATTAAACCATCAGCGGAGCACACTCTCCTCACTTATACTGTTCAACTGGTAACATGTCCCGTGTGTATTAAACCATCAGGGGAACACACTCTCCTCACTTATACTGTTCAACTGGTAACATGTCCCGTGTGTATTAAACCATCAGGGGAACACACTCTCCTCACTTATACTGTTCACCTGGTAACATGTCCCGTGTGTATTGAACAATCAGGGGAACACACTCTCCTCACTTATACTGTTCAACTGGTAACATGTCCCGTGTGTATTAAACCATCAGGGGAACACACTCTCCTCACTTATACTGTTCAACTGGTAACATGTCCCGTGTGTATTAAACCATCAGGGGAACACACTCTCCTCACTTATACTGTTCACCTGGTAACATGTCCCGTGTGTATTAAACCATCAGGGGAACACACTCTCCTCACGTAGACTGTTCATCTGGTAACATGTCATGTGTGCATTAAATCATCAGGGGAACACATTCTCCTCACTTATACTGTTCACCTGGTGACATGTCCTGTGTGTATTAAACAATCAGGGGAATTCACTCTCCTCACTTATACTGTTCACCTGGTATCATGTCCTGTGTATATTAAACCATCAGGGGAACACACTCTCCTCACTTATACTGTTCACCTGGTAACATGTCCCGTGCGTGTTAAACCATCAGGGGAACACACTCTCCTCACTTATACTGTTCTCCTGGCAACATGTCCCGTGAGTATTAAACAATCAGGGGAACACACTCTCCTCACTTATACTGTTCACCTGGTGACATGTCCCGTGTGTATTAAAGAATCAGGGGAACACACTCTCCTCACTTCTACTGTTCACCTGGTAACATGTCCCGTGTATATGAAACCATCAGGGGAACACATTCTCCTCACTAATACTGTTCACCTGGTAACATGTCCCTTGTGTATTAAACAATCAGGGGAACACACTCTCCTCACTTATACTGTTCACCTGATAACATGTCCCGTGTGTATTAAACCATAAGGGGAACACACTCTCCTCACTTATACTGTTCACCTGGTAATATGCCCTGTGTATATTAAACCATCAGGGGAACACACTCTCCTCACTGATACTGTTCACTTGGTAACATGTCCCGTGTATATTAGACACACTCTCCTCACTTATACTGTTCAGCTGGTAACATGTCCCGTGTGCATTAAACAATCAGGGGAACACACTCTCCTCACTTATACTGTTCACCTGATAACATGTCCCGTGTGTATTAAACCATAAGGGGAACACACTCTCCTCACTTATACTGTTCACCTGGTAATATGCCCCGTGTATATTAAACCATCAGGGGAACACACTCTCCTCACTTATACTGTTCACCTGGGAACATGTCCCGTGTATATTAAACCATCAGGGGAACACACTCTCCTCACTTACACTGTTCACCTGGTAACATTTTCCGTGTATATTAAACCATCAGGGGAACACACTCTCCTCACTTATACTGTTCACCTGGTAACATGTAGCGTGTATATTAAACAATCAGGGGAACACACTCTCCTCACTTATACAGTTCACCTGGTAACATGTCCCGTGTGTATTGAACAATCAGGGGAACACACTCTCCTCACTTATACTGTTCACCTGGTAACATGTCCCGTGCGTATTAAACAATCAGGGGAACTGATTCTCCTCACTTATACTGTTCACTTGGTAACATGTCCCGTGCGTATTAAACCAACAGGGGAACACATTCTCCTCACTTATACTGTTCACATGGTAACATGTCCCGTGTGTATTAAACAAACAGGGGAACACATTCTTCTCACTTATACAGTTCACCTGGTAACATGTCCCGTGTGTATTAAACAATCAGGGGAACACACTCTCCTCACTTATACTGTTCACCTGGTAACATGCCCTGTGTATATTAAACCATCAGGGGAACGCACTCTCCTCACATATACTGTTTACCTGGTAACATGTCCCGTGTAAATTAAACCATCAGGGGAAAACACTCTCCTCACTTATACTGCTCACCTAGTCACATGTCACGTGTATATTAAACCATCAGGGGAACACACTCGCCTCACTTATACTGTTCATCTGGTAACATGTCCCGTGTATATTAAACCATCAGGGGAACACACTCTCCTCACTTATACTGTTCACCTGGTAACATGTCCTGTGTGCATTAAACCATCAGGGGAACACACTCTCCTCACTTATACTGTTCATCTGGTAACATGTCCCGTCAGTATTAAACAATCAGGGGAACACACTCTCGTCACTCATACTGTTCACCTGGTAACATGTCCTGTGTGCATTAAGCCATCAGGGGAACACATTCTCCTCTCTTCTACTGTTCACCTGGTGACATGTCCCGTGTGTATTAAACCATCAGGGGAACACACTCTCCTCACTTATACTGTTCACCTGGTAACATGTCCCGTGTATATTAAACCATCAGGGGAAGACACACTCCTCACTTATACTGTTCACCTGGTAACATGTCCCGTGTGTATTGAACAATCAGGGGAACACACTCTCCTCACTTATACTGTTCAACTGGTAACATGTCCCGTGTGTATTAAACCATCAGGGGAACACACTCTCCTCACTTATACTGTTCAACTGGTAACATGTCCCGTGTGTATTAAACCATCAGGGGAACACACTCTCCTCACTTATACTGTTCACCTGGTAACATGTCCCGTGTGTATTAAACCATCAGGGGAACACACTCTCCTCACTTATACTGTTCACCTGGTAATATGCCGTGTGTATATTAAACCATCAGCGGAGCACACTCTCCTCACTCACACTGTTCAACTGGTAACATGTCCCGTGTGTATTAAACCATCAGGGGAACACACTCTCCTCACTTATACTGTTCAACTGGTAACATGTCCCGTGTGTATTAAACCATCAGGGGAACACACTCTCCTCACTTACACTGTTCAACTGGTAACATGTCCCGTGTGTATTAAACCATCAGGGGAACACACTCTCCTCACTTATACTGTTCAACTGGTAACATGTCCCGTGTGTATTAAACCATCAGGGGAACACACTCTCCTCACTTATACTGTTCACCTGGTAACATGTCCCGTGTGTATTGAACAATCAGCGGAGCACACTCTCCTCACTTACACTGTTCAACTGGCAACATGTCCCGTGTGTATTAAACCATCAGGGGAACACACTCTCCTCACTTATACTGTTCAACTGGTAACATGTCCCGTGTGTATTAAACCATCAGGGGAACACACTCTCCTCACTTATACTGTTCACCTGGTAACATGTCCCGTGTGTATTGAACAATCAGGGGAGCACACTCTCCTCACTTATACTGTTCACCTGGGAACATGTCCCGTGTATATTAAACCATCAGGGGAACTCACTCTCCTCACTTATACTGTTCACCTGGTAACATGTCCCGTGTATATTAAACGATCAGGGGAACGCACTCTCCTCACTTATACTGTTCACCTGGTAACATGTCCTGTGTGCATTAAACCATCAGGGGAACACACTCTCCTCACTTATACTGCTCATCTGGTAACATGTCCCGTCAGTATTAAACCATCAGGGGAACACACTCTCCTCACTTATACTGTTCACCTGGTAACATGTCCTTTGCATATTTAACCATCAGGGGAAAACAATCTGCTCACTTCTACTGTTCACCTGGTGACATGTCCCGTGTGTATTAAACCATCAGGGGAACACACTCTCCTCACTTATACTGTTCACCTGGTAACATGTCCCTTGTATATTAAACCATCAGGGGAACACACTCTCCTCAATTATACATTTCACTTGGTGACATCTCCCGTGTGTATTGAACAATCAGGGGAACACACTCTCCTCACTTATACTGTTCAACTGGTAACATGTCCCGTGTGTATTAAACCATCAGGGGAACACACTCTCCTCACTTATACTGTTCACCTGGTAACATGTCCCGTGCGTACTAAACCATCAGGGGAACACATTCTCCTCACTTCTACTGTTCACTTGGTAACATGTCCCGTGCGTATTAAACAAACAGGGGAACACATTCTCCTCACTTATACTGTTCACCTGGTAACATGTCCCGTGTGTATTAAACAAACAGGGGAACTCATTCTCCTCACTTATAATGTTCACCTGGTAACATGTCCCGTGTGTATTAAACAATCAGGGGAACACATTCTCCTCACATATACAGTTCACCTGGTAACATGTCCCGTCCGTATTAAACAATCAGGGTGAACACACTCTGCTCACTAATACTGTTCACCTGGTAACATGTCCTGTGTATATTAAACCTTCAATGGAACACACTCTCCTCACTTATACTGTTCACCGGGTAACATGTCCCGTGTGTATTAAACCATCAGGGGAACACACTCTCCTCACGCACACTGTTCACCTAGTCACATGTCCCGTGTATATTAAAACATCAGGGGAACACACTCTCCTCACTTATACTGTTCATCTGGTAACATGTCCCGTGTATATTAAACCAACAGGGGAACACACTCTCCTCACTTATACTGTTCATCTGGTAACATGTCCCGTCAGTATTAAACCATCAGGGGAAAACAATCTGCTCACTTCTACTGTTCACCTGGTGACATGTCCCGTGTGTATTAAACAATCAGGGGAACACACTCTCCTCACTTATCCAGTTCACCTGGTAACATGTCCCGTGTATATTAAACCATCAGGGGAACACACTCTCCTCACTTATACTGTTCACCTGGTAATATGTCCCGTGTATATTAAACCATCATGGGAACACACTCTCCTCACTTATGCTGCTCACCCGGTGACATGTCCCGTGTGTGTTAAACAATCAGGGGAACAGACTCTCTTCACTTATCCAGTTCACCTGGTAACATGTCCTGTGTATATTAAACCATCATGGGAACACACTCTCCTTACTTATACTGTTCACCTGGTAACATGTCCCGTGTGTATTAAACCATCAGGGGAACACACTCTCCTCACTTATACTGTTCACCTGGTAACATGTCCCGTGTGTATTAAACCATCAGGGGAACACACTCTCCTCACTTATACTGTTCACCTGGTAACATGTCCCGTGTGTATTGAACAATCAGGGGAACACACTCTCCTCACTTATACTGTTCAACTGGTAACATGTCCCGTGTGTATTAAACCATCAGGGGAACACACTCTCCTCACTTATACTGTTCAACTGGTAACATGTCCCGTGTGTATTAAACCATCAGGGGAACACACTCTCCTCACTTATACTGTTCACCTGGTAACATGTCCCGTGTGTATTAAACCATCAGGGGAACACACTCTCCTCACTTATACTGTTCAACTGGTAACATGTCCCGTGTGTATTAAACCATCAGGGGAACACACTCTCCTCACTTATACTGTTCAACTGGTAACATGTCCTGTGTATATTAAACCATCAGCGGAGCACACTCTCCTCACTTACACTGTTCAACTGGTAACATGTCCCGTGTGTATTAAACCATCAGGGGAACACACTCTCCTCACTTATACTGTTCAACTGGTAACATGTCCCGTGTGTATTAAACCATCAGGGGAACACACTCTCCTCACTTACACTGTTCAACTGGTAACATGTCCCGTGTGTATTAAACCATCAGGGGAACACACTCTCCTCACTTATACTGTTCAACTGGTAACATGTCCCGTGTGTATTAAACCATCAGGGGAACACACTCTCCTCACTTATACTGTTCACCTGGTAACATGTCCCGTGTGTATTGAACAATCAGCGGAGCACACTCTCCTCACTTACACTGTTCAACTGGTAACATGTCCCGTGTGTATTAAACCATCAGGGGAACACACTCTCCTCACTTATACTGTTCAACTGGTAACATGTCCCGTGTGTATTAAACCATCAGGGGAACACACTCTCCTCACTTATACTGTTCACCTGGTAACATGTCCCGTGTGTATTGAACAATCAGCGGAGCACACTCTCCTCACTTACACTGTTCAACTGGTAACATGTCCCGTGTGTATTAAACCATCAGGGGAACACACTCTCCTCACTTATACTGTTCAACTGGTAACATGTCCCGTGTGTATTAAACCATCAGGGGAACACACTCTCCTCACTTATACTGTTCACCTGGTAACATGTCCCGTGTGTATTGAACAATCAGGGGAGCACACTCTCCTCACTTATACTGTTCACCTGGGAACATGTCCCGTGTATATTAAACCATCAGGGGAACACACTCTCCTCACTTATACTGTTCACCTGGTAACATGTCCCGTGTATATTAAACCATCAGGGGAACACACTCTCCTCACTTATACTGTTCACCTGGTAACATGTCCCGTGTATATTAAACCATCAGGGGAACACACTCTCCTCACTTATACTGTTCACCTGGTAACATGTCCTGTGTGCATTAAACCATCAGGGGAACACACTCTCCTCACTTATACTGCTCATCTGGTAACATGTCCCGTCAGTATTAAACCATCAGGGGAACACACTCTCCTCACTTATACTGTTCACCTGGTAACATGTCCTTTGCATATTTAACCATCAGGGGAAAACAATCTGCTCACTTCTACTGTTCACCTGGTGACATGTCCCGTGTGTATTAAACCATCAGGGGAACACACTCTCCTCACTTATACTGTTCACCTGGTAACATGTCCTGTGTGCATTAAACCATCAGGGGAACACACTCTCCTCACTTATACTGCTCATCTGGTAACATGTCCCGTCAGTATTAAACCATCAGGGGAACACACTCTCCTCACTTATACTGTTCACCTGGTAACATGTCCTTTGCATATTTAACCATCAGGGGAAAACAATCTGCTCACTTCTACTGTTCACCTGGTGACATGTCCCGTGTGTATTAAACCATCAGGGGAACACACTCTCCTCACTTATACTGTTCACCTGGTAACATGTCCCTTGTATATTAAACCATCAGGGGAACACACTCTCCTCAATTATACATTTCACTTGGTGACATCTCCCGTGTGTATTGAACAATCAGGGGAACACATTCTCCTCACTTATACTGTTCAACTGATAACATGTCCCGTGTGTATTAAACCATCAGGGGAACACACTCTCCTCACTTATACTGTTCACCTGGTAACATGTCCCGTGGATATTAAACCATCAGGGGAACACACTCTCCTCACTTATACTGTTCTCCTAGTCACATGTCCCGTGTATATTAAACCATCAGGGGAACACACTCTCCTCACTTATACTGTTCACCTGGTAACATGTCCCGTGTATATTAAACCATCAGGGGAACACATTCTCCTCACTTCTACTGTTCACTTGGTAACATGTCCCGTGCGTACTAAACCATCAGGGGAACACATTCTCCTCACTTCTACTGTTCACTTGGTAACATGTCCCGTGCGTACTAAACCATCAGGGGAACACATTCTCCTCACTTCTACTGTTCACTTGGTAACATGTCCCGTGCGTATTAAACAAACAGGGGAACACATTCTCCTCACTTATACTGTTCACCTGGTAACATGTCCCGTGTGTATTAAACAAACAGGGGAACTCATTCTCCTCACTTATAATGTTCACCTGGTAACATGTCCCGTGTGTATTAAACAATCAGGGGAACACATTCTCCTCACATATACAGTTCACCTGGTAACATGTCCCGTCCGTATTAAACAATCAGGGTGAACACACTCTGCTCACTAATACTGTTCACCTGGTAACATGTCCTGTGTATATTAAACCTTCAATGGAACACACTCTCCTCACTTATACTGTTCACCGGGTAACATGTCCCGTGTCTATTAAACCATCAGGGGAACACACTCTCCTCACGCACACTGTTCACCTAGTCACATGTCCCGTGTATATTAAAACATCAGGGGAACACACTCTCCTCACTTATACTGTTCATCTGGTAACATGTCCCGTGTATATTAAACCAACAGGGGAACACACTCTCCTCACTTATACTGTTCATCTGGTAACATGTCCCGTCAGTATTAAACCATCAGGGGAACACACTCTCCTCACTTATACTGTTCACCTGGTAACATGTCCTGTGTGTATTAAACCATCAGGGGAACACACTCTCCTCACTTATACTGTTCATCTGGTAACATGTCCCGTCAGTATTAAACCATCAGGGGAACACACTCTCCTCACTTATACTGTTCACCTGGTAACATGTCCTGTGTGTATTAAACCATCAGGGGAACACACTCTCCTCACTTATACTGTTCACCTGGTGACATGTCCCGTGTGTATTAAACAATCAGGGGAACACACTCTCCTCACTTATACTGTTCACCTGGTAACATGTCCCGTGTGTATTAAACAATCAGGGGAACAGACTCTCTTCACTTATCCAGTTCACCTGGTAACATGTCCTGTGTATATTAAACCATCAGGGGAACACACTCTCCTCACTTATACTGTTCACCTGGTAATATGTCCCGTGTATATTAAACCATCATGGGAACACACTCTCCTTACTTATACTGTTCACCTGGTAACATGTCCCGTGTGTATTAAACCATCAGGGGAACACACTCTCCTCACTTATACTGTTCACCTGGTAACATGTCCCGTGTATATTAAACCATCAGGGGAAGACACACTCCTCACTTATACTGTTCACCTGGTAACATGTCCCGTGTGTATTGAACAATCAGGGGAACACACTCTCCTCACTTATACTGTTCAACTGGTAACATGTCCCGTGTGTATTAAACCATCAGGGGAACACACTCTCCTCACTTATACTGTTCAACTGGTAACATGTCCCGTGTGTATTAAACCATCAGGGGAACACACTCTCCTCACTTATACTGTAAACCTGGTAACATGTCCCGTGTGTATTAAACCATCAGGGGAACACACTCTCCTCACTTATACTGTTCACCTGGTAATATACCGTGTGTATATTAAACAATCAGCGGAGCACACTCTCCTCACTTACACTGTTCAACTGGTAACATGTCCCGTGTGTATTAAACCATCAGGGGAACACACTCTCCTCACTTATACTGTTCAACTGGTAACATGTCCCGTGTGTATTAAACCATCAGGGGAACACACTCTCCTCACTTACACTGTTCAACTGGTAACATGTCCCGTGTGTATTAAACCATCAGGGGAACACACTCTCCTCACTTATACTGTTCAACTGGTAACATGTCCCGTGTGTATTAAACCATCAGGGGAACACACTCTCCTCACTTATACTGTTCACCTGGTAACATGTCCCGTGTGTATTGAACAATCAGCGGAGCACACTCTCCTCACTTACACTGTTCAACTGGTAACATGTCCCGTGTGTATTAAACCATCAGGGGAACACACTCTCCTCACTTATACTGTTCAACTGGTAACATGTCCCGTGTGTATTAAACCATCAGGGGAACACACTCTCCTCACTTATACTGTTCACCTGGTAACATGTCCCGTGTGTATTGAACAATCAGCGGAGCACACTCTCCTCACTTACACTGTTCAACTGGTAACATGTCCCGTGTGTATTAAACCATCAGGGGAACACACTCTCCTCACTTATACTGTTCAACTGGTAACATGTCCCGTATGTATTAAACCATCAGGGGAACACACTCTCCTCACTTATACTGTTCACCTGGTAACATGTCCCGTGTGTATTGAACAATCAGGGGAGCACACTCTCCTCACTTATACTGTTCACCTGGGAACATGTCCCGTGTATATTAAACCATCAGGGGAACACACTCTCCTCACTTATACTGTTCACCTGGTAACATGTCCCGTGTATATTAAACCATCAGGGGAACACACTCTCCTCACTTATACTGTTCACCTGGTAACATGTCCCGTGTATATTAAACCATCAGGGGAACACACTCTCCTCACTTATACTGTTCACCTGGTAACATGTCCTGTGTGCATTAAACCATCAGGGGAACACACTCTCCTCACTTATACTGCTCATCTGGTAACATGTCCCGTCAGTATTAAACCATCAGGGGAACACACTCTCCTCACTTATACTGTTCACCTGGTAACATGTCCTTTGCATATTTAACCATCAGGGGAAAACAATCTGCTCACTTCTACTGTTCACCTGGTGACATGTCCCGTGTGTATTAAACCATCAGGGGAACACACTCTCCTCACTTATACTGTTCACCTGGTAACATGTCCCTTGTATATTAAACCATCAGGGGAACACACTCTCCTCAATTATACATTTCACTTGGTGACATCTCCCGTGTGTATTGAACAATCAGGGGAACACACTCTCCTCACTTATACTGTTCAACTGATAACATGTCCCGTGTGTATTAAACCATCAGGGGAACACACTCTCCTCACTTATACTGTTCACCTGGTAACATGTCCCGTGGATATTAAACCATCAGGGGAACACACTCTCCTCACTTATACTGTTCTCCTAGTCACATGTCCCGTGTATATTAAACCATCAGGGGAACACACTCTCCTCACTTATACTGTTCACCTGGTAACATGTCCCGTGTATATTAAACCATCAGGGGAACACATTCTCCTCACTTCTACTGTTCACTTGGTAACATGTCCCGTGCGTACTAAACCATCAGGGGAACACATTCTCCTCACTTCTACTGTTCACTTGGTAACATGTCCCGTGCGTATTAAACAAACAGGGGAACACATTCTCCTCACTTATACTGTTCACCTGGTAACATGTCCCGTGTGTATTAAACAAACAGGGGAACTCATTCTCCTCACTTATAATGTTCACCTGGTAACATGTCCCGTGTGTATTAAACAATCAGGGGAACACATTCTCCTCACTTATACAGTTCACCTGGTAACATGTCCCGTCCGTATTAAACAATCAAGGGAACACACTCTGCTCACTAATACTGTTCACCTGGTAACATGTCCTGTGTATATTAAACCTTCAATGGAACACACTCTCCTCACTTACACTGTTCACCGGGTAACATGTCCTGTGTATATTAAAACATCAGGGGTACACACTCTCCTCACTTGTACTGTTCACCTGGTAACATGTCCCGTGTGTATTAAACCATCAGGGGAACACACTCTCCTCACGCACACTGTTCACCTAGTCACATGTCCCGTGTATATTAAAACATCAGGGGAACACACTCTCCTCACTTATACTGTTCATCTGGTAACATGTCCCGTGTATATTAAACCAACAGGGGAACACACTCTCCTCACTTATACTGTTCATCTGTTAACATGTCCCGTCAGTATTAAACCATCAGGGGAACACACTCTCCTCACTTATACTGTTCACCTGGTAACATGTCCTGTGTGTATTAAACCATCAGGGGGACACACTCTCCTCACTTATACTGTTCACCTGGTAACATGTCCTTTGCATATTTAACCATCAGGGGAACACACTCTCCTCACTTATACTGTTCACCTGGTAACATGTCCCGTGTATATTAATCCATCAGGGGAACACACTCTCCTCACATATACTGTTTACCTGGTAACATGTCCCGTGTATATTAAACCATCAGGGGAACACACTCTCCTCACTTATACAGTTCACCTGGTAACATGTCCCGTGTATATTAAACCATCAGGGGATCACACTCTCCTCACTTATACTGTTCACCTGGTAACATATCCCGTGTATATTAAACCATCAGGGGAAATCACTCTCCTCACTTACACTGTTCACCTGGTAAAATGTCCTGTGTGCATTAAACCATCAGGGGAACACACTCTCCTCACTTATACAGTTCACTTGGTGACATGTCCCGTGCGTATTAAACCATCAGGTGAACACACTCGCCTAAATTATACTGTTCATCTGGTGACATGTCCCGTGTATATTAAACCATCAGGGGAACACACTCTCCTCACTTATACTGTTCACCTGGTAACATGTCCTGTGTATATTAAACCATCAAGGGAACACACTCTCCTCAATTATACTGTTCACCTGGTGCCATGTCCCGGGTATATTAAACAATCAGGGGAAAAGACTCTCCTCACTTATACTGTTCACCTGGTAACATGTCCCGTGCGTGTTAAACCATCAGGGGAACACACTCTCCTCACTTATACTGTTCATCTGGTAACATGTCCCGTTAGTATTAAACCATCAGGGGAACACTGTCTCCTCACTTATACTGTTCACCTGGTAATATGTCCTGTGTGTATTAAACAATCAGGGGAACACACTCTCCTCACGCACACTGTTCACCTGTTAACATGTCCCGTGTATATTAAACCATCAGGGGAACACACTCTCCTCAATTAGACTGTTCACCTGGTAACATGTCCCGTGAATATTAAACCATGAGGGGAAAGCACTCCCCTCACTTATACGGTTCTCCTGGTAACATGTCCCGTGTACATGAAACCATCAGGGGAACACACTCTCCTCACTTATACTGTTCACCTGGTAACATATCCCGTGTATATTAAACCATCAGGGGAACACACTCTCCTCACTTACACTGTTCACCTGGTAAAATGTCCTGTGTGCATTAAACCTTCAGGGGAACACACTCGCCTCACTTATACTGTTCATCTGGTAACATGTCCTGTGTATATCAAACCATCAGGGGAACACACTCTCCTCACTTATACTGTTCACCTGTTGACATGTCCCGTCAGTATTAAACAATCAGGGGAACACACTCTCCTCACTTACACTGTTCACCTGGTGCCATGTCCCGGGTATATTAAACAATCAGGGGAAAAGACTCTCCTCACTTATACTGTTCAGCTGGTAACATGTCCTGTGTGTATTAAACAATCAGGGGAACACACTCTCCTCACGTACACTGTTCACCTGGTAACATGTCCCGTGTATATTAAACCATCAGGGGAACACACTCTCCTCAATTATACTGTTCACCTGGTAACATGTCCCGTGAATATTAAACCATGAGGGGAAAGCACTCCCCTCACTTATACGGTTCTCCTGGTAACATGTCCCGTGTATATTAAACCATCAGGGGAACACACTCTCCTCACTTATACTGTTCACCTGATAACATGTCCCGTGTGTATTAAACCATAAGGGGAACACACTCTCCTCACTTATACTGTTCACCTGGTAATATGCCCTGTGTATATTAAACCATCAGGGGAACGCACTCTACTCACTTATACAGTTCACCTGGGAACATGTCCCGTGTATATTAAACCATTAGGGGAAAACACTCTCCTCACTTATACTGTACACCTGGTAACATGTCCCGTGTATATTAAACCATCAGGGGAACACACTCTCCTCACGCACACTGTTCACCTAGTCACATGTCCCGTGTATATTAAACCATCAGGGGAACAGACTCTCCTCACTTATACTGTTCACCTGGTAACATGTACCGTTTATATTAAACCATCAGGGGAACACGCTCTCCTCAATTATACATTTCACTTGGTGACATGTCCCGTGTGTATTGAACAATCAGGGGAACACACTCTCCTCACTTATACTGTTCACCTGGTAACATGTCCCGTGTATATTAAACCATCAGGGGAACACACTCTCCTCACTTCTACTGTTCACCTGGTAACATGTCCCGTGCGTATTAAACAATCAGGGGAACACATTCTCCTCACTTATACTGTTCACTTGGTAACATGTCCCGTGCTTATTAAACCAACTGGGGAACACATTCTCCTCACTTATACTGTTCACCTGGTAACATGTCCCGTGTGTATTAAACAATCAGGGGAACACACTCTCCTCACTTCTACTGTTCACTTGGCAACATGTCCCGTGCGTATTAAACAAACAGGGGAACACATTCTCCTCACTTATACTGTTCACCTGGTAACATGTCCCGTGTGTATTAAACAATCAGGGGAACATACTCTCCTCACTTATACTGTTCTCCTGTTGACATGTCCCGTGTGCATTAAACAATCAGGGGAACACATTCTCCTCACTTATACTGTTCACCTGGTAACATGTCCCGTCTGTATTAAACAAACAGGGGAACACATTCTCCTCACTTATACTGTTCACCTGGTAACATGTCCCGTTTGTATTAAACAAACAGGGGAACACATTCTCCTCACTTATACTGTTCACCTGGTAACATGTCCCGTCTGTATTAAACAATCAGGGGAACACATTCTCCTCACTTATACTGTTCACCTGGTAACATGTCCCGTGTGTATTAAACAAACAGGGGAACACATTCTCCTCACTTATACTGTTCACCTGGTAACATGCCCCGTGTGTATTAAACAAACAGGGGAACACATTCTCCTCACTTATACTGTTCACCTGGTAACATGTCCCGTGTGTATTAAACAAACAGGGGAACACATTCTCCTCACTTATACTGTTCACCTGGTAACATGCCCCGTGTGTATTAAACAATCAGGGGAACACATTCTCCTCACTTATACAGTTCACCTGGTAACATGTCCCGTCCGTATTAAACAAACAGGGGAACACATACTCCTCACTTCTACTGTTCACCTGGTAACATGTCCTGTGCGTATTAAACAATCAGGGGAACACACTCTCCTCACTTATACTGTTCACCTGGTAACATGACCCGTGTATATTAAACCATCAGGGGAACACACTCTCCTCACATATACTGTTCACCTGGTGACATGTCCCGTGCGTATTAAACCATCAGGGGAACACAATCTCCTCACTTATACTGTTCACCTGGTAATATGCCCTGTGTATATTAAACCATCAGGGGAACACACTCTCCTCACATATACTGTTTACCTGGTAACATGTCCCGTGTATATTCAACCATCAGGGGAACACACTCTCCTCACTTACACTGTTCACCTGCTAAAATGTCCTGTGTGCATTAAACCATCAGGGGAACACACTCTCCTCACTTATACTGTTCATCTGGTAACATGTCCCGTGTATATTAAACCATCAGGGGAACACACTCTCCTCACTTATACTGTTCACCTGGTAACATGTCCCGTGTATATTAAACCATCAGGGGAACACACTCTCCTCACTTATACTGTTCACCTGGTAACATGTCCTGTGTGTATTAAACAATCAGGGGAACACACTCTCCTCACGTACACTGTTCACCTGGTAACATGTCCCGTGTATATTAAACCATCAGGGGAACACACTCTCCTCAATTATACTGTTCACCTGGTAACATGTCCCGTGAATATTAAACCATGAGGGGAAAGCACTCCCCTCACTTATACGGTTCTCCTGGTAACATGTCCCGTGTATATTAAACCATCAGGGGAACACACTCTCCTCACTTATACTGTTCACCTGATAACATGTCCCGTGTGTATTAAACCATAAGGGGAACACACTCTCCTCACATATACTGTTCACCTGGTAATATGCCCTGTGTATATTAAACCATCAGGGGAAAACACTCTACTCACTTATACAGTTCACCTGGGAACATGTCCCGTGTATATTAAACCATTAGGGGAAAACACTCTCCTCACTTATACTGTACACCTGGTAACATGTCCCGTGTATATTAAACCATCAGGGGAACACACTCTCCTCACTTATACTGTTCACCTGGTAACATGTACCGTGTATATTAAACCATCAGGGGAACACACTCTCCTCAATTATACATTTCACTTGGTGACATGTCCCGTGTGTATTGAACAATCAGGGGAACACACTCTCCTCACTTATACTGTTCACGTGGTAACATGTCCCGTGTATATTAAACCATCAGGGGAACACACTCTCCTCACTTATACTGTTCACCTGGTAACATGTCCCGTGCGTATTAAACAATCAGGGGAACACATTCTCCTCACTTATACTGTTCACTTGGTAACATGTCCCGTGCTTATTAAACCAACTGGGGAACACATTCTCCTCACTTATACTGTTCACCTGGTAACATGTCCCGTGTGTATTAAACAATCAGGGGAACACACTCTCCTCACTTATACTGTTCACCTGGTAACATGTCCCGTGTGTATTAAACAATCAGGGGAACACATTCTCCTCACTTATACTGTTCACCTGGTAACATGTCCCGTGTGTATTAAACAATCAGGGGAACACACTCTCCTCACTTCTACTGTTCACTTGGCAACATGTCCCGTGCGTATTAAACAAACAGGGGAACACATTCTCCTCACTTATACTGTTCACCTGGTAACATGTCCCGTGTGTATTAAACAATCAGGGGAACACATTCTCCTCACTTATACTGTTCACCTGGTAACATGTCCCGTGTGTATTAAACAATCAGGGGAACACACTCTCCTCACTTCTACTGTTCACTTGGCAACATGTCCCGTGCGTATTAAACAAACAGGGGAACACATTCTCCTCACTTATACTGTTCACCTGGTAACATGCCCCGTGTGTATTAAACAATCAGGGGAACACATTCTCCTCACTTATACAGTTCACCTGGTAACATGTCCCGTCCGTATTAAACAAACAGGGGAACACATACTCCTCACTTCTACTGTTCACCTGGTAACATGTCCCGTGCGTATTAAACAATCAGGGGAACACACTCTCCTCACTTATACTGTTCACCTGGTAACATGTCCTGTGTATATTAAACCATCAATGGAACACACTCTCCTCACTTATACTGTTCACCTGGTAACATGACCCGTGTATATTAAACCATCAGGGGAACACACTCTCCTCACATATACTGTTCACCTGGTGACATGTCCCGTGCGTATTAAACCATCAGGGGAACACAATCTCCTCACTTATACTGTTCACCTGGTAATATGCCCTGTGTATATTAAACCATCAGGGGAACACACTCTCCTCAAATATACTGTTTACCTGGTAACATGTCCCGTGTATATTCAACCATCAGGGGAACACACTCTCCTCACTTACACTGTTCACCTGGTAAAATGTCCTGTGTGCATTAAACCATCAGGGGAACACACTCTCCTCACTTATACTGTTCACTTGGTGCCATGTCCTGTGCGTATTAACCATCAGGTGAACACACTCGCCTCACTTATACTGTTCATCTGGTAACATGTCCCGTGTATATTAATCCATCAGGGGAACACACTCTCCTCACTTATACTGTTCACCTGGTAACATTTCCTGTGTACATTAAACCATCAGGGGAACACACTCTCCTCACTTATACTGTTCACCTGGTAACATGTCCTTTGCATATTTAACCATCAGGGGAAAACAATCTGCTCACTTCTACTGTTCACCTGGTGACATGTCCCGTGTGTATTAAACAATCAGGGGAACACACTCTCCTCACTTATACTGTTCACCTGGTGCCATGTTCCGGGTATATTAAACAATCAGGGGAAAAGACTTGCCTCACTTATACTGTTCACCTGGTAACATGTCCCGTGCGTGTTAAACCATCAGGGGAACACACTCTCCTAACTTAAACTGTTCAGCTGGTAACATGTCCCGTGAGTATTAAACCATCAGGGGAACACACTCTCCTCACTTATGCTTTTCACCTGGTAATATGTCCTGTGTGTATTAAAAAATCAGGGGAACACACTCTCCTCACTTATACTGTTCACCTGGTAAAATGTCCCGTGTATATTAAACCATCAGGGGAACACACTCTCCTCAATTATACTGTTCACCTGGTAACAAGTCCCGTCAGTATTAAACCATCAGGGGAACACACTCTCCTCAATTATACTGTTCACCTGGTAACATGTCCCGTGAATATTAAACCATGAGGGGAAAGCACTCCCCTCACTTATGCTGTTCTCCTGGTAACATGTCCCGTGTATATGAAACCATCAGGGGAACACACTCTCCTCACTTATACTGTTCACCTGGTAACATTTCCCGTGTGCATTAAACAATCAGGGGAACACACTCTCCTCACTTATACTGTTCACCTGATAACATGTCCCGTGTGTATTAAACCATCAGGGGAACACACTCTCCTCACTTATACTGTTCACCTGGTAACATGACCCGTGTATATTAAACCATCAGGGGAACACACTCTCCTCACATATACTGTTCACCTGGTGACATGTCCCGTGCGTATTAAACCATCAGGGGAACACAATCTCCTCACTTATACTGTTCACCTGGTAATATGCCCTGTGTATATTAAACCATCAGGGGAACACACTCTCCTCACATATACTGTTTACCTGGTAACATGTCCCGTGTATATTCAACCATCAGGGGAACACACTCTCCTCACTTACACTGTTCACCTGGTAAAATGTCCTGTGTGCATTAAACCATCAGGGGAACACACTCTCCTCACTTATACTGTTCACTTGGTGCCATGTCCTGTGCGTATTAACCATCAGGTGAACACACTCGCCTCACTTATACTGTTCATCTGGTAACATGTCCCGTGTATATTAATCCATCAGGGGAACACACTCTCCTCACTTATACTGTTCACCTGGTAACATTTCCTGTGTACATTAAACCATCAGGGGAACACACTCTCCTCACTTATACTGTTCACCTGGTAACATGTCCTTTGCATATTTAACCATCAGGGGAAAACAATCTGCTCACTTCTACTGTTCACCTGGTGACATGTCCCGTGTGTATTAAACAATCAGGGGAACACACTCTCCTCACTTATACTGTTCACCTGGTGCCATGTTCCGGGTATATTAAACAATCAGGGGAAAAGACTTGCCTCACTTATACTGTTCACCTGGTAACATGTCCCGTGCGTGTTAAACCATCAGGGGAACACACTCTCCTAACTTAAACTGTTCAGCTGGTAACATGTCCCGTGAGTATTAAACCATCAGGGGAACACACTCTCCTCACTTATGCTTTTCACCTGGTAATATGTCCTGTGTGTATTAAAAAATCAGGGGAACACACTCTCCTCACTTATACTGTTCACCTGGTAAAATGTCCCGTGTATATTAAACCATCAGGGGAACACACTCTCCTCAATTATACTGTTCACCTGGTAACAAGTCCCGTCAGTATTAAACCATCAGGGGAACACACTCTCCTCAATTATACTGTTCACCTGGTAACATGTCCCGTGAATATTAAACCATGAGGGGAAAGCACTCCCCTCACTTATGCTGTTCTCCTGGTAACAAGTCCCGTGTATATGAAACCATCAGGGGAACACACTCTCCTCACTTATACTGTTCACCTGGTAACATTTCCCGTGTGCATTAAACAATCAGGGGAACACACTCTCCTCACTTATACTGTTCACCTGATAACATGTCCAGTGTGTATTAAACCATCAGGGGAACACACTCTCCTCACTTATACTGTTCACCTGGTAATATGCCCTGTGTAAATTAAACCATCAGGGGAACACACTCTACTCACTTATACAGTTCACCTGGGAACATGTCCCGTGTATATTAAACCATCAGGGGAAAACACTCTCCTCACTTATACTGTACACCTGGTAACATGTCCCGTGTATATTAAACCATCAGGGGAACACACTCTCCTCAATTATACATTTCACTTGGTGACATGTCCCGTGTGTATTGAACAATCAGGGGAATACACTCTCCTCACTTATACTGTTCAACTGGTAACATGTCCCGTGTATATTAAACCATCAGGGGAACACACTCTCCTCACTTATACGGTTCACCTGGTAACATGTCCCGTGCGTGTTAAACCATCATGGGAACACACTCTCCTCACTTATACTGTTCACCTGGCAACATGTCCAGTGAATATTAAACCATCAGGGGAACACATTCTCCTCACTTATACTGTTCACCTGGTAACATGTCCCGTGTGTATTGAACAATCAGGGGAACACACTCTGCTCACTTATACTGTTCACCTGGTAACATGTCCCGTGTGTATATTAAACCATCAGGGGAGCACACTCTCCTCACTTATACTGTTCACCTGGGAACATGTCCCGTGTATATTAAACCATCAGGGGAACATACTCTCCTCACTTATACTGTTCACCTGGTAATATGCCGTGTGTATATTAAACCATCAGGGGAACACACTCTCCTCACTTATACTGTTCACCTGGTAACATGTCCCGTGTATATTAAACCATCAGCGGAACACACTCTCCTCACATATACTGTTCACCTGGTAACATGTCCCGTGTGTATTGAACAATCAGGGGAACACACTCTGCTCACTTATACTGTTCACCTGGTAACATGTCCCGTGAGTATTAAACAATCAGGGGAACACATTCTCCTCACTTATACTGTTCACTTGGTAACATGTCCCGTGCGTATTAAACCAACAGGGGAACACATTCTCCTCACTTATACTGTTCACCTGGTAACATGTCCCGTGTGCATTAAACAATCAGGGAAACACACTCTCCTCACTTATACTGTTCACCTGGTAAAATGTCCCGTCCGTATTAAACAAACAGGGGAACACATTCTCCTCACTTCTACTGTTCACCTGGTAACATGTCCCGTGCGTATTAAACAATCAGGGGAACACACTCTCCTCACTTATACTGTTCACCTGGTAACATGTCCCGTGTGTAGTAAACCATCAGGGGAACACACTCTCCTCACTAATACTGTTCACCTGGTAACATGTCCTGTGTATATTAAAACATCAATGGAACACACTCTCCTCACTTATTCAGTTCACCTGGTGACATGTCCCGTGTGTATTAAACCATCAATGGAACACACTCTCCTCACTTATACTGTTCATCTGGTAACATGTCCCGTGTTTATTAAACCATCAGGAGAACACACTCTCCTCACTTATACTGTTCACCTGGTAACATGTCCTGTGTATATTAAAACATCAATGGAACACACTCTCCTCACTTATACAGTTCACCTGGTGACATGTCCCGTGTGTATTAAACCATCAATGGAACACACTCTCCTCACTTATACTGTTCAAATGGTAACATGTCCCGTGTTTATTGAACAATCAGGGGAACACACTCTCCTCACTTATGCTGTTCACGTGGTAACATGTCCCGTTTATATTAAACCATGAGGGGAGCACACTCTCCTCACTTATACTGTTCAACTGGTAACATGTCCCGTGTATATTAAACAATCAGGGGAACACTCTCTCCTCACTTATACTGTTCGCCTGGTGACATGTCCCGTCAGTATTAAACAATCAGGGGAACACACTCTCCTCACTTATACTGTTCACCTGGTAACATGTCCCGTGAGTATTAAACAATCAGGGGAACACACTCTCCTCACTTATACTGTTCAACTGGTAACATGTCCCGTGTATATTAAACAATCAGGGGAACACTCTCTCCTCACTTATACTGTTCAACTGGTAACATGTCCCATGCATATTAAACCATCAGGGGAACACACTGTCCTCACTTATACTGTTCAACTGGTAACATGTCCAGTGCATATTAAACCATCAGGGGAACACACTCTCCTCACTTATACTGTTCACCTGGTTACATATCCCGTTCGTTTTAAACAATCAGGGGAACACACTCTCCTCACTTTACTGTTCACCTGGTAAAATGTCCCTTATGTATTAAACAATCAGGGGAACACATTCTCCTCACTTATACTGTTCACCTGGTTCCATGTCCCGTTCGTTTTAAACAATCAGGGGAACAAACTGTCCTCACTTCTACTGTTCACCTGGTAACATGTCCCGTGTGTATTAAACCATCAGGGGAACACACTCTCCTCACTTATACTGTTCACCTGGTAACATGTCCCGTGTGTATTAAACCATCAGGGGAACACACTCTCCTCACTTATACTGTTCACCTGGTAACATGTCCCGTGTGTATTAAACCATCAGGGGAACACACTCTCCTCACTTATACTGTTCACCTGGTAACATGTCCCGTGTGTAGTAAACCATCAGGGGAACACACTCTCCTCACTTATACTGTTCACCTGGTAACATGTCCCGTCAGTATTAAACAAGCAGGGGAACACACTATCCTCACTTATACTGTTCACCTGGTAACATTTCCCGTCAGTATTAAACAAGCAGGGGAACACACTCTCCTCACTTATACTGTTCACCTGGTTACATGTCCCGTCAGTATTATACAATCAGGGGAACACACTCTCCTCACTTACACTGTTCACCTGGTAACATGTCCCGTGCTTATTAAACCTTCAGGGGAACACATTCTCCTCATTTACACTGTTCGCCTGGTGACATGTCCTGTGTGCATTAAACAATCAGGGGAACACACTTTCCTCACTTATACTGTTCGCCTGGTAACATGTCCTGTGTATATTAAACCATCTGGGGCACACACTCTCCTCACTTATACTGTTCACCTGGTAACATGTCCCATGTGTATTAAACAATCAGGGGAACACACTCTCCTCACTTATACTCTTCGCCTGGTAACATGTCCCATGTGTATTAATCAATCAGGGGAACACACTCTCCTCACTTAAACTGTTCACCTCTTAACATGTCCTGTGTGTATTAAACAATCTGGGGAACACACTCTCCTCACTTATACTGTTCACCTGATAACATGTCCCGTCAGTATTAAACAATCCGGGGAACACACTCTCCTCACTTATACTGTTCACCTGGTAACATGTCCCGTCAGTATTAAACAATCCGGGGAACACACTCTCCTCACTTATACTGTTTACCTGGCAACATGTCCCGTCAGTATTAAACCATCAGGGGAAAAAACTCTCCTCACTTATACTGTTCACCTGGTGACATGTCCCGTGTATATTAAACAATCTTGGGAACACAGTCTCCTCACTTATACTGTTCACCTGGAAACATGTCCCGTGTATATTAAACAATCAGGGGAACACAGTCTCCTCACTTATACTGTTCACCTGGTAACATGTCCCGTGTATATTACACCATCAGGGGAACACACTCTCCTCACTTATTCTGTTCACCTGGTAACATGTCCCGTGTATATTAAACAATCAGGGGAACACACTCTCCTCACTTGGTCTGTTCACCTGGTGACATGTCCCATGTATATTAAACCATCAGGGGAACACACTCTCATCACTTATACTGTTCACCTGGTAACATTTTCCGTGTATAATAAACCATCAGGGGAACACACTCTCCTCACTTATTCTGTTCACCTGGTAACATGTCCCGTGTGTATTAAACAATCAGGGGAACACACTCTCCTCACTTATACTGTTCACCTGGTAACATTTTCCGTGTATATTCAACCATCAGGGTAACGCACTCTCCTCAATTATACTGTTCACCTGGTAACATGTCCTGTGTGTATTAAACAATCAGGGGAACACACTCTCCTCACTTAAACTGTTCACCTGGTGACATGTCCTGTGTATATTAAACAATCAGGGGAACACACTCTCCTCACTTATACTGTTCACCTGGTAACATGTCCCGTGTATATTCAATCATCAGGGGAACACATTCTCCTCACTTACACTGTTCACCTGGTAACATGTCCCGTGTGTATTAAACAATCAGGGGAACACACCCTCCTCACTTATACTGTTCACCTGGTAACATGTCCCGTGTATATTAAACAATCAGGGGAACACACTCTCCTCACTTATACTGTTCACCTGGTAACATGTCCCGTGTATATTCAATCATCAGGGGAACACACTCTCCTCACTGATACTGTTAACCTGGTAACATGTCCCGTGTGTATTAAACAATCAGGGGAACACACTCTCCTCACTTATACTGTTCACCTGGTAACATGTCCCATGTATATTAAACCATCAGGGGAACACACTCCCCTCACTTATACTGTTCACCTGGTAACATGTCCTATGTATATTTAACAATCAGGGGAACACACTCTCCTCACTTATACTGTTCACCTGGTAACATGTCCCGTGTGTATTAAACCATCAGGGGAACACAATCTCCTCACTTACACTGTTCACCTGGTGACATGTCCCATGTATATTAAACAATCAGGGGAACACACTCTCCTCACTTATCTTGTTCACCTGGTAACATGTCCCGTGTATATTACACCATCAGGGGAACACACTCTCCTCACTTATACTGTTCACCTGGTAACATGTCCCGTATTTATTAAATAATATGGGGAACACACTCTCCTCACTTATACTGTTCACCTGGTGACATGTCCTGTGTATATTAAACCATCAGGGGAACACACTCTTCTCACTTATACTGTTCACCTGGTGACATGTCCTGTGTATATTAAACCATCAGGGGAACACACTCTCCTCACTTATACTGTTCAAATGGTGATATGTCCTGTGTGTATTTAACCATCAGGGGATCATACTCTTCTCACTTATAATGTTTACTTGGTAACATGTCCCGTGTGTATTAAACAATCAGGGGAACACACTCTCCTCACTTATTCTGTTCAAATGGTGATATGTCCTGTGTATATTAAACCATCAGGGGAACACACTCTCCTCACATATTCTGTTCACCTGGTAACATGTCCCGTGCGTATTAAACCATCAGGGGAACACACTCTCCTCACTTATACAGTTCACCTGGTAACATGTCCCGTGTATATTAAACAATCAGGGGAACACAATCTCCTCACTTATACTGTTCATCTGGTAACATGTCCCGTGTTTATTAAACCATCAGGGGAACACACTCTCCTCACTTAAACTGTTCATCTGGTAACATGTCCCCCGTGTATTAAACCATCAGGGGAACACAATCTCCTCACTTATACTGTTCATCTGGTAACATGTCCCGTGTATATTAAACAATCAGGGGAACACACTCTCCTCACTTATACTGTTCACCTGGTGTCATGTCCCATGTGTATTAAACCATCAGGGGAACACACTCTCCTCACTTATACTGTTCACCTGGTGTCATGTCCCATGTGTATTAAACCATCAGGGGAACACACTCTCCTCACTTACACTGTTCACCTGGTGACATGTCCCATGTATATTAAACAATCAGGGGAACACATTCTCCTCACTTATCCTGTTCACTTTGTAACATGTCCTGTGTATATTAAACAATCAGGGGAACACACTCTCCTCACTTATACTGTTCACCTGGTAACATGTCCCGTGTGTATTAAACCATCAGGGGAACACAATCTCCTCACTTACACTGTTCACCTGGTGACATGTCCCATGTATATTAAAAAATCAGGGGAACACACTCTCCTCACTTATCCTGTTCACCTGGTAACATGTCCTGTGTATATTAAACCATCAGGGGAACACACTCTCCTCACTTATACTGTTCACCTGGTGACATGTCCCGTGTATATTAAACAATCAGGAGAACACACTCTCTTCACTTATACTGTTCATCTGGTAACATGTCCCGTGTATATTAAACCATCAGGGGAACGCAGTCTCCTCACTTATACTGTTCACCTGGTAACATGGCCTGTGTGTATTAAACAATCTGGGGAACACACTCTCCTCACTTATAGAGTTCACCTGATGACATGTCCCGTGTATATTAAACCATCAGGGGAATGCAGTCTCCTCACTTATACTGTTCACCTGGTAACATGGCCTGTGTGTATTAAACAATCAGGGAAACACACTCTCCTCACTTATACTGTTCACCTGGTAACATGGCCTGTGTGTATTAAACTATCAGGGGAACACACTCTCCTCACTTATATTGTTCATCTGGTAACATGTCCCGTGTGCATTAATCCATCAGGGGAGCACAATCTCCTCACTTATACTGTTCACCTGGAAACATGTCCCGTGTATATTAAACCATCAGGGGAACACAATCTCCTCACTTATACTGTTCACCTGGTAACATGTCCCGTGCGTATTAAACCATCTGGGGAACACATTCTCCTCACTTATACTATTCACCTGTTGACATGTCCCATGTATATTAAACCATCAGGGGAACACACTCTACTCACTTATACTGTTCACCTGGGAACATGTCCCGTGTATATTAAACCATCAGGGGAAAACACTCTCCTCACTTATACTGTACACCTGGTAACATGTCCCGTGTATATTAAACCATCAGGGGAACACACTCTCCTCACTTATACTGTTCACCTGGTAACATGTCCCGTGCGTGTTAAACCATCAGGGGAACACACTCTCCTCACTTATACTGTTCACCTGGGCAACATGTCCCGTGAGTATTAAACAATCAGGGGAACACACTCTCCTCACTTATACTGTTCACCTGGTAACATGTCCCGTGCGTGTTAAACAATCAGGGGAACACACTCTCCTCACTTATACAGTTCACCTGGTAACATGTCCTGTGTGTATTAAACAATCAGGGGAATACAATCTCCTCACTTATACTGTTCACCTGGCAACATGTCCCGTGTGTATATTAAACCATCAGGGGGGCACACTCTCCTCACTTATACTGTTCACCTGGGAACATGTCCCGTGTGTCTATTAAACAATCAGGGGAACACACTCTCCTCACTTATACTGTTCACCTGGTAACATGTTCCGTGTATATTAAACCATCAGCGGAACACACTCTCCTCACATATACTGTTCACCTGGTAACATGTCCCGTGTGTATTGAACAATCAGGGGAACACACTCTGCTCACTTATACTGTTCACCTGGTAACATGTCCCGTGCATATTAAACAATCAGGGGAACACATTCTCCTCACTTATACTGTTCACTTGGTAACATGTCCCGTGCGTATTAAACCAACAGGGGAACACATTCTCCTCACTTATACTGTTCACCTGGTAACATGTCCCGTGTGTATTAAACAATCAGGGAAACACACTCTCCTCACTTATACTGTTCACTTGGTAACATGTCCCGTGCGTATTAAAGAAACAGTGGAACACATTCTCCTCACTTATACTGTTCACCTGGTAACATGTCCCATGTGTATTAAACAAACAGGGGAACACATTCTCCTCACTTATACTGTTCACCTGGTAACATGTCCCGTGTGTATTAAACAAACAGGGGAACACATTCTCCTCACTTATACTGTTCACCTGGTAACATGTCCCGTGTGTATTAAACAATCAGGGGAACACATTCTCCTCACTTATACAGTTCACCTGGTAACATGTCCCGTCCGTATTAAACAAACAGGGGAACACATTCTCCTCACTTCTACTGTTCACCTGGTAACATGTCCCGTGCGTATTAAACAATCAGGGGAACACACTCTCCTCACTAATACTGTTCACCTGGTAACATGTCCTGTGTATATTAAAACATCAATGGAACACACTCTCCTCACTTATTCAGTTCACCTGGTGACATGTCCCGTGTGTATTAAACCATCAATGGAACACACTCTCCTCACTTATACTGTTCAAATGGTAACATGTCCCGTGTTTATTAAACCATCAGGAGAACACACTCTCCTCACTTCTACTGTTCACCTGGTAACATGTCCCGTGTGTATTAAAGAATCAGGGGAACACACTCTCCTCACTTATACTGTTCACCTGGTAACATGTCCTGTGTATATTGAACCATCAGGGGAATACACTCTGCTCACTTGTGCTGTTCACGTGGTAACATGTCCCGTGTATATTAAACCATGAGGGGAGCACACTCTCCTCACTTATACTGTTCACCGAGTGACATGTCCTGTGTGCTTTAAACAATCAGGGGAACACTCTCTCCTCACTTATACTGTTCGCCTGGTGACATGTCCCGTGTGTATTAAACAATCAGGGGAACACACTCTCCTCACTTATACTGTTCACCTGGTAACATGTCCCGTGAGTATTAAACAATCAGGGGAACACACTCTCCTCACTTATACTGTTCAACTGGTAACATGTCCCGTGTATATTAAACAATCAGGGGAACACTCTCTCCTCACTTATACTGTTCAACTGGTAACATGTCCCATGCATATTAAACCATCAGGGGAACACACTCTCCTCACTTATACTGTTCAACTGGTAACATGTCCCATGCATATTAAACCATCAGGGGAACACAATCTCCTCACTTATACTGTTCACCTGGTTACATATCCCGTTCGTTTTAAACAATCAGGGGAACACACTCTCCTCACTTTACTGTTCACCTGGTAAAATGTCCCTTATGTATTAAACAATCAGGGGAACACATTCTCCTCACTTATACTGTTCACCTGGTTACATGTCCCGTTCGTTTTAAGCAATCAGGGGAACACACTCTCCTCACTTATACTGTTCACCTGGTAACATGTCCTGTGTGTATTAAACCATCAGGGGAACACACTCTCCTCACTTATGCTGTTCACCTAGTAACATGTCCTGTGTGTATTAAACCGTCAGGGGAACACACTCTCCTGACTTATACTGTTCACCTGGTGACATGTCCCGTCAGTATTAAACAATCAGGGGAACACACTCTCCTCACTTCTACTGTTCACCTGGTAACATGTCCCGTGTGTATTAAACCGTCAGGGGAACACACTTTCCTGACTTATACTGTTCACCTGGTGACATGTCCCGTCTGTATTAAACAATCAGGGGAACACACTCTCCTCACTTATACTGTTCACCTGGTAACATGTCCCGTGTGTATTAAACCATCAGGGGAACACACTCTCCTCACTTATACTGTTCACCTGGTAACATGTCCCGTGTGTATTAAACCATCAGGGGAACACACTCTCCTCACTTATACTGTTCACCTGGTAACATCTCCCGTGTGTATTAAACCATCAGGGGAACACACTCTCCTCACTTATACTGTTCACCTGGTAATATGTCCCGTGTGTCTTAAACAATCAGGGAAACACACTCTCCTCACTTATACTGTTCAATTGGTAACATGTCCCGTGTTTATTAAACCATCAGGGGAACACTCTCTCCTCACTTATACTGTTCACCTGGTAACATGTCCCGTGTTTATTAAACCATCAGGGGAACACTCTCTCCTCACTTATACTGTTCACCTGGTAACATGTCCCGTCAGTATTAAACAAGCAGGGGAACACACTATCCTCACTGATACTGTTCACCTGGTAACTTTTCCCGTCAGTATTAAACAAGCAGGGGAACACACTCTCCTCACTTATACTGTTCACCTGGTAACATGTCCCGTCAGTATTAAACAATCAGGGGAACACACTCTCCTCACTTATACTGTTTACCTGGCAACATGTCCCGTCAGTATTAAACCATCAGGGGAACAAACTCTCCTCACTTAAACTGTTCACCTGGTGACATGTCCCGTGTATATTTAACAATCAGGGGAACACAGTCTCCTCACTTATACTGTTCACCTGGAAACATGTCCCGTGTATATTAAACAATCAGGGGAACACAGTCTCCTCACTGATACTGTTCACCTGGTAACATTTCCCGTCAGTATTAAACAAGCAGGGGAACACACTCTCCTCACTTATACTGTTCACCTGGTTACATGTCCCGTCAGTATTATACAGTCAGGGGAACACACTCTCCTCACTTACACTGTTCACCTGGTAACATGTCCCGTGCTTATTAAACCTTCAGGGGAACACATTCTCCTCATTTACACTGTTCGCCTGGTGACATGTCCTGTGTGCATTAAACAATCAGGGGAACACACTTTCCTCACTTATACTGTTCGCCTGGTAACATGTCCTGTGTATATTAAAGCATCTGGGGCACACACTCTCCTCACTTATACTGTTCACCAGGTAACATGTCCCATGTGTATTAAACAATCAGGGGAACACACTCTCCTCACTTATACTCTTCGCCTGGTAACATGTCCCATGTGTATTAATCAATCAGGGGAACACACTCTCCTCACTTATACTGTTCACCTCTTAACATGTCCTGTGTGTATTAAACAATCAGGGGAACACACTCTCCTCACTTATACTGTTCACCTGATAACATGTCCCGTCAGTATTAAACAATCCGGGGAACACACTCTCCTCACTTATACTGTTCACCTGGTAACATGTCCCGTCAGTATTAAACAATCAGGGGAACACACTCTCCTCACTTATACTGTTTACCTGGCAACATGTCCCGTCAGTATTAAACCATCAGGGGAACAAACTCTCCTCACTTAAACTGTTCACCTGGTGACATGTCCCGTGTATATTTAACAATCAGGGGAACACAGTCTCCTCACTTATACTGTTCACCTGGAAACATGTCCCGTGTATATTAAACAATCAGGGGAACACAGTCTCCTCACTTATACTGTTCACCTGGTAACATGTCCCGTGTATATTACACCATCAGGGGAACACACTCTCCTCACTTACACTGTTCACCTGGTAACATGTCCCGTGTATATTAAACAATCAGGGGAACACACTCTCCTCACTTGGTCTGTTCACCTGGTGACATGTCCCATGTATATTAAACCATCAGGGGAACACACTCTCATCACTTATACTGTTCACCTGGTAACATGTCCCGTGTATAATAAACAATCAGGGGAACACACTCTCATCACTTATACTGTTCACCTGGTAACATTTTCCGTGTATAATAAACCATCAGGGGAACACACTCTCCTCACTTATTCTGTTCACCTGGGAACATGTCCCGTGAGCGTTAAACAATCAGGGGAACAGACTCTCCTCACTTATACTGTTCACCTGGTAACATGTCCCGTGTGTATTAAACAATCAGGGGAACACACTCTCCTCAATTATACTGTTCACCTGGTAACATTTTCCGTGTATATTCAACCATCAGGGGAACACACTCTCCTCACTTATTCTGTTCACCTGGTGACATGTCCCGTGTGTATTAAACAATCAGGGGAACACACTCTCCTCACTTAAACTGTTCACCTGGTGACATGTCCTGTGTATATTAAACAATCAGGGGAACACACTCTCCTCACTTATACTGTTCACCTGGTAACATGTCCCCTGTGTATTAAACAATCAGGGGAACACACCCTCCTCACTTATACTGTTCACCTGGTAACATGTCCCGTGTATATTAAACAATCAGGGGAACACACTCTCCTCACTTATACTGTTCACCTGGTAACATGTCCCGTGTATATTCAATCATCAGGGGAACACACTCTCCTCACTGATACTGTTAACCTGGTAACATGTCCCGTGTGTATTAAACAATCAGGGGAACACACCCTCCTCACTTATACTGTTCACCTGGTAATATGTCCCGTGTGTATTAAACAATCAGGGGAACACACCCTCCTCATTTATACTGTTCACCTGGTAACATGTCCCGTGTGTATTAAACAATCAGGGGAACACACCCTCCTCACTTATACTGTTCACCTGGTAACATGTCCCGTGTATATTAAACAATCAGGGGAACACACTCTCCTCACTTATAATGTTCACCTGGTAACATGTCCCGTGTATATTCAATCATCAGGGGAACACACTCTCCTCACTGATACTGTTAACCTGGTAACATGTCCCGTATGTATTAAACAATCAGGGGAACACACTCTCCTCACTTATACTGTTCACCTGGTAACATGTCCCATGTATATTAAACCATCAGGGGAACACACTCCCCTCACTTATACTGTTCACCTGGTAACATGTCCTGTGTATATTTAACAATCAGGGGAACACACTCTCCTCACTTATACTGTTCTCCTGGTAACATGTCCTGTGTATATTTAACAATCAGGGGAACACACTCTCCTCACTTATACTGTTCACCTGGTAACATGTCCCGTGCGTATTAAACAATCAGGGGAACACACTCTCCTCACTAATACTGTTCACCTGGTAACATGTCCTGTGTATATTAAAACATCAATGGAACACACTCTCCTCACTTATTCAGTTCACCTGGTGACATGTCCCGTGTGTATTAAACCATCAATGGAACACACTCTCCTCACTTATACTGTTCAAATGGTAACATGTCCCGTGTTTATTAAACCATCAGGAGAACACACTCTCCTCACTTCTACTGTTCACCTGGTAACATGTCCCGTGTGTATTAAAGAATCAGGGGAACACACTCTCCTCACTTATACTGTTCACCTGGTAACATGTCCTGTGTATATTGAACCATCAGGGGAATACACTCTGCTCACTTGTGCTGTTCACGTGGTAACATGTCCCGTGTATATTAAACCATGAGGGGAGCACACTCTCCTCACTTATACTGTTCACCGAGTGACATGTCCTGTGTGCTTTAAACAATCAGGGGAACACTCTCTCCTCACTTATACTGTTCGCCTGGTGACATGTCCCGTGTGTATTAAACAATCAGGGGAACACACTCTCCTCACTTATACTGTTCACCTGGTAACATGTCCCGTGAGTATTAAACAATCAGGGGAACACACTCTCCTCACTTATACTGTTCAACTGGTAACATGTCCCGTGTATATTTAACAATCAGGGGAACACTCTCTCCTCACTTATACTGTTCAACTGGTAACATGTCCCATGCATATTAAACCATCAGGGGAACACAATCTCCTCACTTATACTGTTCACCTGGTTACATATCCCGTTCGTTTTAAACAATCAGGGGAACACACTCTCCTCACTTTACTGTTCACCTGGTAAAATGTCCCTTATGTATTAAACAATCAGGGGAACACATTCTCCTCACTTATACTGTTCACCTGGTTACATG